>NC_091742.1:35462370-35765401 GCF_043380555.1 Nothobranchius furzeri
ATCCGGTGACCTTTGGGACATGGTTTGACCCCCTTAGGAAAGTGCTATCATCATGAAACGTTCAGATCACTTACAACTCAATAGATTCTACCTTCCTGTAACATTTCAGCCTGATTGGACCTTGTTTTCACACAAATGAACCCAGAATGATGTGAAATTGTGCTTCATGCAACATAATTCTGGGTGCGATTTAAAAACCATAAGAAATAATGACTCCATTCCTTTTTGAGGTTGTAGGGGCTGTTGATTGGAGTACACTAAAACAAACCTGATCTCTCTAGGACATTCAGAAGCCAAGTTATAAGCCCTCAAAGGTGTAACTGGACTACTTCTTTAAAGTGACACCAGACCCGGTGACCTTTGGGACATGGTTTTACCCCCTATAGGAATGTGCGATCATCTTGAAACGTTCAGATCACTTACAACTCAATAGATTCTACCTTCTTGTAGCGTTTCAGCCTGATTGGACCTTGTTTTCACACAAATGGACCCAGAATGATGTGAAATTGTGCTTCGTGCAACATAATTCTGGGTGCCATTTACAAACCTTAAGTGCTAATGACTCCATTCCTTTTTGTGGTTGTAGGGGCTGTTGATTGGAGTACACTAAAACAAACCTAACCTCTCTAGGACATTCAGAAGCCAAGTTATAAGCCCACAAAGGTGTAACTGGACTACTTCTTTAAAGTGACACCAGGCCCGGTGACCTTTGGGACATGGTTTGACCCCCTTAGGAAAGTGCTATCATCATGAAACGTTCAGATCACTTACAACTCAATAGATTCAACCTTCCTGTAACGTTTCAGCCTGATTGGACCTTGTTTTCACACAAATGAACCCAGAATGATGTGAAATTGTGCTTCGTGCAACATAATTCTGGGTGCCATTTACAAACCATAAGTGCTAATGACTCCATTCCTTTTTGTGGTTGTAGGGGCTGGTGATTGGAGAACACTAAAACAAACGTAACCTCTCTAGGACATTCAGAAGCCATGCTATAAGCCCTCAAAGGTGTAACTGGACTACTTCTTTAAAGTGACACCAGGCCCGGTGACCTTTGGGACATGGTTTTACCCACTATAGGAATGTGCGATCATCTTGAAACGTTCAGATCACTTACAACTCAATAGATTCTACCTTCTTGTAGCGTTTCAGCCTGATTGGACCTTGTTTTCACACAAATGGACCCAGAATGATGTGAAATTGTGTTTCGTGCAACATAATTCTGGGTGCCATTTACAAACCTTAAGTGCTAATGACTCCATTCCTTTTTGTGATTGTAGGGGCTGTTGATTGGAGTACACTAAAACAAACCTAACCTCTCTAGGACATTCAGAAGCCAAGTTATAAGCCCACAAGGGTGTAACTGGACTACTTCTTTAAAGTGACACCAGGCCCGGTGACCTTTGGGACATGGTTTGACCCCCTTAGGAAAGCGCTATCATCATGAAACGTTCAGATCACTTACAACTCAATAGATTCTACCTTCCTGTAACGTTTCAGCCTGATTGGACCTTGTTTTCACACAAATGAACCCAGAATGATGTGAAATTGTGCTTCGTGCAACATAATTCTGGGTGCCATTTACAAACCATAAGTGCTAATGACTCCATTCCTTTTTGTGGTTGTAGGGGCTGGTGATTGGAGAACACTAAAACAAACCTAACCTCTCTAGGACATTCAGAAGCCATGTTATAAGCCCACAAAGGTGTAAATGGACTGCTTCTTTAAAGTGACACCAGGCCCGGTGACCTTTGGGACATGGTTTGACCCCCTATAGGAATGTGCGATCATCTTGAAACGTTCAGATCACTTACAACTCAATAGATTCTACCTTCCTGTAACGTTTCAGCCTGATTGGACCTTGTTTTCACACAAATGAACCCAGAATGATGTGAAATTGTGCTTCATGCAACATAATTCTGGGTGCCATTTAAAAACCATAAGTGCTAATGACTCCATTCCTTTTTGTGGTTGTAGGGGCTGTTTATTGGAGTATACTAAAACAAACCTGATCTCTCTAGGACATTCAGAAGCCAAGTTATAAGCCCACTAAGGTGTAACTGGACTACTTCTTTAAATTGACACCAGATCCGGTGACCTTTGGGACATGGTTTGACCCCCTTAGGAAAGTGCTATCATCATGAAACGTTCAGATCACTTACAACTCAATAGATTCTACCTTCCTGTAACATTTCAGCCTGATTGGACCTTGTTTTCACACAAATGAACCCAGAATGATGTGAAATTGTGCTTCGTGCAACATAATTCTGGGTGCCATTTAAAAACCATAAGTGCTAATGACTCCATTCCTTTTTGAGGTTTTAGGGGCTGTTGATTGGAGTACACTAAAACAAACCTGATCTCTCTAGGATATTCAGAAGCCAAGTTATAAGCCCTCAAAGGTCTAACTGGACTACATCTTTAAAGTGACACCAGGCCCGGTGACCTTTGAGACATGGTTTGACCCCCTATAGGAATGTGCGATCATCATGAAACGTTCAGATCACTTACAACTCAATAGATTCTACCTTCTTGTAACGTTTCAGCCTTATTGGACCTTGTTTTCACACAAATGGACCCAGAATGATGTGAAATTGTGCTTCGTGCAACATAATTCTGGGTGCCATTTACAAAACATAAGTGCTAATGACTCCATTCCTTTTTGTGGTTGTAGGGGCTGTTGGTTGGAGTACATTAAAACACACCTGATCTCTCTAGGACATTCAGAAGCCAAGTTATGAGCCCACAAATGTGTAACTGGACTACTTCTTTAAACTGACACCAGATCCGGTGACCTTTGGGACATGGTTTGACACCCTTAGGAAAGTGCTATCATCATGAAACGTTCAGATCACTTACAACTCAATAGATTCTACCTTCCTGTAACGTTTCAGCCTGATTGGTTCTTGTTTTCACACAAATGAACCCAGAATGATGTGAAATTGTGCTTAGTGCAGCATAATTCTGGGTGCCATTTAAAAACCATAAGTGCTATTGACTCCATTCCTTTTTGAGGTTATAGAGGATGTTGATTGGAGTACACTAAAACAAACCTGATCTCTCTAGGACATTCAGAAGCCAAGTTATAAGCCCACAAATGTGTAACTGGACTACTTCTTTAAATTGACACCAGATCCGGTGACCTTTGGGACATGGTTTGACCCCCTTAGGAAAGTGCTATCATCATGAAACGTTCAGATCACTTACAACTCAATAGATTCTACCTTCCTGTAACATTTCAGCCTGATTGGACCTTGTTTTCACACAAATGAACCCAGAATGATGTGAAATTGTGCTTCGTGCAACATAATTCTGGGTGCCATTTAAAAACCATAAGTGCTAATGACTCCATTCCTTTTTGAGGTTGTAGGTGCTGTTGATTGGAGTACACTAAAACAAACCTGATCTCTCTAGGATATTCAGAAGCCAAGTTATAAGCCCTCAAAGGTGTAACTGGACTACTTCTTTAAAGTGACACCAGGCCCGGTGACCTTTGGGACATGGTTTGACCCCCTATAGGAATGTGCGATCATCATGAAACGTTCAGATCACTTACAACTCAATAGATTCTACCTTCTTGTAACGTTTCAGCCTTATTGGACCTTGTTTTCACACAAATGGACCCAGAATGATGTGAAATTGTGCTTCGTGCAACATAATTCTGGGTGCCATTTACAGAACATAAGTGCTAATGACTCCATTCCTTTTTGTGGTTGTAGGGGCTGTTGGTTGGAGTACATTAAAACACACCTGATCTCTCTAGGACATTCAGAAGCCAAGTTATGAGCCCATAAATGTGTAACTGGACTACTTCTTTAAATTGACACCAGATCCGGTGACCTTTGGGACATGGTTTGACACCCTTAGGAAAGTGCTATCATCATGAAACGTTCAGATCACTTACAACTCAATAGATTCTACCTTCCTGTAACGTTTCAGCCTGATTGGACCTTGTTTTCACACAAATGAACCCAGAATGATGTGAAATTGTGCTTAGTGCAGCATAATTCTGGGTGCCATTTAAAAACATTAAGTGCTAATGACTCCATTCCTTTTTGAGGTTGTAGAGGATGTTGATTGGAGTACACTAAAACAAACCTGATCTCTCTAGGACATTCAGAAGCCAAGTTATAAGCCCACAAATGTGTAACTGGACTACTTCTTTAAATTTACACCAGATCCGGTGACCTTTGGGACATGGTTTGACCCCCCTTAGGAAAATGCCTTCATCATGAAACGTTCAGATCACTTACAACTCAATAGATTCTACCTTCCTGTAACGTTTCAGCCTGATTGGACCTTGTTTTCACACAAATGAACCCAGAATGATGTGAAATTGTGCTTCGTGCAACATAATTCTGGGTGCCATTTACAAACCATAAGTGCTAATGACTCCATTCCTTTTTGTGGTTGTAGGGGCTGTTGATTGGAGTACACTAAAACAAACCTAACCTCTCTAGGACATTCAGAAGCCAAGTAATAAGCCCACAAAGGTGTAACTGGACTACTTCTTTAAAGTGACACAAGGCCCGGTGACCTTTGGGACATGGTTTTACCACCTATAGGAATGTTGATCATCTTGAAACGTTCAGATCACTTACAACTCAATTGATTCTACCTTCTTGTAGCGTTTCAGCCTGATTGGACATTGTTTTCACACAAATGGACCCAGAATGATGTGAAATTGTGCTTCGTGCAACATAATTCTGGGTGCCATTTACAAACCATAAGTGCTAATGACTCAATTCCTTTTTGTGGTTGTAGGGGCTGTTGATTAGAGTACATTCAAACAAACCTGATCTCTCTAGGACATTCAGAAGCCAAGTTATAAGCCCACAAAGGTGTAACTGGACTACTTCTTTAAAGTGACACCAGGTCCGGTGACCTTTGGGACATGGTTTGACCCCCTTAGGAAAGTTCTATCATCATGAAACGTTCAGATCACTTACAACTCAATAGATTCTACCTTCTTGTAGCGTTTCAGCCTGAATCGACCTTGTTTTCACACAAATGAACCCAGAATGATGTGAAATTGTGCTTCGTGCAACATAATTCTGGGTGCCATTTACAAACCATAAGTGCTAATGACTCCATTCCTTTTTGTGGTTGTAGGGGCTGTTGATTGGAGTACATTAAAACAAACCTGATCTCTCTACGACATTCAGAAGCCAAGTTATAAGCCCACAAATGTGTAACTGGACTACTTCTTTAAAGTGACACCAGATCCGGTGACCTTTGGGACATGGTTTGACCCCCTTAGGAAAGTGCTATCATGATGAAACGTTCAGATCACTTACAACTCAATAGATTCTACCTTCCTGTAACGTTTCAGCCTGATTGGACCTTGTTTTCACACAAATGAACCCAGAATGATGTGAAATTGTGCTTCGTGCAACATAATTCTGGGTGCCATTTAAAAACCATAAGTGCTAATGACTCCATTCCTTTTTGTGGTTGTAGGGGCTGTTGATTGGAGTATACTAAAACAAACCTGATCTCTCTAGGACATTCAGAAGCCAAGTTATAAGCCCACAAAGGTGTAACTGGACTACTTCTTTAAATTGACACCAGATCCGGTGACCTTTGGGACATGGTTTGACCCCCTTAGGAAAGTGCTATCATCATGAAACGTTCAGATCACTTACAACTCAATAGATTCTACCTTCCTGTAACATTTCAGCCTTATTGGACCTTGTTTTCACACAAATGAACCCAGAATGATGTGAAATTGTGCTTCGTGCAACATAATTCTGGGTGCCATTTAAAAACCATAAGTGCTAATGACTCCATTCCTTTTTGAGGTTGTAGGGGCTGTTGATTGGAGTACACTAAAACAAACCTGATCTCTCTAGGACATTCAGAAGCCAAGTTATAAGACCTCAAAGGTGTAACTGGACTACTTCTTTAAAGTGACACCAGGCCCGGTGACCATTGAGACATGGTTTGACCCCCTATAGGAATGTGCGATCATCATGAAACGTTCAGATCACTTACAACTCAATAAATTCTACCTTCTTGTAGCGTTTAAGCCTGATTGGACCTTGTTTTCACACAAATTGACCCAGAATGATGTGAAATTGTGCTTCGTGCAACATAATTCTGGGTGCCATTTACAAACCTTAAGTGCTAATGACTCCATTCCTTTTTGTGGTTGTAGGGGCTGTTAATTGGAGTACACTAAAACAAACCTGATCTCTCTAGGACATTCAAAAGCCAAGTTATAAGCCCACAAATGTGTAACTGGACTACTTCTTTAAATTGACACCAGATCCGGTGACCTTTGGGACATGGTTTGATCCCCTTAGGAATGTGCGATCATCATGAAACGTTCAGATCACTTACAACTCAATAGATTCTACCTTCCTGTAACGTTTCAGCCTGATTGGACCTTGTTTTCACACAAATGGACCCAGAATGATGTGAAATTGTGCTTCGTGCAACATAATTCTGGGTGCCATTTACAAACCTTAAGTGCTAATGACTCTATTCCTTTTTGTGGTTGTAGGGGCTGTTGATTGGAGTACACTAAAACAAACCTGATCTCTCTAGGACATTCAGAAGCCAAGTTATAAGCCCACAAATGTGTAACTGGACTACTTCTTTAAATATACACCAGATCCGGTGACCTTTGGGACATGGTTTGACCCCCTTAGGAAAGTGCTATCATCATGAAACGTTCAGATCACTTTCAACTCAATAGATTCTACCTTCCTGTAACGTTTCAGCCTGATTGGACCTTGTTTTCACACAAATGAACCCAGAATGATGTGAAATTGTGCTTCGTGCAACATAATTCTGGGTGCCATTTACAAACCATAAGTGCTAATGACTCCATTCCTTTTTGTGGTTGTAGGGGCTGTTGATTGGAGTACATTAAAACAAACCTGGTCTCTCTAGGACATTCAGAAGCCAAGTTATAAGCCCACAAATGTGTAACTGGACTACTTTAAATTGACACCAGATCCGGTGACCTTTGGGACATGGTTTGACCCCCTTAGGAAAGTGCTATCATCATGAAACGTTCAGATCACTTACAACTCAATAGATTCTACCTTCCTGTTACGTTTCAGCCTGATTGGACCTTGTTTTCACACAAATGAACCCAGAATGATGTGAAATTTTGCTTTGTGCAGCATAATTCTGGGTGCCATTTACAAACCATGAGTGCCAATGACTCCATTCCTTTTTGTGGTTGTAGGGGCTTTTGATTGGAGAACACTAAAACAAACCTAACCTCTCTAGGACATTCAGAAGCCAAGTTATAAGCCCACAAAGGTGTAACTGGACTACTTCTTTAAAGTGACACCAGGCCCGGTGACCTTTGGGACATGGTTTTACCCCCTATAGGAATGTGCGATCATCTTGAAACGTTCAGATAACTTACAACTCAATAGATTCTACCTTCTTGTAGCGTTTCAGCCTGATTGGACCTTGTTTTCACACAAATGGACCCAGAATGATGTGAAATTGTGCTTCGTGCAACATAATTCTGGGTGCCATTTACAAAACTTAAGTGCTAATGACTCCATTCCTTTTTGTGGTTGTAGGGGCTGTTGATTGGAGTACACTAAAACAAACCTGATCTCTCTAGGACATTCAGAAGCCAAGTTATAAGCCCACAAATGTGTAACTGGACTACTTCTTTAAATTGACACCAGATCCGGTGACCTTTGGGACATGGTTTGATCCCCTTAGGAATGTGCGATCATCATGAAACGTTCAGATCACTTACAACTCAATAGATTCTACCTCCCTGTAACGTTTCAGCCTGATTGGACCTTGTTTTCACACAAATGGACCCAGAATGATGTGAAATTGTGCTTCGTGCAACATAATTCTGGGTGCCATTTACAAACCATAAGTGCTAATGACTCCATTCCTTTTTGTGGTTGTAGGGGCTGTTGACTGAAGTGCATTAAAACAAACCTGATCTCTCTAGGACATTCAGAAGCCAAGTTATAAGCCCACAAATGTGTAACTGGACTACTTCTTTAAATTGACACCAGATCCGGTGACCTTTGGGACATGGTTTGACCCCCTTAGGAAAGTGCTATCATCATGAAACGTTCAGATCACTTAAAACTCAATAGATTCTACCTTCCTGTAACGTTTCAGCCTGATTGGACCTTGTTTTCACACAAATGAACCCAGAATGATGTGAAATTGTGCTTAGTGCAGCATCATTCTGGGTGCCAATTACAAACCATAAGTGCTAATGATTCCATTCCTTTTTGTGGTTGTAGGGGCTTTTGATTGGAGTACACTAAAACAAACCTAACCTCTCTAGGACATTCAGAAGCCAAGTTATAAGCCCACAAAGGTGTAACTGGACTACTTCTTTAAAGTGACACCAGGCCCGGTGACCTTTGGGACATGGTTTTACCCCCTATAGGAATGTGCGATCATTTTGAAACGTACAGATCACTTACAACTCAATAGATTCTACCTTCTTGTAGCGTTTCAGCCTGATTGGACCTTGTTTTCACACAAATGGACCCAGAATGATGTGAAATTGTGCTTCGTGCAACATAATTCTGGGTGCCATTTACAAACCATAAGTGCTAATGACTCCATTCCTTTTTGTGGTTGTAGGGGCTGTTGATTGGAGTACATTAAAACAAACCTGATCTCTCTAGGACATTCAGAAGCCAAGTTATAAGCCCACAAATGTGTAACTGGACTACTTCTTTAAATTGACACCAGATCCGGTGACCTTTGGGACATGGTTTGACACCCTTAGGAAAGTGCTATCATCATGAAACGTTCAGATCACTTACAACTCAATAGATTCTACCTTCCTGTAACATTTCAGCCTGATTGGACCTTGTTTTCACACAAATGAACCCAGAATGATGTGAAATTGTGCTTAGTGCAGCATAATTCTGGGTGCCATTTAAAAACCATAAGTGCTAATGACTCCATTCCTTTTTGAGGCTGTAGGGGATGTTGATTGGAGTACACTAAAACAAACCTGATCTCTCTAGGACATTCAGAAGCCAAGTTATAAGCCCACAAATGTGTAACTGGACTACTTCTTTAAATTGACACCAGATCCGGTGACCTTTGGGACATGGTTTGACCCCGTTAGGAAAGTGCTATCATCATGAAATGTTCAGATCACTTACAACTCAATAGATTCTACCTTCCTGTAACGTTTCAGCCTGATTGGACCTTGTTTTCACACAAATGAACCCAGAATGATGTGAAATTGTGCTTCGTGCAACATAATTCTGGGTGCCATTTACAAACCATAAGTGCTATTGACTCCATTCCTTTTTGTGGTTGTAGGGGCTGTTGATTGGAGTACATTAAAACAAACCTGATCTCTCTAGGACATTCAGAAGCCAAGTTATAAGCCCACAAAGGTGTAACTGGACTACTTCTTTAAAGTGACACCAGGTCCGGTGACCTTTGGGACATGGTTTGACCCCCTTAGGAAAGTTCTATCATCATGAAACGTTCAGATCACTTACAACTCAATAGATTCTACCTTCTTGTAGCGTTTCAGCCTGATTGGACCTTGTTTTCACACAAATGAACCCAGAATGATGTGAAATTGTGCTTCGTGCAACATAATTCTGGGTGCCATTTACAAACCATAAGTGCTAATGACTCCATTCCTTTTTGTGGTTGTAGGGGCGGTTGATTGAAGTACATTAAAACAAACCTGATCTCTCTAGGACATTCAGAAGCCAAGTTATAAGCCCACAAAGGTGTAAATGGACTACTTCTTTAAATTGACACCAGATCCGGTGACCTTTGGGACATGGTTTGACCCCCTTAGGAAAGTGCTATCATCATGAAACGTTCAGATCGCTTACAACTCAATAGATTCTACCTTCCTGTAACATTTCAGCCTTATTGGACCTTGTTTTCACACAAATGAACCCATAATGATGTGAAATTGTGCTTCGTGCAACATAATTCTGGGTGCCATTTAAAAACCATAAGTGCTAATGACTCCATTCCTTTTTGAGGTTGTAGGGGCTGTTGATTGGAGTACACTAAAACAAACCTGATCTCTCTAGGACATTCAGAAGCCAAGTTATAAGACCTCAAAGGTGTAACTGGACTACTTCTTTAAAGTGACACCAGGCCCGGTGACTTTTGAGACATGGCTTGACCCCCTATAGGAATGTGCGATCATAATGAAACGTTCAGATCACTTACAACTCAATAGATTCTACCTTCTTGTAGCGTTTCAGCCTGATTGGACCTTGTTTTCACACAAATGGACCCAGAATGATGTGAAATTGTGCTTAATGCAGCATAATTCTGGGTGCCATTTAAAAACCATAAGTGCTAATGACTCCATTCCTTTTTGAGGTTGTAGGGGATGTTGATTGGAGTACACTAAAACAAACCTGATCTCTCTAGGACATTTAGAAGCCAAGTTATAAGCCCACAAATGTGTAACGGACTACTTCTTTAAATTGACACCAGATCCGGTGACCTTTGGGACATGGTTTGACCCCGTTAGGAAAGTGCTATCATCATGAAATGTTCAGATCACTTACAACTCAATAGATTCTACCTTCCTGTAACGTTTCAGCCTGATTGGACCTTGTTTTCACACAAATGAACCCAGAATGATGTGAAATTGTGCTTCGTGCAACATAATTCTGGGTGCCATTTACAAACCATAAGTGCTATTGACTCCATTCCTTTTTGTGGTTGTAGGGGCTGTTGATTGGAGTACATTAAAACAAACCTGATCTCTCTAGGACATTCAGAAGCCAAATTAAAAGCCCACAAAGGTGTAACTGGACTACTTCTTTAAAGTGACACCAGGTCCGGTGACCTTTGGGACATGGTTTGACCCCCTTAGGAAAGTTCTATCATCATGAAACGTTCAGATCACTTACAACTCAATAGATTCTACCTTCTTGTAGCGTTTCAGCCTGATTGGACCTTGTTTTCACACAAATGAACCCAGAATGATGTGAAATTGTGCTTCGTGCAACATAATTCTGGGTGCCATTTACAAACCATAAGTGCTAATGACTCCATTCCTTTTTGTGGTTGTAGGGGCGGTTGATTGAAGTACATTAAAACAAACCTGATCTCTCGAGGACATTCAGAAGCCAAGTTATAAGCCCACAAAGGTGTAACTGGACTACTTCTTTAAATTGACACCAGATCCGGTGACCTTTGGGACATGGTTTGACCCCCTTAGGAAAGTGCTATCATCATGAAACGTTCAGATCGCTTACAACTCAATAGATTCTACCTTCCTGTAACATTTCAGCCCTATTTGACCTTGTTTTCACACAAATGAACCCATAATGATGTGAAATTGTGCTTCGTGCAACATAATTCTGGGTGCCATTTAAAAACCATAAGTGCTAATGACTCCATTCCTTTTTGAGGTTGTAGGGGCTCTTGATTGGAGTACACTAAAACAAACCTGATCTCTCTAGGACATTCAGAAGCCAAGTTATAAGACCTCAAAGGTGTAACTGGACTACTTCTTTAAAGTGACACCAGGCCCGGTGACTTTTGAGACATGGTTTGACCCCCTATAGGAATGTGCGATCATAATGAAACGTTCAGATCACTTACAACTCAATAGATTCTACCTTCTTGTAGCGTTTCAGCCTGATTGGACCTTGTTTTCACACAAATGGACCCAGAATGATGTGAAATTGTGCTTCGTGCAACATAATTCTGGGTGCCATTTAAAAACCATAAGTGCTAACGACTCCATTCCTTTTTGTGGTTGTAGGGGCTGTTGATTGGACAACACTAAAACAAACCTAACCTCTCTAGGACATTCAGAAGCCAAGTTATAAGCCCACAAAGGTGTAACTGGACTACTTCTTTAAAGTGACACCAGGCCCGGTGACCTTTGGGACATGGTTTTACCCCATAAAGGAATGTGCGATCATCTTGAAACGTTCAGATCACTTACAACTCAATAGATTCTACTTTCTTGTAGCGTTTCAGCCTGATTGGACCTTGTTTTCACACAAATGGACCCAGAATGATGTGAAATTGTGCTTCGTGCAACATAATTCTGGGTGCCATTTACAAACCTTAAGTGCTAATGACTCCATTCCTTTTTGTGGTTGTAGGGGCTGTTGAATGGAGTACACTAAAACAAACCTGATCTCTCTAGGACATTCAGAAGCCAAGTTATAAGCCCACAAAGGTGTAACTGGACTACTTCTTTAAAGTGACACCAGGCCCGGTGACCTTTGGGACATTGTTTTACCCCCTATAGGAATGTGCGATCATCTTGAAACGTTCAGATCACTTACAAATCAATAGATTCTACCTTCTTGTAGCGTTTCAGCCTGATTGGACCTTGTTTTCACACAAATGGACCCAGAATGATGTGAAATTGTGCTTCGTGCAACGTCATTCTGGGTGCCATTTACAAACCTTAAGTGCTAATGACTCCATTCCTTTTTGTGGTTGTAGGGGCTGTTGATTGGAGTACAATAAAACAAACCTGATCTCTCTAGGACATTCAGAAGCCAAGTTATAAGCCCACAAATGTGTAACTGGACTACTTCTTTAAATTGACACCAGATCCGGTGACCTTTGGGACATGGTTTGACCCCCTTAGGAAAGTGCTATCATGATGAAACGTTCAGATCACTTACAACACAAAAGATTCTACCTTCCTGTAACGTTTCAGCCTGATTGGACCTTGTTTTCACACAAATAAACCCAGAATGATGTGAAATTGTGCTTCGTGCAACATAATTCTGGGTGCCATTTAAAAACCATAAGTGCTAATGACTCCATTCCTTTTTGTGGTTGTAGGGGCTGTTGATTGGAGTATACTAAAACAAACCTGATCTCTCCAGGACATTCAGAGCCAAGTTATAAGCCCACAAAGGTGTAACTGGACTACTTATTTAAATGGACGTCAGATCCGGTGACCTTTGGGACATGGTTTGACCCCCTTAGGAAAGTGCTATCATCATGAAACGTTCAGATCACTTACAACTCAATAGATTCTACCTTCCTGTAACGTTTCAGCCTGATTGGACCTTGTTTTCACACAAATGCACCCAGAATGATGTGAAATTGTGCTTCGTGCAACATAATTCTGGGTGACATTAAAAAACCATAAGTGCTAATGACTCCATTCCTTGTTGAGGTTGTAGGGGCTGTTGATTGGAGTACACTAAAACAAACCTGATCTCTCTAGGACATTCAGAAGCCAAGTTATAAGCCCTCAAAGGTGTACCTGGACTACTTCTCTAAAGTGACACCAGGCCCGGTGACCTTTGGGACATGGTTTTACCCCCTATAGGAATGTTCGATCATCTTGAAACGTTCAGATCACTTACAACTCAATAGATTCTACCTTCTTGTAGCGTTTCAGCCTAATTGGACCTTGTTTTCACACAAATGGACCCAGAATGATGTGGAATTGTGCTTCATGCAACATAATTCTGGGTGCCATTTACAAACCTTAAGTGCTAATGACTCCATTCCTTTTTGTGGTTGTAGGGGCTGTTGATTGGAGTACACTAAAACAAACCTAACCTCTCTAGGACATTCAGAAGCCAAGTTATAAGCCAACAAAGGTGTAACTGGACTACTTCTTTAAAGTGACACCCGGCCCGGTGACCTTTGGGGCATGGTTTGACCCCCTTAGGAAAGTGCTATCATCACGAAACATTCAGATCACTTACAACTCCATAGATTCTACCTTCATGTAACGTTTCAGCCTGATTGGACCTTGTTTTCACACAAATTAACCCAGAATGATGTGAAATTGTGCTTCGTGCAACATAATTCTGGGTGCCATTTAAAAACCATAAGTGCTAATGACTCCATTCCTTTTTGTGGTTGTAGGGGATGTTGATTGTTGTATACTAAAACAAACCTGATCTCTCTAGGACATTCAGAAGCCAAGTTATAAGCCCTCAAAGGTGTAACTGGACTACTTCTTTAAAGTGACACCAGGCCCGGTGACCTTTGGGACATGGTTTTACCCCCTATAGGAATGTGGGATCATCTTGAAACGTTCAGATCACTTACAACTCAATAGATTCTACCTTCTTGTAGCGTTTCAGCCTGATTGGACCTTGTTTTCACACAAATGGACCCAGAATGATGTGAAATTGTGCTTCGTGCAACATAATTCTGGGTGCCATTTACAAACCTTAGGTGCTAATGACTCCATTCCTTTGTGTGGTTGTAGGGAATGTTGATTGGAGTACACTAAAACAAACCTAACCTCTCTAGGACATTCAGAAGCCAGGTTATAAGCCCACAAAGGTGTAACTGGACTACTTCTTTAAAGTGACACCAGGCCCGGTGACCTTTGGGACATGGTTTGACCCCCTTAGGAAAGTGCTATCATCATGAAACGTTCAGATCACTTACAACTCAATAGATTCTACCTTCTTGTAGCGTTTCAGCCTGATTGGACCTTGTTTTCACACAAATGAACCCAGAATGATGTGAAATTGTGCTTCGTGCAACATAATTCTGGGTGCCATTTACAAACCATAAGTGCTAATGACTCCATTCATTTTCTGGTTGTAGGGGCTGTTGATTGGAGTATACTAAAACAAACCTGATCTCTCTAGGACATTCAGAAGCCAAGTTATAAGCCCACAAATGTGTAACTGGACTACTTCTTTAAATTGACACCAGATCCGGTGACCTTTGGGACATGGTTTGACCCCCTTAGGAAAGTGCTATCATGATGAAACGTTCAGATCACTTACAACTCAATAGATTCTACCTTCCTGTAACGTTTCAGCCTGATTGGACCTTTTTTTCACACAAATGAACCCAGAATGATGTGAAATTATGCTTCGTGCAACATAAATCTGGGTGCCATTTAAAAACCATAAGTGCTAATGACTCCATTCCTTTTTGTGGTTGTAGGGGCTATTGATTGGAGTATACTAAAACAAACCCGATCTCTCTAGGACATCCAGAAGCCAAGTTATAAGCCCACAAATGTGTAACTGGACTACTTTAAATTGACACCAGATCCGGTGACCTTTGGGACATGGTTTGACCCCCTTTGGAAAGTGCTATCATGATGAAACGTTCACATCACTTACAACTCAATAGATTCTACCTTCCTGTAACGTTTCAGCCTGATTGGACCTTGTTTTCACACAAATGAACCCAGAATGATGTGAAATTGTGCTTCGTGCAACATAATTCTGGGTGCCATTTAAAAACCATAAGTGCTAATGACTCCATTCCTTATTTGTGGTTGTAGGGGCTGTTGACTGGAGTATACTAAAACAAACCTGATCTCTCTAGGACATTCAGAAGCCAAGTTATAAGCCCTCAAAGGTGTAACTGGACTACTTCTTTAAAGTGACACCAGGCCCGGTGACCTTTGGGACATGGTTTTACACCCTATAGGATTGTGCGATCATCTTGAAACGTTCAGATCACTTACAACTCAATAGATTCTACCTTCTTGTAGCGTTTCAGCCTGATTGGACCTTGTTTTCACACAAATGGACCCAGAGTGATGTGAAATTGTGCTTCGTGCAACATAATTCTGGGTGCCATTTACAAACCTTAAGTGCTAATGACTCCATTCCTTTTTGTGGTTGTAGGGGCTGTTGATTGGGGTACACTAAAACAAACCTAACCTCTCTAGGACATTCAGAAGCCAGGTTATAAGCCCACAAAGGTGTAACTGGACTACTTCTTTAAAGTGACACCAGGCCCGGTGACCGTTGGGACATGGTTTGACCCCCTATAGGAATGTGCGATCATCTTGAAACGTTCAGATCACTTACAACTCAATAGATTCTACCTTCCTGTAACGTTTCAGCCTGATTGGACCTTGTTTTCACACAAATGAACCCAGAATGATGTGAAATTGTGCTTCGTGCAACATAATTCTGGGTGCCATTTACAAACCATAAGTGCTAATGACTCCATTCCTTTTTGTGGTTGTAGGGGCTGTTGATTGGAGTACACTAAAACAAACCTGATCTCTCTAGGACATTCAGAAGCCAAGTTATAAGCCCACAAAGGTTTAACTGGACTACTTCTTTAAATTGACACCAGATCCGGTGACCTTTGGGACATGGTTTGACCCCCTTAGGAAAGTGCTATCATTATGAACCGTTCAGATCACTTACAACTCAATAGATTCTACCTTCCTGTAACGTTTCAGCCTGATTGGACCTTGTTTTCACACAAATGAACCCAGAATGATGTGAAATTGTGCTTCGTGCAACATAATTCTGGGTGCCATTTACAATTCATAAGTGCTAATGACTCCATTTCTTTTTGTGGTTGTAGGGGCTGTTGATTGGAGTACACTAAAACAAACCTAACCTCTCTAGGACATTCAGAAGCCAAGTTATAAGCCCACAAAGGAGTAACTGGACTACTTCTTTAAAGTGACACCAGGCCCGGTGACCTTTGGGACATGGTTTTACCCCCTATAGGAATGTGCGATCATCTTGAAACGTTCAGATCACTTACAACTCAATTGATTCTACCTTCTTGTAGCGTTTCAGCCTGATTGGACCTTGTTTTCACACAAATGGACCCAGAATGATGTGAAATTGTGCTTCGTGCAACATAATTCTGGGTGCCATTTACAAACCATAAGTGCTAATGACTCCATTCCTTTTTGTGGTTGTAGGGGCTGTTGATTGGAGTACACTAAAACAAACCTGATCTCTCTAGGACATTCAGAAGCCAAGTTATAAGCCCACAAATGTGTGACTGGACTACTTCTTTAAATTGACACCAGATCCCGTGACCTTTGGGACATGGTTTGACCCCCTTAGGAAAGTGCTATCATGATGAAACGTTCAGATCACTTACAACTCAATAGATTCTACCTTCCTGTAACGTTTCAGCCTGATTGGACCTTGTTTTCACACAAATGAACCCAGAATGATGTGAAATTGTGCTTCGTGCAACATAATTCTGGGTGCCATTTAAAAACCATAAGTGCTAATTACTCCATTCCTTTTTGTGGTTGTAGGGGCTGTTGATTGGAGTATACTAAAACAAACCTGATCTCTCTAGGACATTCAGAAGCCAAGTTATAAGCCCACAAAGGTGTAACTGGACTACTTCTTTAAATGGACACCAGATCCGGTGACCTTTGGGACATGGTTTGACCCCCTTAGGAAAGTGCTATCATCATGAAACGTTCAGATCACTTAAAACTCAATAGATTCTACCTTCCTGTAACATTTCAGCCTGATTGGACCTTGTTTTCACACAAATGAACCCAGAATGATGTGAAATTGTGCTTCATGCAACATAATTCTGGGTGCGATTTAAAAACCATAAGTGCTAATGACTCCATTCCTTTTTGAGGTTGTAGGGGCTGTTGATTGGAGTACACTAAAACAAACCTGATCTCTCTAGGACATTCAGAAGCCAAGTTATAAGCCCTCAAAGGTGTAACTGGACTACTTCTTTAAAGTGACACCAGGCCCGGTGACCTTTGGGACATGGTTTTACCCCCTATAGGAATGTGCGATCATCTTGAAACGTTCAGATCACTTACAACTCAATAGATTCTACCTTCTTGTAGCGTTTCAGCCTGATTGGACCTTGTTTTCACACAAATGGACCCAGAATGATGTGAAATTGTGCTTCATGCAACATAATTCTGGGTGCCATTTACAAACCTTAAGTGCTAATGACTCCATTCCTTTTTGTGGTTGTAGGGGCTGTTCATTCGAGTACACTAAAACAAACCTAACCTCTCTAGGACATTCAGAAGCCAAGTTATAAGCCCACAAAGGTGTAACTGGACTACTTCTTTAAAGTGACACCAGGCCCGGTGACCTTTGGGACATGGTTTGACCCCCTTAGGAAAGTGCTATCATCATGAAACGTTCAGATCACTTACAACTCAATAGATTCAACCTTCCTGTAACGTTTCAGCCTGATTGGACCTTGTTTTCACACAAATGAACCCAGAATGATGTGAAATTGTGCTTCGTGCAACATAATTCTGGGTGCCATTTACAAACCATAAGTGCTAATGACTCCATTCCTTTTTGTGGTTGTAGGGGCTGTTGATTGGAGTACACTAAAACAAACCTGATCTCTCTAGGACATTCAGAAGCCAAGTTATAAGCCCACAAATGTGTAACTGGACTACTTCTTTAAATTGACACCAGATCCGGTGACCTTTGGGACATGGTTTGACCCCCTTAGGAAAGTGCTATCATGATGAAACGTTCAGATCACTTACAACTCAATAGATTCTACCTTCCTGTAACGTTTCAGCCTGATTGGACCTTGTTTTCACACAAATGAACCCAGAATGATGTGAAATTGTGCTTCGTGCAACATAATTCTGGGTGCCATTTAAAAACCATAAGTGCTAATGACTCCATTCCTTTTGGTGGTTGTAGGGGCTGTTGATTGGAGTATACTAAAACAAACCTGATCTCTCTAGGACATTCAGAAGCCAAGTTATAAGCCCACAAAGGTGTAACTGGACTACTTCTTTAAATGGACACCAGATCCGGTGACCTTTGGGACATGGTTTGACCCCCTTAGGAAAGTGCTATCATCATGAAACGTTCAGATCACTTACAACTCAATAGATTCTACCTTCCTGTAACATTTCAGCCTGATTGGACCTTGTTTTCACACAAATGAACCCAGAATGATGTGAAATTGTGCTTCATGCAACATAATTCTGGGTGCGATTTAAAAACCATAAGTGCTAATGACTCCATTCTTTTTTGAGGTTGTAGGGGCTGTTGATTGGAGTACACTAAAACAAACCTGATCTCTCTAGGACATTCAGAAGCCAAGTTATAAGCCCTCAAAGGTGTAACTGGACTACTTCTTTAAAGTGACACCAGGCCCGGTGACCTTTGGGACATGGTTTTACCCCCTATAGGAATGTGCGATCATCTTGAAACGTTCAGATCACTTACAACTCAACAGTTTCTACCTTCTTGTAGCGTTTCAGCCTGATTGGACCTTGTTTTCACACAAATGGACCCAGAATGATGTGAAATTGTGCTTCGTGCAACATAATTCTGGGTGCCATTTACAAACCTTAAGTGCTAATGACTCCATTCCTTTTTGTGGTTGTAGGGGCTGTTGATTGGAGTACACTAAAACAAACCTAACCTCTCTAGGACATTCAGAAGTCAAGTTATAAGCCCACAAAGGTGTAACTGGACTACTTCTTTAAAGTGACACCAGGCCCGGTGACCTTTGGGACATGGTTTGACCCCCTTAGGAAAGTGCTATCATCATGAAACGTTCAGATCACTTACAACTCAATAGATTCAACCTTCCTGTAACGTTTCAGCCTGATTGGACCTTGTTTTCACACAAAAGAACCCAGAATGATGTGAAATTGTGCTTCGTGCAACATAATTCTGGGTGCCATTTACAAACCATAAGTGCTAATGACTCCATTCCTTTTTGTGGTTGTAGGGGCTGGTGATTGGAGAACACTAAAACAAACCTAACCTCTCTAGGACATTCAGAAGCCATGTTATAAGCCCTCAAAGGTGTAACTGGACTACTTCTTTGAAGTGACACCAGGCCCGGTGACCTTTGGGACATGGTTTTACCCACTATAGGAATGTGCGATCATCTTAAAACGTTCAGATCACTTACAACTCAATAGATTCTACCTTCTTGTAGCGTTTCAGCCTGATTGGACCTTGTTTTCACACAAATGGACCCAGAATGATGTGAAATTGTGCTTCGTGCAACATAATTCTGGGTGCCATTTAAAAACCATAAGTGCTAATGACTCCATTCCTTTTTGTGGTTGTAGGGGCTGTTGATTGGAGTACACTAAAACAAACCTGATCTCTCTAGGACATTCAGAAGCCAAGTTATAAGCCCTCAAAGGTGTAACTGGACTACTTCTTTAAAGTGACACCAGGCCCGGTGACCTTTGGGACATGGTTTTACCCCCTATAGGAATGTGCGATCATCTTGAAACGTTCAGATCACTTACAACTCAATAGATTCTACCTTCTTGTAGCGTTTCAGCCTGATTGGACCTTGTTTTCACACAAATGGACCCAGAATGATGTGAAATTGTGCTTCGTGCAACATAATTCTGGGTGCCATTTACAAACCTTAAGTGCTAATGACTCCATTCCTTTTTGTGGTTGTAGGGGCTGTTGATTGGAGTACACTAAAACCAACCTAACCTCTCTAGGACATTCAGAAGCCAAGTTATAAGCCCACAAAGGTGTAACTGGACTACTTCTTTAAAGTGACACCAGGCCCGGTGACCTTTGGGACATGGTTTGACCCCCTTAGGAAAGTGCTATCATCATGAAAAGTTCAGATCACTTACAACTCAATAGATTCTACCTTCCTGTAACGTTTCAGCCCTATTTGACCTTGTTTTCACACAAATGAACCCAGAATGATGTGAAATTGTGCTTCGTGCAACATAATTCTGGGTGCCATTTAAAAACCATAAGTGCTAATGACTCCATTCCTTTTTGTGGTTGTAGGGGCTGTTGATTGGAGTATACTAAAACAAACCTGATCTCTCTAGGACATTCAGAAGCCAAGTTATAAGCCCACAAAGGTTTAACTGGACTACTTCTTTAAATTGACACCAGATCCGGTGACCTTTGGGACATGGTTTGACCCCCTTAGGAAAGTGCTATCATTATGAAACGTTCAGATCACTTACAACTCAATAGATTCTACCTTCCTGTAACATTTCAGCCTGATTGGACCTTGTTTTCACACAAATGAACCCAGAATGATGTGAAATTGTGCTTCGTGCAACATAATTCTGGGTGCCATTTACAATTCATAAGTGCTAATGACTCCATTTCTTTTTGTGGTTGTAGGGGCTGTTGATTGGAGTACACTAAAACAAACCTAACCTCTCTAGGACATTCAGAAGCCAAGTTATAAGCCCACAAAGGTGTAACTGGACTACTTCTTTAAAGTGACACCAGGCCCGGTGACCTTTGGGACATGGTTTGACCCCCTTAGGAAAGTGCTATCATCATGAAACGTTCAGATCACTTACAACTCAATAGATTCTACCTTCCTGTAACGTTTCAGCCCTATTTGACCTTGTTTTCACACAAATGAACCCAGAATGATGTGAAATTGTGCTTCGTGCAACATAATTCTGGGTGCCATTTAAAAACCATAAGTGCTAATGACTCCATTCCTTTTTGTGGTTGTAGGGGCTGTTGATTGGAGTATACTAAAACAAACCTGATCTCTCTAGGACATTCAGAAGCCAAGTTATAAGCCCACAAAGGTTTAACTGGACTACTTCTTTAAATTGACACCAGATCCGGTGACCTTTGGGACATGGTTTGACCCCCTTAGGAAAGTGCTATCATTATGAACCGTTCAGATCACTTACAACTCAATAGATTCTACCTTCCTGTAACGTTTCAGCCTGATTGGACCTTGTTTTCACACAAATGAACCCAGAATGATGTGAAATTGTGCTTAGTGCAGCATCATTCTGGGTGCCAATTACAAACCATAAGTGCTAATGATTCCATTCCTTTTTGTGGTTGTAGGGGCTTTTGATTGGAGTACACTAAAACAAACCTAACCTCTCTAGGACATTCAGAAGCCAAGTTATAAGCCCACAAAGGTGTAACTGGACTACTTCTTTAAAGTGACACCAGGCCCGGTGACCTTTGGGACATGGTTTTACCCCCTATAGGAATGTGCGATCATCTTGAAACGTTCAGATCACTTACAACTCAATTGATTCTACCTTCTTGTAGCGTTTCAGCCTGATTGGACCTTGTTTTCACACAAATGGACCCAGAATGATGTGAAATTGTGCTTCGTGCAACATAATTCTGGGTGCCATTTACAAACCATAAGTGCTAATGACTCCATTCCTTTTTGTGGTTGTAGGGGCTGTTGATTGGAGTACACTAAAACAAACCTGATCTCTCTAGGACATTCAGAAGCCAAGTTATAAGCCCACAAATGTGTGACTGGACTACTTCTTTAAATTGACACCAGATCCCGTGACCTTTGGGACATGGTTTGACCCCCTTAGGAAAGTGCTATCATGATGAAACGTTCAGATCACTTACAACTCAATAGATTCTACCTTCCTGTAACGTTTCAGCCTGATTGGACCTTGTTTTCACACAAATGAACCCAGAATGATGTGAAATTGTGCTTCGTGCAACATAATTCTGGGTGCCATTTAAAAACCATAAGTGCTAATTACTCCATTCCTTTTTGTGGTTGTAGGGGCTGTTGATTGGAGTATACTAAAACAAACCTGATCTCTCTAGGACATTCAGAAGCCAAGTTATAAGCCCACAAAGGTGTAACTGGACTACTTCTTTAAATGGACACCAGATCCGGTGACCTTTGGGACATGGTTTGACCCCCTTAGGAAAGTGCTATCATCATGAAACGTTCAGATCACTTAAAACTCAATAGATTCTACCTTCCTGTAACATTTCAGCCTGATTGGACCTTGTTTTCACACAAATGAACCCAGAATGATGTGAAATTGTGCTTCATGCAACATAATTCTGGGTGCGATTTAAAAACCATAAGTGCTAATGACTCCATTCCTTTTTGAGGTTGTAGGGGCTGTTGATTGGAGTACACTAAAACAAACCTGATCTCTCTAGGACATTCAGAAGCCAAGTTATAAGCCCTCAAAGGTGTAACTGGACTACTTCTTTAAAGTGACACCAGGCCCGGTGACCTTTGGGACATGGTTTTACCCCCTATAGGAATGTGCGATCATCTTGAAACGTTCAGATCACTTACAACTCAATAGATTCTACCTTCTTGTAGCGTTTCAGCCTGATTGGACCTTGTTTTCACACAAATGGACCCAGAATGATGTGAAATTGTGCTTCATGCAACATAATTCTGGGTGCCATTTACAAACCTTAAGTGCTAATGACTCCATTCCTTTTTGTGGTTGTAGGGGCTGTTGATTCGAGTACACTAAAACAAACCTAACCTCTCTAGGACATTCAGAAGCCAAGTTATAAGCCCACAAAGGTGTAACTGGACTACTTCTTTAAAGTGACACCAGGCCCGGTGACCTTTGGGACATGGTTTGACCCCCTTAGGAAAGTGCTATCATCATGAAACGTTCAGATCACTTACAACTCAATAGATTCAACCTTCCTGTAAAGTTTCAGCCTGATTGGACCTTGTTTTCACACAAATGAACCCAGAATGATGTGAAATTGTGCTTCGTGCAACATAATTCTGGGTGCCATTTACAAACCATAAGTGCTAATGACTCCATTCCTTTTTGTGGTTGTAGGGGCTGTTGATTGGAGTACACTAAAACAAACCTGATCTCTCTAGGACATTCAGAAGCCAAGTTATAAGCCCACAAATGTGTAACTGGACTACTTCTTTAAATTGACACCAGATCCGGTGACCTTTGGGACATGGTTTGACCCCCTTAGGAAAGTGCTATCATGATGAAACGTTCAGATCACTTACAACTCAATAGATTCTACCTTCCTGTAACGTTTCAGCCTGATTGGACCTTGTTTTCACACAAATGAACCCAGAATGATGTGAAATTGTGCTTCGTGCAACATAATTCTGGGTGCCATTTAAAAACCATAAGTGCTAATGACTCCATTCCTTTTGGTGGTTGTAGGGGCTGTTGATTGGAGTATACTAAAACAAACCTGATCTCTCTAGGACATTCAGAAGCCAAGTTATAAGCCCACAAAGGTGTAACTGGACTACTTCTTTAAATGGACACCAGATCCGGTGACCTTTGGGACATGGTTTGACCCCCTTAGGAAAGTGCTATCATCATGAAACGTTCAGATCACTTACAACTCAATAGATTCTACCTTCCTGTAACATTTCAGCCTGACTGGACCTTGTTTTCACACAAATGAACCCAGAATGATGTGAAATTGTGCTTCATGCAACATAATTCTGGGTGCGATTTAAAAACCATAAGTGCTAATGACTCCATTCTTTTTTGAGGTTGTAGGGGCTGTTGATTGGAGTACACTAAAACAAACCTGATCTCTCTAGGACATTCAGAAGCCAAGTTATAAGCCCTCAAAGGTGTAACTGGACTACTTCTTTAAAGTGACACCAGGCCCGGTGACCTTTGGGACATGGTTTTACCCCCTATAGGAATGTGCGATCATCTTGAAACGTTCAGATCACTTACAACTCAATAGATTCTACCTTCTTGTAGCGTTTCAGCCTGATTGGACCTTGTTTTCACACAAATGGACCCAGAATGATGTGAAATTGTGCTTCGTGCAACATAATTCTGGGTGCCATTTACAAACCTTAAGTGCTAATGACTCCATTCCTTTTTGTGGTTGTAGGGGCTGTTGATTGGAGTACACTAAAACAAACCTAACCTCTCTAGGACATTCAGAAGTCAAGTTATAAGCCCACAAAGGTGTAACTGGACTACTTCTTTAAAGTGACACCAGGCCCGGTGACCTTTGGGACATGGTTTGACCCCCTTAGGAAAGTGCTATCATCATGAAACGTTCAGATCACTTACAACTCAATAGATTCAACCTTCCTGTAACGTTTCAGCCTGATTGGACCTTGTTTTCACACAAAAGAACCCAGAATGATGTGAAATTGTGCTTCGTGCAACATAATTCTGGGTGCCATTTACAAACCATAAGTGCTAATGACTCCATTCCTTTTTGTGGTTGTAGGGGCTGGTGATTGGAGATTACTAAAACAAACCTAACCTCTCTAGGACATTCAGAAGCCATGTTATAAGCCCTCAAAGGTGTAACTGGACTACTTCTTTAAAGTGACACCAGGCCCGGTGACCTTTGGGACATGGTTTTACCCACTATAGGAATGTGCGATCATCTTGAAACGTTCAGATCACTTACAACTCAATAGATTCTACCTTCTTGTAGCGTTTCAGCCTGATTGGACCTTGTTTTCACACAAATGGACCCAGAATGATGTGAAATTGTGCTTCGTGCAACATAATTCTGGGTGCCATTTACAAACCTTAAGTGCTAATGACTCCATTCCTTTTTGTGGTTGTAGGGGCTGTTGATTGGAGTATACTAAAACAAACCTGATCTCTCTAGGACATTCAGAAGCCAAGTTATAAGCCCACAAAGGTGTAACTGGACTACTTCTTTAAATTGACACCAGATCCGGTGACCTTTGGGACATGGTTTGACCCCCTTAGGAAAGTGCTATCATCATGAAACGTTCAGATCACTTACAACTCAATAGATTCTACCTTCCTGTAACATTTCAGCCTGATTGGACCTTGTTTTCACACAAATGAACCCAGAATGATGTGAAATTGTGCTTCGTGCAACATAAATCTGGGTGCCATTTAAAAACCATAAGTGCTAATGACTCCATTCCTTTTTGTGGTTGTAGGGGCTGTTGATTGGAGTACACTAAAACAAACCTGATCTCTCTAGGACATTCAGAAGCCAAGTTATAAGCCCTCAAAGGTGTAACTGGACTACTTCTTTAAAGTGACACCAGGCCCGGTGACCTTTGGGACATGGTTTTACCCCCTATAGGAATGTGCGATCATCTTGAAACGTTCAGATCACTTACAACTCAATAGATTCTACCTTCTTGTAGCGTTTCAGCATGATTGGACCTTGTTTTCACACAAATGGACCCAGAATGATGTGAAATTGTGCTTCGTGCAACATAATTCTGGGTGCCATTTACAAACCTTAAGTGCTAATGACTCCATTCCTTTTTGTGGTTGTAGGGGCTGTTGATTGGAGTACACTAAAATAAACCTAACCTCTCTAGGACATTCAGAAGCCAAGTTATAAGCCCACAAAGGTGTAACTGGACTACTTCTTTAAAGTGACACCAGGCCCGGTGACCTTTGGGACATGGTTTGACCCCCTTAGGAAAGTGCTATCATCATGAAACGTTCAGATCACTTACAACTCAATAGATTCTACCTTCCTGTAACGTTTCAGCCTGATTGGACCTTGTTTTCACACAAATGAACCCAGAATGATGTGAAATTGTGCTTCGTGCAACATAATTCTGGGTGCCATTTACAAACCATAAGTGCTAATGACTCCATTCCTTTTTGTGGATGTAGGGGCTGGTGATTGGAGAACACTAAAACAAACCTAACCTCTCTAGGACATTCAGAAGCCATGTTATAAGCCCACAAAGGTGTAACTGGACTGCTTCTTTAAAGTGACACCAGGCCCGGTGACCTTTGGGACATGGTTTGACCCCCTATAGGAATGTGCGATCATCTTGAAACGTTCAGATCACTCAATAGATTCTACCTTCCTGTAACGTTTCAGCCCTATTTGACCTTGTTTTCACACAAATGAACCCAGAATGATGTACACTAAAAAAACCTGATCTCTCTAGGACATTCAGAAGCCAAGTTATAAGCCCACAAATGTGTAACTGGACTACTTCTTTAAATTGACACCAGATCCGGTGACCTTTGGGACATGGTTTGACCCCCTTAGGAAAGTGCTATCATGATGAAACGTTCAGATCACTTACAACTCAATAGATTCTACCTTCCTGTAACGTTTCAGCCTGATTGGACCTTGTTTTCACACAAATGAACCCAGAATGATGTGAAATTGTGCTTCGTGCAACATAATTCTGGGTGCCATTTAAAAACCATAAGTGCTAATGACTCCATTCCTTTTTGTGGTTGTAGGGGCTGTTGATTGGAGTATACTAAAACAAACCTGATCTCTCTAGGACATTCAGAAGCCAAGTTATAAGCCCACAAAGGTTTAACTGGACTACTTCTTTAAATTGACAACAGATCCGGTGACATTTGGGACATGGTTTGACCCCCTTAGGAAAGTGCTATCATCATGAAACGTTCAGATCACTTACAACTCAATAGATTCTACCTTCCTGTAACATTTCAGCCTGATTGGACCTTGTTTTCACACAAATGAACCCAGAATGATGTGAAATTGTGCTTCGTGCAACATAATTCTGGATGCCATTTAAAAACCATAAGTGCTAATGACTCCATTCCTTTTTGAGGTTGTAGGGGCTGTTGATTGGAGTACACTAAAACAAACCTGATCTCTCTAGGATATTCAGAAGCCAAGTTATAAGCCCTCAAAGGTGTAACTGGACTACTTCTTTAAAGTGACACCAGGCCCGGTGACCTTTGGGACATGGTTTGACCCCCTATAGGAATGTGCGATCATCATGAAACGTTCAAATCACTTACAACTCAATAGATTCTACCTTCTTGTAACGTTTCAGCCTTATTGGACCTTGTTTTCACACAAATGGACCCAGAATGATGTGAAATTGTGCTTCGTACAAAATAATTCTGGGTGCCATTTACAAACCATAAGTGCTAATGACTCCATTCCTTTTTGTGGTTGTAGGGGCTGTTGGTTGGAGTACATTAAAACAAACCTGATCTCTCTAGGACATTCAGAAGCCAAGTTATAAGCCCACAAATGTGTAACTGGACTACTTCTTTAAATTGGCACCAGATCCGGTGACCTTTGGGACATGGTTTGACCCCCTTAGGAAAGTGCTATCATCATGAAACGTTCAGATCACTTACATCTCAATAGATTCTACCTTCCTGTAACGTTTCAGCCTGATTGGACCTTGTTTTCACACAAATGAACCCAGAATGATGTGAAATTGTGCTTCGTGCAACATAATTCTGGGTGCCATTTACAATTCATAAGTGCTAATGACTCCATTCCTTTTTGTGGTTGTAGGGGCTGTTGATTGGAGTACACTAAAACAAATCTAACCTCTCTAGGACATTCAGAAGCCAAGTTATAAGCCCACAAAGGAGTAACTGGACTACTTCTTTAAAGTGACACCAGGCCCGGTGACCTTTGGGACATGGTTTTACCCCCTATAGGAATGTGTGATCATCTTGAAACGTTCAGATCACTTACAACTCAATTGATTCTACCTTATTGTAGCGTTTCAGCCTGATTGGACCTTGTTTTCACACAAATGGACCCAGAATGATGTGAAATTGTGCTTCTTGCAAAATAATTCTGGGTGCCATTTACAAACCTTAAGTGCTATTGACTCCATTCCTTTTTGTGGTTGTAGGGGCTGTTGATTGGAGTACACTAAAACAAACCTGATCTCTCTAGGACATTCAGAAGCCAAGTTATAAGCCCACAAATGTGTAACTGGACTACTTCTTTAAATTGACACCAGATCCGGTGACCTTTGGGACATGGTTTGACCCCCTTAGGAAAGTGCTATCATCATGAAACGTTCAGATCACTTACAACTCAATAGATTCTACCTTCCTGTAACATTTCAGCCTGATTGGACCTTGTTTTCACACAAATGAACCCAGAATGATGTGAAATTGTGCTTCATGCAACATAATTCTGGGTGCGATTTAAAAACCATAAGTGCTAATGACTCCATTCCTTTTTGAGGTTGTAGGGGCTGTTGATTGGAGTACACTAAAACAAACCTGATCTCTCTAGGACATTCAGAAGCCAAGTTATAAGCCCTCAAAGGTGTAACTGGACTACTTCTTTAAAGTGACACCAGGCCCGGTGACCTTTGGGACATGGTTTTACCCCCTATAGGAATGTGCGATCATCTTGAAACGTTCAGATCACTTACAACTCAATAGATTCTACCTTCTTGTAGCGGTTCAGCCTGATTGGACCTTGTTTTCACACAAATGGACCCAGAATGATGTGAAATTGTGCTTCGTGCAACATAATTCTGGGTGCCATTTACAAACCTTAAGTGCTAATGACTCCATTCCTTTTTGTGGTTGTAGGGGCTGTTGATTGGAGTACACTAAAACAAACCTAACCTCTCTAGGACATTCAGAAGCCAAGTTATAAGCCCACAAAGGTGTAACTGGACTACTTCTTTAAAGTGACACCAGGCCCGGTGACCTTTGGGACATGGTTTGACCCCCTTAGGAAAGTGCTATCATCATGAAACGTTCAGATCACTTACAACTCAATAGATTCAACCTTCCTGTAACGTTTCAGCCTGATTGGACCTTGTTTTCACACAAATGAACCCAGAATGATGTGAAATTGTGCTTCGTGCAACATAATTCTGGGTGCCATTTACAAACCATAAGTGCTAATGACTCCATTACTTTTTGTGGTTGCAGGGGCTGTTGATTGGAGTACACTAAAACAAACCTGATCTCTCTAGGACATTCAGAAGCCAAGTTATAAGCCCACAAATGTGTAACTGGACTACTTCTTTAAATTGACACCAGATCCGGTGACCTTTGGGACATGGTTTGACCCCCTTAGGAAAGTGCTATCATCATGAAACGTTCAGATCACTTACAACTCAATAGATTCTACCTTCCTGTAACGTTTCAGCCTGATTGGACCTTGTTTTCACACAAATGAACCCAGAATGATGTGAAATTGTGCTTCGTGCAACATAATTCTGGGTGCCATTTAAAAACCATAAGTGCTAATGACTCCATTCCTTTTTGAGGTTGTAGGGGATGTTGATTGGAGTACACTAAAACAAACCTGATCTCTCTAGGATATTCAGAAGCCAAGTTATAAGCCCACAAAGGTGTAACTGGACTACTTCTTCAAATTGACACCAGATACGGTGACCTTTGGGACATGGTTTGACCCCCTTAGGAAACTGCTATCATCATGAAACGTTCAGATCACTTACAACTCAATAGATTCTACCTTCTTGTGGCGTTTCAGCCTGATTGGACCTTGTTTTCACACAAATGGACCCAGAATGATATGAAATTGTGCTTCGTTCAACATAATTCTGGGTGCCATTTACAAACCATAAGTGCTAATGACTCCATTCCTTTTTGTGGTTGTAGGGGCTGTTGATTGGAGCACATTAAAACAAACCTGATCTCTCTAGGACATTCAGAAGCCAAGTTATAAGCCCACAAATGTGTAACTGGACTACTTCTTTAAATTGACACCAGATCCGGTGACCTTTGGGACATGGTTTGACCCCTTTAGGAAAGTGCTATCATCATGAAACGTTCAGATCACTTACAACTCAATAGATTCTACCTTCCTGTAACATTTCAGCCTGATTGGACCTTGTTTTCACACAAATGAACCCAGAATGATGTGAAATTGTGCTTTGTCCAACATAATTCTGGGTGCCATTTACAAACCATAAGTGCTAATGACTCCATTCCTTTTTGTGGTTGTAGGGGCTTTTGATTGGAGTACACTAAAACAAACCTAACCTCTCTAGGACATTCAGAAGCCAAGTTATAAGCCCACAAAGGTGTAACTGGACTACTTCTTTAAAGTGACACCTTGCCCGGTGACATTTGGGACATGGTTTGACCCCCTTAGGAAAGTGCTATCATCATGAAACAATCAGATCACTAACAAATCAATAGATTCTACCTTCCTGTAACGTTTCAGCCTGATTGGACCTTGTTTTCACACAAATGGACCCAGAATGAAGTGAAATTGTGCTTCGTGCAACATAATTCTGGGTGCCATTTACAAACCATAAGTGCTAAAGACTCCATTCCTTTTTGTGGTTGTAGGGGCTGTTGATTGGAGTACACTAAAACAAACGTGATTTCTCTAGGACATTCAGAAGCCAAGTTATAAGCCCACAAATGTGTAACTGGACTACTTCTTTAAATTGACACCAGATCCGGTGACATTTGGGACATGGTTTAACCCCCTTAGGAAAGTGCTATCATCATGAAACGTTCAGATCACTTACAACTCAATAGATTCTACATTCCTGTAACGTTTCAGCCTGATTGGACCTTGTTTTCACACAAATGAACCCAGAATGATGTGAAATTGTGCTTCGTGCAACATAATTCTGGGTGCCATTTACAAACCATAAGTGCTAAAGACTCCATTCCTTTTTGTGGTTGTAGGGGCTGTTGATTGGAGTACACTAAAACAAACCTGACCTCTCTAGGACATTCAGAAGCCAAGTTATAAGCCCACAAAGGTGTAACTGGACTACTTCTTTAAAGTGACACCAGGCCCGGTGACCTTTGGGACATGGTTTTACCCCCTATAGGAATGTGTGATCATCTTGAAACGTTCAGATCACTTACAACTCAATTGATTCTACCTTATTGTAGCGTTTCAGCCTGATTGGACCTTGTTTTCACACAAATGGACCCAGAATGATGTGAAATTGTGCTTCTTGCAAAATAATTCTGGGTGCCATTTACAAACCTTAAGTGCTATTGACTCCATTCCTTTTTGTGGTTGTAGGGGCTGTTGATTGGAGTACACTAAAACAAACCTGATCTCTCTAGGACATTCAGAAGCCAAGTTATAAGCCCACAAATGTGTAACTGGACTACTTCTTTAAATTGACACCAGATCCGGTGACCTTTGGGACATGGTTTGACCCCCTTAGGAAAGTGCTATCATCATGAAACGTTCAGATCACTTACAACTCAATAGATTCTACCTTCCTGTAACATTTCAGCCTGATTGGACCTTGTTTTCACACAAATGAACCCAGAATGATGTGAAATTGTGCTTCATGCAACATAATTCTGGGTGCGATTTAAAAACCATAAGTGCTAATGACTCCATTCCTTTTTGAGGTTGTAGGGGCTGTTGATTGGAGTACACTAAAACAAACCTGATCTCTCTAGGACATTCAGAAGCCAAGTTATAAGCCCTCAAAGGTGTAACTGGACTACTTCTTTAAAGTGACACCAGGCCCGGTGACCTTTGGGACATGGTTTTACCCCCTATAGGAATGTGCGATCATCTTGAAACGTTCAGATCACTTACAACTCAATAGATTCTACCTTCTTGTAGCGGTTCAGCCTGATTGGACCTTGTTTTCACACAAATGGACCCAGAATGATGTGAAATTGTGCTTCGTGCAACATAATTCTGGGTGCCATTTACAAACCTTAAGTGCTAATGACTCCATTCCTTTTTGTGGTTGTAGGGGCTGTTGATTGGAGTACACTAAAACAAACCTAACCTCTCTAGGACATTCAGAAGCCAAGTTATAAGCCCACAAAGGTGTAACTGGACTACTTCTTTAAAGTGACACCAGGCCCGGTGACCTTTGGGACATGGTTTGACCCCCTTAGGAAAGTGCTATCATCATGAAACGTTCAGATCACTTACAACTCAATAGATTCAACCTTCCTGTAACGTTTCAGCCTGATTGGACCTTGTTTTCACACAAATGAACCCAGAATGATGTGAAATTGTGCTTCGTGCAACATAATTCTGGGTGCCATTTACAAACCATAAGTGCTAATGACTCCATTACTTTTTGTGGTTGCAGGGGCTGTTGATTGGAGTACACTAAAACAAACCTGATCTCTCTAGGACATTCAGAAGCCAAGTTATAAGCCCACAAATGTGTAACTGGACTACTTCTTTAAATTGACACCAGATCCGGTGACCTTTGGGACATGGTTTGACCCCCTTAGGAAAGTGCTATCATCATGAAACGTTCAGATCACTTACAACTCAATAGATTCTACCTTCCTGTAACGTTTCAGCCTGATTGGACCTTGTTTTCACACAAATGGACCCAGAATGATATGAAATTGTGCTTCGTTCAACATAATTCTGGGTGCCATTTACAAACCATAAGTGCTAATGACTCCATTCCTTTTTGTGGTTGTAGGGGCTGTTGATTGGAGCACATTAAAACAAACCTGATCTCTCTAGGACATTCAGAAGCCAAGTTATAAGCCCACAAATGTGTAACTGGACTACTTCTTTAAATTGACACCAGATCCGGTGACCTTTGGGACATGGTTTGACCCCTTTAGGAAAGTGCTATCATCATGAAACGTTCAGATCACTTACAACTCAATAGATTCTACCTTCCTGTAACATTTCAGCCTGATTGGACCTTGTTTTCACACAAATGAACCCAGAATGATGTGAAATTGTGCTTTGTCCAACATAATTCTGGGTGCCATTTACAAACCATAAGTGCTAATGACTCCATTCCTTTTTGTGGTTGTAGGGGCTTTTGATTGGAGTACACTAAAACAAACCTAACCTCTCTAGGACATTCAGAAGCCAAGTTATAAGCCCACAAAGGTGTAACTGGACTACTTCTTTAAAGTGACACCTTGCCCGGTGACATTTGGGACATGGTTTGACCCCCTTAGGAAAGTGCTATCATCATGAAACAATCAGATCACTAACAAATCAATAGATTCTACCTTCCTGTAACGTTTCAGCCTGATTGGACCTTGTTTTCACACAAATGGACCCAGAATGAAGTGAAATTGTGCTTCGTGCAACATAATTCTGGGTGCCATTTACAAACCATAAGTGCTAAAGACTCCATTCCTTTTTGTGGTTGTAGGGGCTGTTGATTGGAGTACACTAAAACAAACGTGATTTCTCTAGGACATTCAGAAGCCAAGTTATAAGCCCACAACTGTGTAACTGGACTACTTCTTTAAATTGACACCAGATCCGGTGACATTTGGGACATGGTTTAACCCCCTTAGGAAAGTGCTATCATCATGAAACGTTCAGATCACTTACAACTCAATAGATTCTACATTCCTGTAACGTTTCAGCCTGATTGGACCTTGTTTTCACACAAATGAACCCAGAATGATGTGAAATTGTGCTTCGTGCAACATAATTCTGGGTGCCATTTACAAACCATAAGTGCTAAAGACTCCATTCCTTTTTGTGGTTGTAGGGGCTGTTGATTGGAGTACACTAAAACAAACCTGACCTCTCTAGGACATTCAGAAGCCAAGTTATAAGCCCACAAAGGTGTAACTGGACTACTTCTTTAAAGTGACACCAGGCCCGGTGACCTTTGGGACATGGTTTTACCCCCTATAGGAATGTGCGATCATCTTGAAACGTTCAGATCACTTACAACTCAATAGATTCTACCTTCCTGTAACGTTTCAGCCTGATTGGACCTTGTTTTCACACAAATGAACCCAGAATGATGTGAAATTGTGCTTCGTGCAACATAATTCTGGGTGCCATTTAAAAACCATAAGTGCTAATGTGGCAAGACGCTCCTCGGGGCACGTCTTGCTTGGGCCTCTCTCCTGGAGGCACTCTGTCAGACCCAGTGTTGACATGTGCAAAGACGCTCCTCCGGGCGCATCTTGCTTGGGCCTCTCTCCTGGAGGCCCTCAGCCAGACCCATTGTTGACATGTGGCAAGACGCTCCTCGGGGCGCGTCTTGCTTGGGCCTCTCTCCTGGAGGCGCTCAGTCAGTCCCAGTGTTGGCATGTGGCAAGACACTCCTCGGGGCGCGTCTTGGTTGGGCCTCTCTCCTGGAGGCGCTCATTCAGACCCAGTGGTGACATGTGGCAAGACGCTCCTCGGGGCGCGTATTGCTTGGGCGTCTCTCCTGAATGCCCTCTGTCAGACCGAGTGTTGACATGTGGCAAGACTCTCCTCGGGGCGCGTCTTGCTTGGGCTTCTCTCATGGAGGCCCTCAGTCCGACCCATTGTTGACATGTGTCCAGACGCTCCTCGCGGCGTGTCTTGCTTGGACCTCTCTCCTGGAGGCGCTCAGTCAGACCCAGTGTTGACATGTGGCAAGACGCTCCTCTGGGCGCGTCTTTCTTGGGCTTCTCTCCTGGAGGCCCTCAGTCAGACCCATTGTTGACATGTGGCAAGACGCTCCTCGGGGCACGTCTTGCTTGGGCCTCTCTCCTGGAGGCGCTCAGTCAGACCGAGTAGTGACATCTGGCAAGACGCTCCTCGGGGCGCGTCTTGCTTGGACCTCTCTCCTGGAGGCGCTCAGTTAGACCGAGTAGTGACATGTGGCAAGACGTTCTCGGGGCGCGTCTTGCTGGGGCCTCTCTCCTGGAGGTGCTCAATCAGACCCAGTGGTGACACGTGGCAAGACGCTCCTCGGGGCGCGTCTTGCTTGGGCCTCTCTCCTGGAGGAGCTCAGTCAGACCCAGTGGTGACACGTGGCAAGACGCTCCTCGGGGCGCGTCTTGCTTGGGCCTCTCTCCTGGAGGCGCTCAGTAAGACACAGTGTTGACATGTGGCAAGACACTCCTCGGGGCGCGTCTTGCTTGGGCTTCTCTCATGGAGGCCCTCTGTCAGACCCAGTGTTGACATAAGTCAAGACGCTCCTCGGGGCGCGTCTTGCTTTGACCTCTCTCCTGGAGGCGCTCAGTCAGACCGAGTCCTGACATGTAGCAAGAAGCTCCTCGGGGTGCGTCTTGCTTGGGCTTCTCTCCTGGAGGCCCTCAGTTAGACCCATTGTTGACATGTGGAAAGAAGCTCTTCGGGGCGCGTCTTGCTTGGGCTTCTCTCCTCGAGGCCCTCAGTCAGACCCATTGTTGACATGTGGCAAGACGCTCCTCGGGGCGTGTATTGCTTGGGCCTCTCTCCTGGATGCCCTCTGTCAGGCCCAGTGTTGACATGTGGCAAGACTCTCCTCGGGGCCCGTCTTGCTTGGGCTTCTCTCATGGAGGCCCTCAGTCAGACCCAGTGTTGACATGTGTCAAGACGCTCCTCGGGGCGTGTCTTGCTTGGGCCTCTCTCCTGGAGGCGCTCAGTCAGACCCAGTGTTGACATGTGGCAAGACGCTCCTCGGGGCGCTTCTTGCTTGGGCTTCTCTCCTGGAGGCCCTCAGTCAGACCCAGTGTTGACATGTGTCAAGACGCTCCTCGGGGCGTGTCTTGCTTGGACCTCTCTCCTGGAGGCGCTCAGTTAAACCGAGTAGTGACATGTGGCAAGACGCTCCTCGGGGCGCGTCTTGCTGGGGCCTCTCTCCTGGAGGTGCTCAATCAGACCCAGTGGTGACACGTGGCAAGACGCTCCTCGGGGCGCATCTTGCTTGGGCCTCTGTCCTGGAGGAGCTCAGTCAGACCCAGTAATGACACGTGGCAAGACGCTCCTCGGGGCGCATCTTGCTTGGGCCTCTCTCCTGGAGGCGCTAAGTCAGACCCAGTGTTGACACGTGGCAAGACGCTCCTCGGGGCGCGTCTTGCTTGGGCCTCTCTCCTGGAGGCTCTCAGTCAGACCCAGTGTTGACATGTGGCAAGACACTCCTCGGGGCGCGTCTTGCTTGGGCCTCTCTCATGGAGGCCCTCTGTCAGACCCAGTGTTGACATGTGTCAAGACGCTCCTCGGGGCGAATCTTGCTTTGGCCTCTCTCCTGGAAGCGCTCAGTCAGACCGAGTGCTGACATGTGGCAAGACGCTCCTCGGGCGTTTCTTGCTTGGGCCTCTCTCCTGGAGGCGCTCAGTCAGACCCAGAGGTTTCATGTGGCAAGACGCTCCTCGGGCCTCTCTCCTGGAGGCGCTCAGTCAGACCCAGTGTTGACATGTGGCAAGACGCTCCTCGGGGCGCGTCTTGCTTGGGCCTCTCTCCTGGAGGTGCTCAGTCAGACCCAGTGTTGACATGTGGCAAGACGCTCCTCGGGGCGCGTCTTGCTGGGGCTTCTCTCATGGAGGCACTCAGTCAGACCCAGTGTTTACATGTGGCAAGACGCTCCTCGGGGCGCGTCTTGCTTGGGCCTCTCTCCTGGAGGCGCTCAGTTAGACCCAGTGTTGACATGTGGCAAGACGCTCCTCGGGGCGCGTCTTGCTTGGGCCTCTCTCCTGGAGGCGCTCAGTCAGACCGAGTGCTGACATGTGGCAAGACGCTCCTCGGGGCGCATCTTGCTTGGGCTCCTCTCCTGGAGGCCCTCAGTCAGACCCATTGTTGACATGTGGCAAGACGCACCTCGGGGCGCGTCTTATTTGGGCCTCTCTCCTGAAGGCCCTCAGTCAGACCCAGTGTTGACATGTGGCAAGACGCTCCTCGGGGCGCGTCTTGCTTGGACCTCTCTCCTGGAGGCGCTCAGTTAAACCGAGTAGTGACATGTGGCAAGACGCTCCTCGGGGCGCGTCTTGCTGGGGCCTCTCTCCTGGAGGTGCTCAATCAGACCCAGTGGTGACACGTGGCAAGACGCTCCTCGGGGCGCATCTTGCTTGGGCCTCTGTCCTGGAGGAGCTCAGTCAGACCCAGTAATGACACGTGGCAAGACGCTCCTCGGGGCGCATCTTGCTTGGGCCTCTCTCCTGGAGGCGCTAAGTCAGACCCAGTGTTGACACGTGGCAAGACGCTCCTCGGGGCGCGTCTTGCTTGGGCCTCTCTCCTGGAGGCTCTCAGTCAGACCCAGTGTTGACATGTGGCAAGACACTCCTCGGGGCGCGTCTTGCTTGGGCCTCTCTCATGGAGGCCCTCTGTCAGACCCAGTGTTGACATGTGTCAAGACGCTCCTCGGGGCGAATCTTGCTTTGGCCTCTCTCCTGGAAGCGCTCAGTCAGACCGAGTGCTGACATGTGGCAAGACGCTCCTCGGGCGTTTCTTGCTTGGGCCTCTCTCCTGGAGGCGCTCAGTCAGACCCAGAGGTTTCATGTGGCAAGACGCTCCTCGGGCCTCTCTCCTGGAGGCGCTCAGTCAGACCCAGTGTTGACATGTGGCAAGACGCTCCTCGGGGCGCGTCTTGCTTGGGCCTCTCTCCTGGAGGTGCTCAGTCAGACCCAGTGTTGACATGTGGCAAGACGCTCCTCGGGGCGCGTCTTGCTGGGGCTTCTCTCATGGAGGCACTCAGTCAGACCCAGTGTTTACATGTGGCAAGACGCTCCTCGGGGCACGTCTTGCTTGGGCCTCTCTCCTGGAGGCGCTCAGTCAGACCCAGAGGAGACATGTGGCAAGACGCTCCTCGGGGCGCGTCTTGTTTGGGCTTCTCTCCTGGAGGCCCTCAGTCAGATCCATTGTTGACATGTGGCAAGACTCTCCTCGGGGCGCGTCTTATTTGGGCTTCTCATGGAGGCACTCAGTCAGACCCAGTGTTGACATGTGTCAAGACGCTCCTCGGGCGTTTCTTGCTTGGGCCTCTCTCCCGGAGGCGCTCAGTCAGACCCAGTGTTGACATGTGACAAGACGCTCCTCGGGGCGCGTCTTATTTGGGCCTCTCTCCTGAAGGCCCTCAGTCAGACCCAGTGTTGACATGTGGCAAGACGCTCCTCGGGGCGCGTCTTGCTTGGACCTCTCTCCTGGAGGCGCTCAGTTAAACCGAGTAGTGACATGTGGCAAGACGCTCCTCGGGGCGCGTCTTGCTGGGGCCTCTCTCCTGGAGGTGCTCAATCAGACCCAGTGGTGACACGTGGCAAGACGCTCCTCGGGGCGCATCTTGCTTGGGCCTCTGTCCTGGAGGAGCTCAGTCAGACCCAGTAATGACACGTGGCAAGACGCTCCTCGGGGCGCATCTTGCTTGGGCCTCTCTCCTGGAGGCGCTAAGTCAGACCCAGTGTTGACACGTGGCAAGACGCTCCTCGGGGCGCGTCTTGCTTGGGCCTCTCTCCTGGAGGCTCTCAGTCAGACCCAGTGTTGACATGTGGCAAGACACTCCTCTGGGCGCGTCTTGCTTGGGCCTCTCTCATGGAGGCCCTCTGTCAGACCCAGTGTTGACATGTGTCAAGACGCTCCTCGGGGCGAATCTTGCTTTGGCCTCTCTCCTGGAAGCGCTCAGTCAGACCGAGTGCTGACATGTGGCAAGACGCTCCTCGGGCGTTTCTTGCTTGGGCCTCTCTCCTGGAGGCGCTCAGTCAGACCCAGAGGTTTCATGTGGCAAGACGCTCCTCGGGCCTCTCTCCTGGAGGCGCTCAGTCAGACCCAGTGTTGACATGTGGCAAGACGCTCCTCGGGGCGCGTCTTGCTTGGGCCTCTCTCCTGGAGGTGCTCAGTCAGACCCAGTGTTGACATGTGGCAAGACGCTCCTCGGGGCGCGTCTTGCTGGGGCTTCTCTCATGGAGGCACTCAGTCAGACCCAGTGTTTACATGTGGCAAGACGCTCCTCGGGGCACGTCTTGCTTGGGCCTCTCTCCTGGAGGCGCTCAGTCAGACCCAGAGGAGACATGTGGCAAGACGCTCCTCGGGGCGCGTCTTGTTTGGGCTTCTCTCCTGGAGGCCCTCAGTCAGATCCATTGTTGACATGTGGCAAGACTCTCCACGGGGCGCGTCTTATTTGGGCTTCTCATGGAGGCACTCAGTCAGACCCAGTGTTGACATGTGTCAAGACGCTCCTCGGGCGTTTCTTGCTTGGGCCTCTCTCCCGGAGGCGCTCAGTCAGACCCAGTGTTGACATGTGACAAGACGCTCCTCGGGGCGCGTCTTGCTTGGGCCTCTCTCCTGGAGGTGCTCAGTCAGACCCAGAGGTGACATGTGGCAAGACGCTCCTCGGGGCGCGTCTTGCTTGGGCCTCTCTCCTGGAGGCGCTCAGTCAGACCGAGTGCTGAAATGTGGCAAGACGCTCCTTGGGGCGCGTCTTGCTTGGACTTCTCTCCTGGAGGCCCTCAGTCAGACCCATTGTTGACATGTGGCAAGACGCTCCTCGGGGCGCGTCTTGCTTGGGCCTCTCTCCTGGAGGCGCTCAGTCAGACCGAGTGCTGACATGTGGCAAGACGCTGCTCGGGGCGCATCTTGCTTGGGCTTTTCTCCTGGAGGCTGTCAGTCAGACCCATTGTTGTCATGTGGCAAGACGCTCCTCGGGGCGCTTCTTGCTCGGGCCTCTCTCCTGGAGGCACTCAGTCAGACCGAGTGCTGACATGTGGCAAGACGCTCCTCGGGGCGAGTCTTGATTGGGCCTCTCTCATGGAGGCGCTCAGTCAGACCGAGTGCTGACATGTGGCAAGACGCTCCTCGGGGCGCATCTTGCTTGGGCTTCTCTCCTGGAGGCTCTCAGTCAGACCCATTGTTGTCATGTGGCAAGACGCTCCCCGGGGCGCGTCTTGCTTGGGCCTCTTACCTGGAGGCGCTCAGTCAGACCCAGTGTTGACATGTGGCAAGACGCTCCTCGGGGCGCATCTTGCTTGGGCCTCGCTTCTGGGGAGGCGATCAGTCAGACCGAGTGCTGACATGTGGCAAGACGCTCCTCGGGGCGCGTCTTGCTTGGGCCTCTCTCCTGGAGGCGCTCAGTCAGACCGAGTGCTGACATGTGGCAAGACGCTCCTCGGGGCGCATCTTGCTTGGGCTTCTCTCCTGGAGGCTCTCAGTCAGACCCATTGTTGTCATGTGGCAAGACGCTCCTCGGGGCGCGTCTTGCTTGGGCCTCTAACCTGGAGGCGCTCAGTCAGACCCAGTGTTGACATGTGGCAAGACGCTCCTCGGGGCGCGTCTTGCTTGGGCCTCTCTCCTGGGGAGGCGATCAGTCAGACCCAGTGTTGACATGTGTCAAGACGCTCCTCGGGCGTTTCTTGCTTGGGCCTCTCTCCTGGAGGCGCTCAGTCAGACCCAGTGTTGACATGTGGCAAGACGCTCCTCGGGGCGCGTCTTGCTTGGGCCTCTCTCCTGGAGGCGCTCAGTCAGACCTAGTGCTGAAATGTGGCAAGACACTCCTCGGGGCGCGTTTTGCTTGGGCTTCTCTCCTGGAGGCCCTCAGTCAGACCCTTCGTTGACATGTGGCAAGATGCTCCTCGGGGCACATCTTGCTTGGGCCTCTCTCCTGGAGGCGCTCAGTCAGACCCAGTGGTGACATGTGGCAAGACGCTCCTCGGGGCGCGTCTTGCTTGGCCCTCTCTCCTGGAGGCGCTCAGTCAGACCGAGTGCTGACATGTGGAAAGAAGCTCCTCGCGGCGCGTCTTGCTTGGGCTTCTCTCCTGGAGGCCCTCAGTCAGACCCATTGTTGACATGTGGCAAGACGCTCCTCGGGGCGCGTCTTGCTTGGGCCTCTCTCCAGAAGGCCCTCAATCAGACCCAGTGTTGACACGTGGCAAGACGCTCCTCGGGGCGCTTCTTGCTTGGGCCTCTCTCCTGGAGGTGCTCAGTCAGACCCAGTGGTGACATGTGGCAAGACGCTCCTCGGGGCGCGTATTGCTTGGGCCTCTCTCCTGGATGCCCTCTGTCAGACCCAGTGTTGACATGTGGCAAGACTCTCCTCGGGGCGCGTCTTGCTTGGGCTTCTCTCATGGAGGCCCTCAGTCAGACCCACTGTTGACATGTGTCAAGACGCTCCTCGGGGCGTGTCTTGCTTGGGCCTCTCTCCTGGAGGCGCTCAGTCAGACCCAGTGTTGACATGTGGCAAGACGCTCCCCGGGGCACTTCTTGCTTGGGCTTCTCTCCGGGGGGCCCTCAGTCAGACCCATTGTTGACATGTGGCAAGACGCTCCTCGGGGCACGTCTTGCTTTGGCCTCTCTCCTGGAGGCACTCAGTCAGACCGAGTAGTGACATGTGACAAGACGCTCCTCGGGGCGCGTCTTGCTTGGGCCTCTCTCCTGGAGGCGCTCAGTCAGACCCAGTGTTGACATGTGGCAAGATGCTCCTCGGGGCGCGTCTTGCTTGGGCCTCTCTCCTGGAGGCGCTCATTCAGACCCAGTGTTCACATGTGGCAAGACGCTCCTCGGGGCGCGTCTTGCTTGGGCCTCTCTCCTGGAGGTGCTCAGTCAGACCCATTGTTGACATGTGGCAAGACGCTCCTCGGGGCACGTCTTGCTTGGGCCTCTCTCCTGGAGGCGCTCAGTCAGACCGAGTTCTGACATCTGAAAAGACGCTCCTCGGGGCGCGTCTTGCTTGGGCTTCTCTGCTGGAGGCCCTCAGTCAGACCCAGTGTTGACATGTGGCAAGATGCTCCTCGGGGCGCGTCTTGCTTGGGCCTCTCTCCTGGAGGCGCTCATTCAGACCCAGTGTTCACATGTGGCAAGACGCTCCTCGGGGCGCGTCTTGCTTGGTCCTCTCTCCTGGAGGCGCTCAGTCAGACCCATTGTTGACATGTGGCAAGACGCTCCTCGGGGCACGTCTTGCTTGGGCCTCTCTCCTGGAGGCGCTCAGTCAGACCTAGTGCTGACATGTGGCAAGACGCACCTCGGGGCGCGTCTTGCTTGGGCCTCTCTCCTGGAGGCGCTCATTCAGACCCAGTGTTCACATGTGGCAAGAAGCTCCTCGCGGCGCGTCTTGCTTGGGCTTCTCTCCTGGAGGCCCTCAGTCAGACCCATTGTTGACATGTGGCAAGACGCTCCTCGGGGCGCGTCTTGCTTGGGCCTCTCTCCAGAAGGCCCTCAATCAGACCCAGTGTTGACACGTGGCAAGACGCTCCTCGGGGCGCTTCTTGCTTGGGCCTCTCTCCTGGAGGTGCTCAGTCAGACCCAGTGGTGACATGTGGCAAGACGCTCCTCGGGGCGCGTATTGCTTGGGCCTCTCTCCTGGATGCCCTCTGTCAGACCCAGTGTTGACATGTGGCAAGACTCTCCTCGGGGCGCGTCTTGCTTGGGCTTCTCTCATGGAGGCCCTCAGTCAGACCCACTGTTGACATGTGTCAAGACGCTCCTCGGGGCGTGTCTTGCTTGGGCCTCTCTCCTGGAGGCGCTCAGTCAGACCCAGTGTTGACATGTGGCAAGACGCTCCCCGGGGCACTTCTTGCTTGGGCTTCTCTCCGGGGGGCCCTCAGTCAGACCCATTGTTGACATGTGGCAAGACGCTCCTCGGGGCACGTCTTGCTTGGGCCTCTCTCCTGGAGGCACTCAGTCAGACCGAGTAGTGACATGTGACAAGACGCTCCTCGGGGCGCGTCTTGCTTGGGCCTCTCTCCTGGAGGCGCTCAGTCAGACCCAGTGTTGACATGTGGCAAGATGCTCCTCGGGGCGCGTCTTGCTTGGGCCTCTCTCCTGGAGGCGCTCATTCAGACCCAGTGTTCACATGTGGCAAGACGCTCCTCGGGGCGCGTCTTGCTTGGGCCTCTCTCCTGGAGGCGCTCAGTCAGACCCATTGTTGACATGTGGCAAGACGCTCCTCGGGGCGCGTCTTGCTTGGACCTCTCTCCTGGAGGCGCTCAGTCAGACCCAGAGGAGACATGTGGCAAGACGCTCCTCGGGGCGCGTCTTGTTTGGGCTTCTCTCCTGGAGGCCCTCAGTCAGATCCATTGTTGACATGTGGCAAGACTCTCCTCGGGGCGCGTCTTATTTGGGCTTCTCATGGAGGCACTCAGTCAGACCCAGTGTTGACATGTGTCAAGACGCTCCTCGGGCGTTTCTTGCTTGGGCCTCTCTCCCGGAGGCGCTCAGTCAGACCCAGTGTTGACATGTGACAAGACGCTCCTCGGGGCGCGTCTTGCTTGGGCCTCTCTCCTGGAGGTGCTCAGTCAGACCCAGAGGTGACATGTGGCAAGACGCTCCTCGGGGCGCGTCTTGCTTGGGCCTCTCTCCTGGAGGCGCTCAGTCAGACCGAGTGCTGAAATGTGGCAAGACGCTCCTTGGGGCGCGTCTTGCTTGGACTTCTCTCCTGGAGGCCCTCAGTCAGATCCATTGTTGACATGTGGCAAGACTCTCCTCGGGGCGCGTCTTATTTGGGCTTCTCATGGAGGCACTCAGTCAGACCCAGTGTTGACATGTGTCAAGACGCTCCTCGGGCGTTTCTTGCTTGGGCCTCTCTCCCGGAGGCGCTCAGTCAGACCCAGTGTTGACATGTGACAAGACGCTCCTCGGGGCGCGTCTTGCTTGGGCCTCTCTCCTGGAGGTGCTCAGTCAGACCCAGAGGTGACATGTGGCAAGACGCTCCTCGGGGCGCGTCTTGCTTGGGCCTCTCTCCTGGAGGCGCTCAGTCAGACCGAGTGCTGAAATGTGGCAAGACGCTCCTTGGGGCGCGTCTTGCTTGGACTTCTCTCCTGGAGGCCCTCAGTCAGACCCATTGTTGACATGTGGCAAGACGCTCCTCGGGGCGCGTCTTGCTTGGGCCTCTCTCCTGGAGGCGCTCAGTCAGACCGAGTGCTGACATGTGGCAAGACGCTGCTCGGGGCGCATCTTGCTTGGGCTTTTCTCCTGGAGGCTGTCAGTCAGACCCATTGTTGTCATGTGGCAAGACGCTCCTCGGGGCGCTTCTTGCTCGGGCCTCTCTCCTGGAGGCACTCAGTCAGACCGAGTGCTGACATGTGGCAAGACGCTCCTCGGGGCGAGTCTTGATTGGGCCTCTCTCATGGAGGCGCTCAGTCAGACCGAGTGCTGACATGTGGCAAGACGCTCCTCGGGGCGCATCTTGCTTGGGCTTCTCTCCTGGAGGCTCTCAGTCAGACCCATTGTTGTCATGTGGCAAGACGCTCCCCGGGGCGCGTCTTGCTTGGGCCTCTTACCTGGAGGCGCTCAGTCAGACCCAGTGTTGACATGTGGCAAGACGCTCCTCGGGGCGCATCTTGCTTGGGCCTCGCTTCTGGGGAGGCGATCAGTCAGACCGAGTGCTGACATGTGGCAAGACGCTCCTCGGGGCGCGTCTTGCTTGGGCCTCTCTCCTGGAGGCGCTCAGTCAGACCGAGTGCTGACATGTGGCAAGACGCTCCTCGGGGCGCATCTTGCTTGGGCTTCTCTCCTGGAGGCTCTCAGTCAGACCCATTGTTGTCATGTGGCAAGACGCTCCTCGGGGCGCGTCTTGCTTGGGCCTCTAACCTGGAGGCGCTCAGTCAGACCCAGTGTTGACATGTGGCAAGACGCTCCTCGGGGCGCGTCTTGCTTGGGCCTCTCTCCTGGGGAGGCGATCAGTCAGACCCAGTGTTGACATGTGTCAAGACGCTCCTCGGGCGTTTCTTGCTTGGGCCTCTCTCCTGGAGGCGCTCAGTCAGACCCAGTGTTGACATGTGGCAAGACGCTCCTCGGGGCGCGTCTTGCTTGGGCCTCTCTCCTGGAGGCGCTCAGTCAGACCTAGTGCTGAAATGTGGCAAGACACTCCTCGGGGCGCGTTTTGCTTGGGCTTCTCTCCTGGAGGCCCTCAGTCAGACCCTTCGTTGACATGTGGCAAGATGCTCCTCGGGGCACATCTTGCTTGGGCCTCTCTCCTGGAGGCGCTCAGTCAGACCCAGTGGTGACATGTGGCAAGACGCTCCTCGGGGCGCGTCTTGCTTGGCCCTCTCTCCTGGAGGCGCTCAGTCAGACCGAGTGCTGACATGTGGAAAGAAGCTCCTCGCGGCGCGTCTTGCTTGGGCTTCTCTCCTGGAGGCCCTCAGTCAGACCCATTGTTGACATGTGGCAAGACGCTCCTCGGGGCGCGTCTTGCTTGGGCCTCTCTCCAGAAGGCCCTCAATCAGACCCAGTGTTGACACGTGGCAAGACGCTCCTCGGGGCGCTTCTTGCTTGATCCTCTCTCCTGGAGGTGCTCAGTCAGACCCAGTGGTGACATGTGGCAAGACGCTCCTCGGGGCGCGTATTGCTTGGGCCTCTCTCCTGGATGCCCTCTGTCAGACCCAGTGTTGACATGTGGCAAGACTCTCCTCGGGGCGCGTCTTGCTTGGGCTTCTCTCATGGAGGCCCTCAGTCAGACCCACTGTTGACATGTGTCAAGACGCTCCTCGGGGCGTGTCTTGCTTGGGCCTCTCTCCTGGAGGCGCTCAGTCAGACCCAGTGTTGACATGTGGCAAGACGCTCCCCGGGGCACTTCTTGCTTGGGCTTCTCTCCGGGGGGCCCTCAGTCAGACCCATTGTTGACATGTGGCAAGACGCTCCTCGGGGCACGTCTTGCTTGGGCCTCTCTCCTGGAGGCACTCAGTCAGACCGAGTAGTGACATGTGACAAGACGCTCCTCGGGGCGCGTCTTGCTTGGGCCTCTCTCCTGGAGGCGCTCAGTCAGACCCAGTGTTGACATGTGGCAAGATGCTCCTCGGGGCGCGTCTTGCTTGGGCCTCTCTCCTGGAGGCGCTCATTCAGACCCAGTGTTCACATGTGGCAAGACGCTCCTCGGGGCGCGTCTTGCTTGGGCCTCTCTCCTGGAGGTGCTCAGTCAGACCCATTGTTGACATGTGGCAAGACGCTCCTCGGGGCACGTCTTGCTTGGGCCTCTCTCCTGGAGGCGCTCAGTCAGACCGAGTTCTGACATCTGAAAAGACGCTCCTCGGGGCGCGTCTTGCTTGGGCTTCTCTGCTGGAGGCCCTCAGTCAGACCCAGTGTTGACATGTGGCAAGATGCTCCTCGGGGCGCGTCTTGCTTGGGCCTCTCTCCTGGAGGCGCTCATTCAGACCCAGTGTTCACATGTGGCAAGACGCTCCTCGGGGCGCGTCTTGCTTGGTCCTCTCTCCTGGAGGCGCTCAGTCAGACCCATTGTTGACATGTGGCACGACGCTCCTCGGGGCACGTCTTGCTTGGGCCTCTCTCCTGGAGGCGCTCAGTCAGACCTAGTGCTGACATGTGGCAAGACGCACCTCGGGGCGCGTCTTGCTTGGGCCTCTCTCCTGGAGGCGCTCATTCAGACCCAGTGTTCACATGTGGCAAGAAGCTCCTCGCGGCGCGTCTTGCTTGGGCTTCTCTCCTGGAGGCCCTCAGTCAGACCCATTGTTGACATGTGGCAAGACGCTCCTCGGGGCGCGTCTTGCTTGGGCCTCTCTCCAGAAGGCCCTCAATCAGACCCAGTGTTGACACGTGGCAAGACGCTCCTCGGGGCGCTTCTTGCTTGGGCCTCTCTCCTGGAGGTGCTCAGTCAGACCCAGTGGTGACATGTGGCAAGACGCTCCTCGGGGCGCGTATTGCTTGGGCCTCTCTCCTGGATGCCCTCTGTCAGACCCAGTGTTGACATGTGGCAAGACTCTCCTCGGGGCGCGTCTTGCTTGGGCTTCTCTCATGGAGGCCCTCAGTCAGACCCACTGTTGACATGTGTCAAGACGCTCCTCGGGGCGTGTCTTGCTTGGGCCTCTCTCCTGGAGGCGCTCAGTCAGACCCAGTGTTGACATGTGGCAAGACGCTCCCCGGGGCACTTCTTGCTTGGGCTTCTCTCCGGGGGGCCCTCAGTCAGACCCATTGTTGACATGTGGCAAGACGCTCCTCGGGGCACGTCTTGCTTGGGCCTCTCTCCTGGAGGCACTCAGTCAGACCGAGTAGTGACATGTGACAAGACGCTCCTCGGGGCGCGTCTTGCTTGGGCCTCTCTCCTGGAGGCGCTCAGTCAGACCCAGTGTTGACATGTGGCAAGATGCTCCTCGGGGCGCGTCTTGCTTGGGCCTCTCTCCTGGAGGCGCTCATTCAGACCCAGTGTTCACATGTGGCAAGACGCTCCTCGGGGCGCGTCTTGCTTGGGCCTCTCTCCTGGAGGCGCTCAGTCAGACCCATTGTTGACATGTGGCAAGACGCTCCTCGGGGCACGTCTTGCTTGGGCCTCTCTCCTGGAGGCGCTCAGTCAGACCGAGTTCTGACATCTGAAAAGACGCTCCTCGGGGCGCGTCTTGCTTGGGCTTCTCTGCTGGAGGCCCTCAGTCAGACCCAGTGTTGACATGTGGCAAGATGCTCCTCGGGGCGCGTCTTGCTTGGGCCTCTCTCCTGGAGGCGCTCATTCAGACCCAGTGTTCACATGTGGCAAGACGCTCCTCGGGGCGCGTCTTGCTTGGTCCTCTCTCCTGGAGGCGCTCAGTCAGACCCATTGTTGACATGTGGCAAGACGCTCCTCGGGGCACGTCTTGCTTGGGCCTCTCTCCTGGAGGCGCTCAGTCAGACCTAGTGCTGACATGTGGCAAGACGCACCTCGGGGCGCGTCTTGCTTGGGCCTCTCTCCTGGAGGCGCTCATTCAGACCCAGTGTTCACATGTGGCAAGACGCTCCTCGGGGCGCGTCTTGCTTGGGCCTCTCTCCTGGAGGCGCTCAGTCAGACCCATTGTTGACATGTGGCAAGACGCTCCTCGGGGCACATCTTGCTTGGGCCTCTCTCCTGGAGGCGCTCAGTCAGACCGAGTTCTGACATCTGAAAAGACGCTCCTCGGGGCGCGTCTTGCTTGGGCTTCTCTGCTGGAGGCCCTCAGTCAGACCCATTGTTGACATGTGGCAAGACGCTACTCGGGGCGCGTCTTATTTGGGCCTCTCTCCTGGAGGCGCTCAGTAAAACCGAGTGCTGACATGTGGCAAGACGCTCCTCGGGGCGCTTCTTGCTTGGGCTTCTCTCCTGGAGGCCCTCAGTCAGACCCATTGTTGACATGTGGCAAGATGCTCCTCGGGGCGCATCTTGCTTGGGCCTCTCTCCTTGAGGCCCTCTGTCAGACCCAGTGTTGACATGTGGCAAAACGCTCCTCCGGGCGCGTCTTGCTTGGGCCTCTCTCCTGGAGGCGCTCAGTCAGACCCAGTGTTGACATGTGGCAAGACGCTCCTTGGGGCGCGTCTTGCTTGGGCCTCTCTCCTGGAGGCGCTCAGTCAGACCGAGTGCTGACATGTGGCAAGACGCTCCCCGGGGCGCGTCTTGCTGGGGCTTCTCTCATGGAGGCACTCAGTCAGACCAAGTGTTGACATGTGTCAAGACGCTCCTCGGGGGTTTCTTGCTTGGGCTTCTCTCCCGGAGGCGCTCAGTCAGACCCAGTGTTGACATGTGACAAGACGCTACTCGGGGCGCGTCTTGCTTGGGCCTCTCTCCTGGAGGCGCTCAGTCAGACCGAGTGCTGACATGTGGCAAGACGCTCCTTGGGGCGCGTCTTGCTTGGACTTCTCTCCTGGAGGCCCTCAGTCAGACCCATTGTTGACATGTGGCAAGACGCTCCTCGGGGCGCATCTTGCTTGGGCTTTTCTCCTGGAGGCTGTCAGTCAGACCCATTGTTGTCATGTGGCAAGACGCTCCTCGGGGCGCGTCTTGCTTGGGCCTCTCTCCTGGAGGCGCTCAGTCAGACCGAGTGCTGACATGTGGCAAGACGCTCCTCGGGGCGCGTCTTGCTTGGGCCTCTCTCCTGGAGGCGCTCAGTCAGACCGAGTGCTGACATGTGGCAAGACGCTCCTCGGGGCGCATCTTGCTTGGGCTTCTCTCCTGGAGGCTCTCAGTCAGACCCATTGTTGTCATGTGGCAAGACGCTCCTCGGGGCGCGTCTTGCTTGGGCCTCTCTCCTGGAGGCGCTCAGTCAGACCCAGTGTTGACATGTGGCAAGACGCTCCTCCGGGCGCGTCTTGCTTGGGCCTCTCACCTGGAGGCGCTCAGTCAGACCCAGTGTTGACATTTGGCAAGACGCTCCTCGGGGCGCGTCTTGCTTGGGCCTCTCTCCTGGGGAGGCAATCAGTCAGAACCAGTGTTGACATGTGTCAAGACGCTCCTCGGGCGTTTCTTGCTTGGGCCTCTCTACTGGAGGCGCTCAGTCAGACCCAGTGTTGACATGTGGCAAGACGCTCCTCGGGGCGCGTCTTGCTTGGGCCTCTCTCCTGGAGGCGCTCAGTCAGACCTAGTGCTGACATGTGGCAAGACGCTCCTCGGGGCGCGTCTTGCTTGGGCCTCTCTCCTGGAGGCGCTCAGTCAGACCGAGTGCTGACATGTGGCAAGACGCTCCTCGGGGCACGTCTTGCTGGGGCTTCTCTCCTGGAGGCGCTCAGTCAGACCCAGTGTTGACATGTGACAAGACGCTCCTCGGGGCGCGTCTTTCTTGGGCCTCTCTCCTGGAGGCGCTCAGTCAGACCCAGAGGTGACATGTGGCAAGACGCTCCTCGGGGCGCGTCTTGCTTGGGCTTCTCTCCTGGAGGCCCTCTGTCAAACCCAGTGTTGACATGTGGCAAGATGCTCCTCGGGGCGCATCTTGCTTGGGCCTCTCTCCTGGATGCGCTCAGTCATACCGAGTGCTGACATGTGGCAAGACACTCCTCGGGGCACGTCTTGCTGGGGCTTCTCTCCTGGAGGCGCTCAGTCAGACCCAGTGTTGACATGTGACAAGACGCTCCTCGGGGCGCGTCTTGCTTGGGCCTCTCTCCTGGAGGCGCTCAGTCAGACCCAGTGTTGACATGTGGCAAGACGCTCCCTGGGGCGCTTCTTGCTTGGGCTTCTCTCCTGGAGGCCCTCAGTCAGACCCATTGTTGACATGTGGCAAGACGCTCCTCGGGGCACGTCTTGCTTGGGCCTCTCTCCTGGAGGCACTCAGTCAGACCGAGTAGTGACATGTGACAAGACGCTCCTTGGGGCGCGTCTTGCTTGGGCCTCTCTCCTGGGGGCGCTCAGTCAGACCCAGTGTTGACATGTGGCAAGATGCTCCTCGGGGCGCGTCTTGCTTGTGCCTCTCTCCTGGAGGCGCTCAGTCAGACCCAGTGTTCACATGTGGCAAGACGCTCCTCGGGGCGCGTCTTGCTAGGGCTTCTCTCCTGGAGGCCCTCAGTCAGACCCATTGTTGACATGCTGCAAGACGCTCCTCGGGGCGCGTCTTATTTGGGCCTCTCTACTGGAGGCGCTCAGTAAGACCGAGTGCTGACATGTGGCAAGGCGCTCCTCGGGGCGCTTCTTGCTTGGGCTTCTCTCCTGGAGGCCCTCAGTCAGACCCATTGTTGACATGTGGCAAGATGCTCCTCGGGGCGCATCTTGCTTGGGCCTCTCTCCTTGAGGCCCTCTGTCAGACCCAGTGTTGACATGTGGCAAAACGCTCCTCCGGGCGCGTCTTGCTTGGGCCTCTCTCCTGGAGGCGCTCAGTCAGACCCGGTGTTGACATGTGGCAAGACGCTCCTTGGGGCGCGTCTTGCTTGGGCCTCTCTCCTGGAGGCGCTCAGTCAGACCGAGTGCTGACATGTGGCAAGACGCTCCCCGGGGCGCGTCTTGCTGGGGCTTCTCTCATGGAGGCACTCAGTCAGACCCAGTGTTGACATGTGGCAAGACGCTCCTCGGGGCGCGTCTTGCTTGGGCCTCTCTCCTGGAGGCGCTCAGTCAGACCTAGTGCTGAAATATGGCAAGACACTCCTCGGGGCGCGTTTTGCTTGGGCTTCTCTCCTGGAGGCCCTCAGTCAGACCCTTCGTTGACATGTGGCAAGATGCTCCTCGGGGCACATCTTGCTTGGGCCTCTCTCCTGGAGGCGCTCAGTCAGACCCAGTGTTGACATGTGGCAAGACGCTCCTCGGGGCGCGTCTTGCTTGGCCCTCTCTCCTGGAGGCGCTCAGTCAGACCGAGTGCTGACATGTGGCAAGAAGCTCCTCGCGGCGCGTCTTGCTTGGGCTTCTCTCCTGGAGGCCCTCAGTCAGACCCATTGTTGACATTTGGCAAGACGCTCCTCGGGGCGCGTCTTGCTTGGGCCTCTCTCCAGAAGGCCCTCAATCAGACCCAGTGTTGACACGTGGCAAGACGCTCCTCGGGGCGCTTCTTGCTTGGGCCTCTCTCCTGGAGGTGCTCAGTCAGACCCAGTGGTGACATGTGGCAAGACGCTCCTCGGGGCGCGTATTGCTTGGGCGTCTCTCCTGGATGCCCTCTGTCAGACCCAGTGTTGACATGTGGCAAGACTCTCCTCGGGGCGCGTCTTGCTTGGGCTTCTCTCATGGAGGCCCTCAGTCAGACCCACTGTTGACATGTGTCAAGACGCTCCTCGGGGCGTGTCTTGCTTGGGCCTCTCTCCTGGAGGCGCTCAGTCAGACCCAGTGTTGACATGTGGCAAGACGCTCCCCGGGGCACTTCTTGCTTCGGCTTCTCTCCGGGAGGCCCTCAGTCAGACCCATTGTTGACATGTGGCAAGACGCTCCTCGGGGCACGTCTTGCTTGGGCCTCTCTCCTGGAGGCACTCAGTCAGACCGAGTAGTGACATGTGACAAGACGCTCCTCGGGGCGCGTCTTGCTTGGGCCTCTCTCCTGGAGGCGCTCAGTCAGACCCAGTGTTGACATGTGGCAAGATGCTCCTCGGGGCGCGTCTTGCTTGGGCCTCTCTCCTGGAGGCGCTCATTCAGACCCAGTGTTCACATGTGGCAAGACGCTCCTCGGGGCGCGTCTTGCTTGGGCCTCTCTCCTGGAGGCGCTCAGTCAGACCCATTGTTGACATGTGGCAAGACGCTCCTCGGGGCACGTCTTGCTTGGGCCTCTCTCCTGGAGGCGCTCAGTCAGACCGAGTTCTGACATCTGAAAAGACGCTCCTCGGGGCGCGTCTTGCTTGGGCTTCTCTGCTGGAGGCCCTCAGTCAGACCCAGTGTTGACATGTGGCAAGATGCTCCTCGGGGCGCGTCTTGCTTGGGCCTCTCTCCTGGAGGCGCTCATTCAGACCCAGTGTTCACATGTGGCAAGACGCTCCTCGGGGCGCGTCTTGCTTGGTCCTCTCTCCTGGAGGCGCTCAGTCAGACCCATTGTTGACATGTGGCAAGACGCTCCTCGGGGCACGTCTTGCTTGGGCCTCTCTCCTGGAGGCGCTCAGTCAGACCTAGTGCTGACATGTGGCAAGACGCACCTCGGGGCGCGTCTTGCTTGGGCCTCTCTCCTGGAGGCGCTCATTCAGACCCAGTGTTCACATGTGGCAAGACGCTCCTCGGGGCGCGTCTTGCTTGGGCCTCTCTCCTGGAGGCGCTCAGTCAGACCCATTGTTGACATGTGGCAAGACGCTCCTCGGGGCACGTCTTGCTTGGGCCTCTCTCCTGGAGGCGCTCAGTCAGACCGAGTTCTGACATCTGAAAAGACGCTCCTCGGGGCGCGTCTTGCTTGGGCTTCTCTGCTGGAGGCCCTCAGTCAGACCCATTGTTGACATGTGGCAAGACGCTACTCGGGGCGCGTCTTATTTGGGCCTCTCTCCTGGAGGCGCTCAGTAAGACCGAGTGCTGACATGTGGCAAGACGCTCCTCGGGGCGCTTCTTGCTTGGGCTTCTCTCCTGGAGGCCCTCAGTCAGACCCATTGTTGACATGTGGCAAGATGCTCCTCGGGGCGCATCTTGCTTGGGCCTCTCTCCTTGAGGCCCTCTGTCAGACCCAGTGTTGACATGTGGCAAAACGCTCCTCCGGGCGCGTCTTGCTTGGGCCTCTCTCCTGGAGGCGCTCAGTCAGACCCAGTGCTGACATGTGGCAAGACGCTCCCCGGGGCGCGTCTTGCTGGGGCTTCTCTCATGGAGGCACTCAGTCAGACCAAGTGTTGACATGTGTCAAGACGCTCCTCGGGGGTTTCTTGCTTGGGCTTCTCTCCCGGAGGCGCTCAGTCAGACCCAGTGTTGACATGTGACAAGACGCTACTCGGGGCGCGTCTTGCTTGGGCCTCTCTCCTGGAGGCGCTCAGTCAGACCGAGTGCTGACATGTGGCAAGACGCTCCTTGGGGCGCGTCTTGCTTGGACTTCTCTCCTGGAGGCCCTCAGTCAGACCCATTGTTGACATGTGGCAAGAAGCTCCTCGGGGCGCATCTTGCTTGGGCTTTTCTCCTGGAGGCTGTCAGTCAGACCCATTGTTGTCATGTGGCTAGACGCTCCTCGGGGCGCGTCTTGCTTGGGCCTCTCTCCTGGAGGCGCTCAGTCAGACCGAGAGCTGACATGTGGCAAGACGCTCCTCGGGGCGCGTCTTGCTTGGGCCTCTCTCCTGGAGGCGCTCAGTCAGACCGAGTGCTGACATGTGGCAAGACGCTCCTCGGGGCGCATCTTGCTTGGGCTTCTCTCCTGGAGGCTCTCAGTCAGACCCATTGTTGTCATGTGGCAAGACGCTCCTCGGGGCGCGTCTTGCTTGGGCCTCTCTCCTGGAGGCGCTCAGTCAGACCCAGTGTTGACATGTGGCAAGACGCTCCTCCGGGCGCGTCTTGCTTGGGCCTCTCACCTGGAGGCGCTCAGTCAGACCCAGTGTTGACATGTGGCAAGACGCTCCTCGGGGCGCGTCTTGCTTGGGCCTCTCCCCTGGGGAGGCAATCAGTCAGACCCAGTGTTGACATATGTCAAGACGCTCCTCGGGCGTTTCTTGCTTGGGCCTCTCTACTGGAGGCGCTCAGTCAGACCCAGTGTTGACATGTGGCAAGACGCTCCTCGGGGCGCGTCTTGCTTGGGCCTCTCTCCTGGAGGCGCTCAGTCAGACCTAGTGCTGACATGTGGCAAGACGCTCCTCGGGGCGCGTCTTGCTTGGGCCTCTCTCCTGGAGGCGCTCAGTCAGACCTAGTGCTGACATGTGGCAAGACGCTCCTCGGGGCACGTCTTGCTGGGGCTTCTCTCCTGGAGGCGCTCAGTCAGACCCAGTGTTGACATGTGACAAGATGCTCCTCGGGGCGCGTCTTTCTTGGGCCTCTCTCCTGGAGGCGCTCAGTCAGACCCAGAGGTGACATGTGGCAAGACGCTCCTCGGGGCGCGTCTTGCTTGGGCCTCTCTCCTGGAGGCCCTCTGTCAAACCCAGTGTTGACATGTGGCAAGATGCTCCTCGGGGCGCATCTTGCTTGGGCCTCTCTCCTGGATGCGCTCAGTCATACCGAGTGCTGACATGTGGCAAGACGCTTCTCGGGGCACGTCTTGCTGGGGCTTCTCTCCTGGAGGCGCTCAGTCAGACCCAGTGTTGACATGTGACAAGACGCTCCTCGGGGCGCGTCTTGCTTGGGCCTCTCTCCTGGAGGCGCTCAGTGAGACCCAGTGTTGACATGTGGCAAGACGCTCCCTGGGGCGCTTCTTGCTTGGGCTTCTCTCCTGGAGGCCCTCAGTCAGACCCATTGTTGACATGTGGCAAGACGCTCCTCGGGGCACGTCTTGATTGGGCCTCTCTCCTGGAGGCACTCAGTCAGACCGAGTAGTGACATTTGACAAGACGCTCCTCGGGGCGCGTCTTGCTTGGACCTCTCTCCTGGGGGCGATCAGTCAGACCCAGTGTTGACATGTGGCAAGATGCTCCTCGGGGCGCGTCTTGCTTGTGCCTCTCTCCTGGAGGCGCTCAGTCAGACCCAGTGTTCACATGTGGCAAGACGCTCCTCGGGGCGCGTCTTGCTTGGGCTTCTCTCCTGGAGGCCCTCAGTCAGACCCATTGTTGACATGTGGCAAGACGCTCCTCGGGGCGCATCTTATTTGGGCCTCTCTCCTGGAGGCGCTCAGTAAGACCGAGTGCTGACATGTGGCAAGACGCTCCTCGGGGCGCTTCTTGCTTGGGCTTCTCTCCTGGAGGCCCTCAGTCAGACCCATTGTTGACATGTGGCAAGATGCTCCTCGGGGCGCATCTTGCTTGGGCCTCTCTCCTTGAGGCCCTCTGTCAGACCCAGTGTTGACATGTGGCAAAACGCTCCTCCGGGCGCGTCTTGCTTGGGCCTCTCTCCTGGAGGCGCTCAGTCAGACCCAGTGTTGACATGTGGCAAGACGCTCCTTGGGGCGCGTCTTGCTTGGGCCTCTCTCCTGGAGGCGCTCAGTCAGACCGAGTGCTGACATGTGGCAAGACGCTCCCCGGGGCGCGTCTTGCTGGGGCTTCTCTCATGGAGGCACTCAGTCAGACCCAGTGTTGACATGTGGCAAGACGCTCCTCAGGGCGCGTCTTGCTTGGGCCTCTCTCCTGGGGAGGCGATCAGTCAGACCCAGTGTTGACATGTGTCAAGACGCTCCTCGGGCGTTTCTTGCTTGGGCCTCTCTCCCGGAGGCGCTCAGTCAGACCCAGTGTTGACATGTGACAAGACGCTCCTCGGGGCGCATCTTGCTTGGGCTTTTCTCCTGGAGGCTCTCAGTCAGACCCATTGTTGTCATGTGGCAAGACGCTCCTCGGGGCGCGTCTTGCTTGGGCCTCTCTCCTGGAGGCGCTCAGTCAGACCGAGTGCTGACATGTGGCAAGACGCTCCTCGGGGCGCGTCTTGCTTGGGCCTCTCTCCTGGAGGCGCTCAGTCAGACCGAGTGCTGACATGTGGCAAGACGCTCCTCGGGGCGCATCTTGCTTGGGCTTCTCTTCTGGAGGCTCTCAGTCAGACCCAGTGTTGACATGTGTCAAGACGCTCCTCGGGCGTTTCTTGCTTGGGCCTCTCTCCTGGAGGCGCTCAGTCAGACCCAGTGTTGACATGTGGCAAGACGCTCCTCGGGGCGCGTCTTGCTTGGGCCTCTCTCCTGGAGGCGCTCAGTCAGACCTAGTGCTGACATGTGGCAAGACGCTCCTCGGGGCGCTTCTTGCTTGGGCTTCTCTCCTGGAGGCCCTCAGTCAGACCCTTCGTTGACATGTGGCAAGACGCTCCTCGGGGCGCGTCTTGCTTGGCCCTCTCTCCTGGAGGCGCTCAGTCAGACCGAGTGCTGACATGTGGCAAGACGCTCCTCGGGGCGCATCTTGCTTGGGCTTCTCTCCTGGAGGCCCTCACTCAGACCCATTGTTGACATGTGGCAAGACGCTCCTCCGGGCGCATCTTGCTTGGGCCTCTCTCCTGGAGGCGCTCAGTCAGACCGAGTGCTGACATGTGGCAAGACGCTCCTCGGGGCACGTCTTGCTGGGGCTTCTCTCCTGGAGGCGCTCAGTCAGAACCAGTGTTGACATGTGACAAGACGCTCCTCGGGGCGCGTCTTTCTTGGGCCTCTCTCCTGGAGGCGCTCAGTCAGACCCAGAGGTGACATGTGGCAAGACACTCCTTGGGGCGCATCTTGCTTGGGCCTCTCTCATGGAGGCCCTCTGTCAGACCCAGTGTTGACATGTGTCAAGACGCTCCTCGGGGCACATCTTGCTTTGGCCTCTCTCCTGGAGGCGCTCAGTCAGACCGAGTGCTGACATGTGGCAAGAAGCTCCTCGGGGCGCGTCTTCCTTGGGCTTCTCTCCTGGAGGCCCTCAGTCAGACCCATTGTTGACATGTGGCAAGACGCTCCTCGGGGCGCGTATTGCTCTGGCCTCTCTCCTGGATGCCCTCTGTCAGACCCAGTGTTGACATGTGGCAAGACTCTCCTCGGGGCGCGTCTTGCTTGGGCTTCTCACATGGAGGCCCTCAGTCAGACCCATTGTTGACATGTGACAAGACGCTCCTCGGGGCACGTCTTGCTTGGGCCTCTCTCCTGGAGGCGCTCAGTCAGACCGAGTAGTGACATGTGACAAGACGCTCCTCGGGGCGCGTCTAGCTGGGGCTTCTCTCATGGAGGCACTCAGTCAGACCCAGTGTTGACATGTGGCAAGACGCTCCTCGGGGCGCGTGTTGCTTAGACCTCTCTCCTGGAGGCGCTCAGCCAGACCCAGTGTTGACATGTGTCAAGACGCTCCTCGGGCGTTTCTTGCTTGGGCCTCTCTCCTGGAGGCGCTCAGTCAGACCCAGAGGTGACATGTGGCAAGACGCTCCTCGGGCCTCTCTCCTGGAGGCGCTCAGTCAGATCGAGTGCTGACATGAGGTAAGATGCTCCTCAGGGCGCGTCTTGCTGGGGCCTCTCTCCTGGAGGAGCTCAGTCAGACCCAGTGGTGACACGTGGCAAGACGCTCCTCGGGGCGCATCTTGCTTGGGCCTCTCTCCTGGAGGCGTTAAGTCAGATCCAGTGTTGACACGTGGCAAGACGCTCCTCGGGGCGCGTCTTGCTTGGGCCTCTCTCCTGGAGGCGCTCAGTCAGACCCAGTGTTGACATGTGGCAAGACACTCCTCGGGGCGCGTCTTGCTTGGGCCTCTCTCATGGAGGCCCTCTGTCAGACCCAGTGTTGACACATGGCAAGACGCTCCTCAGGGCGCTTCTTGCTTGGGCCTCTCTCCTGGAGGCGCTCAGTCAGACCCAGTGGTGACATGTGGCAAGACGCTCCTCCGGGCGCGTCTTGCTTGGGCCTCTCTCCTGGAGGCGCTCAGTCAGACCGAGTGCTGACATGAGGTAAGATGCTCCTCAGGGCGCGTCTTGCTGGGGCCTCTCTCCTGGAGGTGCTCAATCAGACCCAGTGGTGACACGTGGCAAGACGCTCCTCGGGGCGCGTCTTGCTTGGGCCTGTCTCCTGGAGGAGCTCAGTCAGACCCAGTGGTGACACGTGGCAAGACGCTCCTCGGGGCGCATCTTGCTTGGGCCTCTCTCCTGGAGGTGCTAAGTCAGACCCAGTGTTGACACGTGGCAAGACGCTCCTCGGGGCGCGTCTTGCTTGGGCCTCTCTCCTGGAGGCGCTCAGTCAGACCCAGTGTTGACATGTGGCAAGACACTCCTCGGGGCGCGTCTTGCTTGGGCCTCTCTCATGGAGGCCCTCTGTCAGACCCAGTGTTGACACATGGCAAGACGCTCCTCGGGGCGCTTCTTGCTTGGGCCTCTCTCCTGGAGGCGCTCAGTCAGACCCAGTGTTGACATGTGGCAAGACGCTCCTCGGGGCGCGTCTTGCTTGGGCCTCTCTCCTGGAGGTTCTCAGTCACACCCAGTGTTGACATGTGGCAAGATGCTCCTCGGGGCGCGTCTTGCTTGGGCCTCTCTCCTGGAGGCGCTCAGTCAGACCCAGTGTTCACATGTGGCAAGACGCTCCTCGGGGCGCTTCTTGCTTGGGCCTCTCTCCTGGAGGCGCTCAGTCAGACCCATTGTTGACATGTGGCAAGACGCTCCTCGGGGCACGTCTTGCTTGGGCCTCTCTCCTTGAGGCCCTCTGTCAGACCCAGTGTTGACATGTGGCAAAACGCTCCTCCGGGCGCGTCTTGCTTGGGCCTGTCTCCTGGAGGAGCTCAGTCAGACCCAGTGGTGACACGTGGCAAGACGCTCCTCGGGGCGCATCTTGCTTGGGCCTCTCTCCTGGAGGCGCTAAGTCAGACCCAGTGTTGACACTTGGCAAGACGCTCCTCGGGGCGCGTCTTGCTTGGGCCTCTCTCCTGGAGGCCCTCTGTCGGACCCAGTGTTGACATGTGTCAAGACGCTCCTCGGGGCGCATCTTGCTTTGGCCTCTCTCCTGGAGGCGCTCAGTCAGACTGAGTGCTGACATGTGGCAAGACTCTCCTCGGGGCGCATCTTGCTTGGGCTTCTCTCCTGGAGGCCCTCACTCAGACCCATTGTTGACATGTGGCAAGACGCTCCTCCGGGCACATCTTGCTTGGGCCTCTCTCCTGGAGGCGCTCAGTCAGACCGAGTGCTGACATGTGGCAAGACGCTCCTCGGGGCACGTCTTGCTGGGGCCTCTCTCCTGGAGGCGCTCAGTCAGACCGAGTGCTGACATGTGGCAAGACGCTCCTCGGGCGTTTCTTGCTTGGGCCTCTCTCCTGGAGGCGCTCAGTCAGGCCCAGTGGTGACATGTGGCAAGACGCTCCTCGGGGCACGTCTTGCTTGGGCCTCTCTCCTGGAGGCGCTCAGTCAGACCGAGTGCTGACATGTGGCAAGACGCTCCTCGGGGCGCATCTTGCTTGGGCTTTTCTCCTGGAGGCTCTCAGTCAGACCCATTGTTGTCATGTGGCAAGACGCTCCTCGGGGCGCGTCTTGCTTGGGCCTCTCTCCTGGAGGCGCTCAGTCAGACCGAGTGCTGACATGTGGCAAGACGCTCCTCGGGGCGCGTCTTGCTTGGGCCTCTCCTGGAGGCGCTCAGTCAGACCGAGTGCTGACATGTGGCAAGACGCTCCTCGGGGCGCATCTTGCTTGGGCCTCTCACCTGGAGGCGTTCAGTCAGACCCAGTGTTGACATGTGGCAAGACGCTCCTCGGGGCGCGTCTTGCTTGGGCCTCTCTCCTGGGGAGGCGATCAGTCAGACCCAGTGTTGACATGTGTCAAGACGCTCCTCGGGCGTTTCTTGCTTGGGCCTCTCTCCTGGAGGCGCTCAGTCAGACCCAGTGTTGACATGTGGCAAGACGCTCCTCGGGGCGCGTCTTGCTTGGGCCTCTCTCCTGGAGGCCCTCTGTCGGACCCAGTGTTGACATGTGTCAAGACGCTCCTCGGGGCGCATCTTGCTTTGGCCTCTCTCCTGGAGGCGCTCAGTCAGACTGAGTGCTGACATGTGGCAAGACTCTCCTCGGGGCGCATCTTGCTTGGGCTTCTCTCCTGGAGGCCCTCACTCAGACCCATTGTTGACATGTGGCAAGACGCTCCTCCGGGCACATCTTGCTTGGGCCTCTCTCCTGGAGGCGCTCAGTCATACCGAGTACTGACATGTGGCAAGACGCTCCTCGGGGCACGTCTTGCTGGGGCTTCTCTCCTGGAGGCGCTCAGTCAGACCCAGTGTTGACATGTGACAAGACGCTCCTCGGGGCGCGTCTTGCTTGGGCCTCTCTCCTGGAGGCGCTCAGTCAGACCCAGTGTTGACATGTGGCAAGACACTCCTCGGGGCGCATCTTGCTTGGGCCTCTCTCATGGAGGCCCTCTGTCAGACCCAGTGTTGACATGTGTCAAGACGCTCCTCGGGGCACTTCTTGCTTTGGCCTCTCTCCTGGAGGCGCCAGTCAGACCGAGTGCTGACATGTGGCAAGAAGCTCATCGGGGCGCGTCTTCCTTGGGCTTCTCTCCTGGAGGCCCTCAGGCAGACCCATTGTTGACATGTGGCAAGACGCTCCTCGGGGCGCGTATTGCTTGGGCCTCTCTCCTGGATGCCCTCAGTCAGACCCAGTGTTGACATGTGTCAAGACGCTCCTCGGGCGTTTCTTGCTAGGGCCTCTCTCCCGGAGGCGCTCAGTCAGACCCAGTGTTGACATGTGACAAGACGCTCCTCGGGGCGCGTCTTGCTTGGGCCTCTCTCCTGGAGGTGCTCAGTCAGACCCAGAGGTGACATGTGGCAAAACGCTCCTCGGGGCGCGTCTTGCTTGGGCCTCTCTCCTGGAGGCGCTCAGTCAGACCCAGTGTTCACATGTGGCAAGACGCTCCTCGGGGCGCTTCTTGCTTGGGCCTCTCTCCTGGAGGCGCTCAGTCAGACCCATTGTTGCAATGTGCCTCATTGCGACCCGAGAGGCATATGTGATCCTTTGCAAATCGACAACACCACAGCGGTCGAGTGCGAAGTCACGGTCGGCGGCGTGTTGTCCTTACTGTGACCCATACAATGTGACGGTCCGTGTCACGGACCGGTGTGTTACGACCCGACTAACGAAACGTACCAGGTGATAACATTGCATCTGCCCATTACAGCGGAGCGAGCGTTTCGCCACACTCCCAAACCAAGGTTAATATTTGTAGCGCACGCCCTTCTCGGACCTCGGTGCACGCGAAACACTGGCGTACACTCACAACATCACGCTCGAGAAAGCTCAAGCGTTACGCGAAACAAAGGACGTGTTCAAATCCATAGAGAATATACGGTCTTTAGCGTATGCGTATATAAAGAAGGTCGATGACATTTACAGACCCGGCGGCGTGGGCACCACAGTAGAACAACAAGATGCTCTCAAGCGCACACAGATACTGGCCGCATTATCACTCGCGATGTCTATCCTGACATGCCCGTTTCTGATTTCTATGTATATCAAATTATGACAAGAGCTACGGTGGTTACGATTACACTCTGACCACGTGCCTTAGTTTCTGCTAGTGACCTATAAATACATTTGACCACTTGCTTTCGCTGCCATTAAAGCTGCTGTACCCACACGTACAACACCCAAGAAAAAAAAATGATCTCGCTGTCTGTACTGGGTGTACTCTCAGTAGTCGCAGTTGGTCAGGCCATGGTGGTACGCTCACATAATGCCTCTGAGATACGTCCCATCACACCACCTCCTAGACTACACGCGAAGGACTATTCAACACCCCCTTTGTACGAAGACAACCATTATAACGAGCACAGCACAACGCTTGCTGCACGCGAAGACAACATGCAGGAGACAACGCTACCACCTGTCGTGAGAACAACGGATTCGAGTGACAACGATCGCGACTATGACGAGCACATTACAACACCCTCTGTGCACGAAGACCAGGTGCAGGAGACAACGCTACCACCTGTCGTGAGAAACAAGAGTTTGGTTAACAATGATCATCGTCGTGTCCCATTGTAAACGGGCACGCCATCGCACACATCGTACATGTGTTAACCCACCTGTATGCGACAGACTTTGTGTGTTGCATGACATCGAGATGTATTGACGTCTGTGTCAATACAGGACTCTATAAGCTGGGAGCTGGACGCTAACGACCCGTGCATGCGCCACACAAAAGGTAACTCGACTAACTACAAAACGCATATTGTGATGTAGAAAGTTGGCTCGACTGTTTGAATCAGCTGCAGCTGCGGTTTACTCACGAAGTGAATCGCACGGTTGTTAGAAGTACATTCGGAGCACTTAAAAAATACATCGCTCTCATCGAGTTCCGTCTCAGCGTTCACCGGCTGATGGGCAAAAGCGTGACATGGGATCGCCAGGAACTTACTTAAGGGCTATCATCTCATTTGGCGTTTACTCACAGACCCAAGAAACCAGTTCCGAAAAATGGTCGAGAATTATAACTTGTCTAATAGCAACTGGAAGATATGTTGCGTCATAAGCCTCTGATGGTTCACAAGGTGCACGGTCCACTCGAAATCCTAATGCTGTATTTGTAGTAAATACACTAAGTCTTCTCTGTTGATGTCAGACTAGAGTTTTATTAGAGTTTTACTTTGCAACAATGGGATTCGAGCAATTGATATGTATATTTTTAATAGTGCACAATGCTACTATTCCTAGGCTGAATGTATGACATGGCTCTTGTGTATCATTATGTATCGTTTCCATTAAGTACTAATTTAAATAAAGTCCCTCTGTCCTCAGTGCTAGGTTGTGGGTTTTATACACATTATTATGATCAACCTGTTGAATAGTATGATAACAATATTCCTGTACAAGTCATTTAGTAATGAACAACCTCAGTTCTGTGAAAGAACATCATGTCCCTGATGTGTACACTGCAGGCCTGACCGGGGTTTGCACGCAAGGGCCTGTGTGTGTGTGTGTGTGTGTGTGTGTGTGTGTGTGTGTGTGTGTGTGTGTGTGTGTGTGTGTGTGTGTGTGTGTGTGTGTGTGTGTAACAAATAAAGATAAATATAGCTAGTGCGGCCACGAGCGGTCGTGCAGGGTAGAGGCTGAGCGAAAACGCCTCTAAAAACAAGCGCGTGCCCACGCCCGATCCGTGGAAGCACGTAGAACTAGCAAACGTACTAGCAGAAATCAACGATCGCACACGGGTCATTGAGTGTGTACAGGGTTCGTCTGCGTGTGTGGCATTGGGCAATCTAGCGGCAACCGAGTGGCCTGAAGGCAGAACCGGCCAACCCGTCGCCCTCACCATCGTTGCGCTTCGAGATGAACTATTGCTAAAGATGATCGTCCTCATCAACCAAGGCGCTACCAGAGTAGCTCGTAACGAAGACCCTCTCCGCGACCTCGCGGCCAGTGTGCGCAGTGTACAGCAAATGACAAACGATGTTGCGAGCGATATATCGGAAAAACTTTGCACTGACGCAAAGGTCACCACTGCAGGTTGTGTGAGTCTCGCGCAAAGTGCCATATCAAACGTGCGCAAGCTAGTGACAAGCAACTTCACCAGATCCGTAGATTCTGCATACGCTCGGATACGAATGAAAGTATCGAGAGATAACACCGACACGAGTTGCGCGACGGCGCTGGCTGTGTCTCGCATCGACCGTTGATGGCCGTTTGCCAGCGGCTGAAAATGGCACAGTTGACGAAATGGAAACGCCGACTGTCGATAGTGCACTCTCGCAAGTTCCAACCGCACCATCTCAGGAGACAGACCACAGAGTCATATTAGCGGAGGGTAGATAGAAAATGCGCAAACCGCCGCAACCGCCCATATACATACTATACGAGTTCAACATAGAGTGGAGTAAGAAGTTACTACCGATCGTATTTCCAGCGTGAAAGCAGCTGGTGTGTGACGCTTTACTTGAGTATTACAGAGGTTGCGATGTCCTGTGTTCCACGAGCGCATGGAAACAAGTGAACGAACTTCTACGGACCGTACTGTTGGGGTATGAGCGAGCTGTAAAATCAATACACACTAGACACGCGGACTTTGCCGCATTACTGGACACGCATATCGCCACAACAAAACCGGGTCAAGTGTTCGGGGCGTCACCGCGCTTGACTATACACGTCTTGGCCTACCAAGAGTACATGAGCCCAAAGATCCTAAGCGAGGTCGAAGCCGTTGTGTCTGACTGAGCCCAAGCAAGACGCGCCCCGAGGAGCTTCTTGCCACATGTCAGCACTCAGTCTGAATGAGCGCCCCCAGGAGAGAGGCCAAAGCAAGACGCCCCCCGAGGAGCGTCTTGACACATGTCAACACTGGGTCTGACAGAGGGCCTCCATGAGAGAGGCCCAAGCAAGACGCGCCCCGAGGAGTGTCTTGCCAAATGTCAACACTGGGTCTGACTGAGCGCCTCAGGGAGAGAGGTCCAAGCAAGACGCGCCCCAATAGCGTCTTGCCACATGTCACTACTCGGTCTGACTGAGCGCCTCAGGGAGAGAGGTCCAAGCAAGACGCGCCCCGAGGAGCGTCTTGCCACATGTCACTACTCGTTCTGTTTGAGCGCCTCCAGGAGAGAGGCCCAAGCAAGACGTGCCCCGAGGAGCGTCTTGCCACATGTCAACAATGGGTCTGACTGAGGGCCTCCAGGAGAGAAGCCCAAGCAAGACGCGCCCCGAGGAGCGTCTTGCCACATGTCAACACTGGGTCTGACTGAGGGCCTCCAGGAGAGAGGCCCAAATAAGACGCGCCCCGAGGAGCGTCTTGCCACATGTCAACACTGGGTCTGACTGAGCGCCTCAGGGAGAGAGGTCCAAGCAAGACGCGCCCCGAGGAGCGTCTTGCCACATGTCACTACTCGGTCTGACTGAGCGCCTCAGCGAGAGAGGTCCAAGCAAGACGCGCCCCGAGGAGCGTCTTGCCACATGTGACTACTCATTCTGTTTGAGCGCCTCCAGGAGAGAGGCCCAAGCAAGACGTGCCCCGAGGAGCGTCTTGCCACATGTCAACAATGGGTCTGACTGAGGGCCTCCAGGAGAGAAGCCGAAGCAAGACGCGCCCCGAGGAGCGTCTTGTAACATGTAAACACTGGGTCTGACTGAGCGCCTCCAGGAGAGAGGCCCAAGCAAGACACGCCCCGAGGAGCGTCTTGACTTATGTCAACACTGGGTCTGACTGAGGGCCTCCATGAGAAAAGCCGAAGCAAGACGCGCCCCGAGGAGAGTCTTGCCACATGTCAACACTCGGTCTGACAGAGGGCATCCAGGAGAGAGGCCCAAGCAATACGCGCCCCGAGGAGCGTCTTGCCACATGTCACCACTGGGTCTGACTTAGCGCCTCCACCAGAGAGGCCCAACCAAGACGCGCCCTGAGGAGCGTCTTGCCACATGCCAACACTGGGTCTGACAGAGGGCCTCCAGGAGAGAGGCCCAAGCAAGACGCGCCCCGAGGAGTGTCTTGCCACATGTCACCACTGGGTCTGACTGAGCGCCTCCAGGAGAGAGGCCCAAGCAAGACGCGCCCGGAGGAGCGTCTTGCAACATGTCGCCACTCGGTCTGACTGAGCGCCTCCAGGAGAGAGGCCCAAGCAAGACGCGCCCCGAGGAGGGTCTTGACACATGTCTCCTCTGGGTCTGACTGAGCGCCTCCAGGAGAGAGGCCCAAGCAAGACGTGCCCCGACGAGCATCTTGCCACATGTCAACACTGGGTCTGACTGAGTGCCTCCATGAGAGAAGCCCCAGCAAGACGCGCACCGAGGAGCGTCTTGCCACATGTCAACACTGGGTCTGACTGAGCACCTCCAGGAGAGAGGCCCAAGCAAGACGCGCCCCGAGGAGCGTCTTGCCACATGTCAACACTGGGTCTGACTGAGCGCCTCCAGGAGAGAGGCCCGAGGAGCGTCTTGCCACATGTCACCTCTGGGTCTGACTGAGCGCCTCCAGGAGAGAGGCGCAAGCAAGAAACGCCTGAGGAGCGTCTTGACACATGTCAACACTGGGTTTGACTGAGCGCCTCCAGGAGAGAGGCCCCAGCAAGACGCGCCCCGAGGAGCGTCTTGCCACATGTCAACAATGGGTCTGACTGAGGGCCTCCAGGAGAGAAGCCCAAGCAAGACGCGCCCCGAGGAGCGTCTTGCCACATGTCAACACTGGGTCTGACTGAGCGCCTCCAGGAGAGAGGCCCAAGCAAGACGTGCCCCGAGGAGCGTCTTGCCACATGTCAACAATGGGTCTGACTGAGGGCCTCCAGGAGAGAAGCCCAAGCAAGACGCGCCCCGAGAAGCGTCTTGCCACATGTCAACACTGGGTCTGACTGAGGGCCTCCAGGAGAGAGGCCCAAATAAGACGCGCCCCGAGGAGCGTCTCGCCACATGTCAACACTGGGTCTGACTGAGGGCCTCCAGGAGAGAAGCCCAAGCAAGATGCGCCCCGAGGAGTGTCTTGCCACATGTCAACACTGGGTCTGACTGAGCGCCTCCAGGAGAGAGGCCCAAGCAAAAACGCGCCCGGAGGAGCGTCTTGCAACATGTCGCCACTCGGTCTGACTGAGCGCCTCCAGGAGAGAGGCCCAAGCAAGACGCGGCCCGAGGAGGGTCTTGACACATGTCTCCTCTGGGTCTGACTGAGCGCCTCCAGGAGAGAGGCCCAAGCAAGACGTGCCTCGACGAGCATCTTGCCACATGTCAACACTGGGTCTGACTGAGCGCCTCCAGGAGAGAGGCCCAAGCAAGACGTGCCCCGAGGAGCGTCTTGCCACATGTCAACAATGGGTCTGACTGAGGGCCTCCAGGAGAGAAGCCCAAGCAAGACGCGCCCCGAGGAGCGTCTTGCCACATGTCAACACTGGGTCTGACTGAGGGCCTCCAGGAGAGAGGCCCAAATAAGACGCGCCCCGAGGAGCGTCTTGCCACATGTCAACACTGGGTCTGACTGAGGGCCTCCAGGAGAGAAGCCCAAGCAAGATGCGCCCCGAGGAGTGTCTTGCCACATGTCAACACTGGGTCTGACTGAGCGCCTCCAGGAGAGAGGCCCAAGCAAGACGCGCCCGGAGGAGCGTCTTGCAACATGTCGCCACTCGGTCTGACTGAGCGCCTCCAGGAGAGAGGCCCAAGCAAGACGCGCCCCGAGGAGGGTCTTGACACATGTCTCCTCTGGGTCTGACTGAGTGCCTCCAGGAGAGAGGCCCAAGCAAGACGTGCCCCGACGAGCATCTTGCCACATGTCAACACTGGGTCTGACTGAGTGCCTCCATGAGAGAAGCCCCAGCAAGACGCGCCCCGAGGAGCGTCTTGCCACATGTCAACAATGGTTATGACTGAGGGCCTCCAGGAGAGAAGCCCAATCAAGACACGCCCCGAGGAGCGTCTTGACACATGTCAACACTGGGTCTGACAGAGGGCCTCCAGGAGAGAAGCCCAAGCAAGACGCGCCCCGAGGAGCGTCTTGCCACATGTCAACACTGGGTCTGACTGAGGGCCTCCAGGAGAGAGGCCCAAATAAGACGTGCCCCGAGGAGCGTCTTGCCACATGTCAACACTGGGTCTGACTGAGGGCCTCCAGGAGAGAAGCCCAAGCAAGATGCAACCCGAGGAGTGTCTTGCCACATGTCAACACTGGGTCTGACTGAGCGCCTCCAGGAGAGAGGCCCAAGGAAGACGCGCCCCGAGGAGCGTCTTGCCACATGTCAACACTGGGTCTGACTGAGCGCCTCCAGGAGAGAGGCCCGAGGAGCGTCTTGCCACATGTCACCTCTGGGTCTGACTGAGCGCCTCCAGGAGAGAGGCGCAAGCAAGAAACGCCTGAGGAGCGTCTTGACACATGTCAACACTGGGTTTGACTGAGCGCCTCCAGGAGAGAGGCCCCAGCAAGACGCGCCCCGAGGAGCGTCTTTCCACATGTCACTACTCGGTCTGACTGAGCGCCTCCAGGAGAGAGGCCCAAGCAAGAAGCGCCCCGAGGAGCTTCTTGCCACATGTCAACAATGGGTCTGACTGAGGGCCTCCAGGAGAGAAGCCCAAGCAAGACGCGCCCCGAGGAGCGTCTTGCAACATGTCGCCACTCGGTCTGATTGAGCGCCTCCAGGAGAGAGGCCCAAGCAAGACGCGCCCCGAGGAGGGTCTTGACACATGTCTGCTCTGGGTCTGACTGAGCGCCTCCAGGAGAGAGGCCCAAGCAAGACGTGCCCCGACGAGCGTCTTGCCACATGTCAACACTGGGTCTGACTGAGTGCCTCCATGAGAGAAGCCCCAGCAAGACGCGCACCGAGGAGCGTCTTGCCACATGTCAACACTGGGTCTGACTGAGCACCTCCAGGAGAGAGGCCCAAGCAAGACGCGCCCCGAGGAGCGTCTTGCCACATGTCAACACTGGGTCTGACTGAGCGCCTCCAGGAGAGAGGCCCGAGGAGCGTCTTGCCACATGTCACCTCTGGGTCTGACTGAGCGCCTCCAGGAGAGAGGCGCAAGCAAGAAACGCCTGAGGAGCGTCTTGACACATGTCAACACTGGGTTTGACTGAGCGCCTCCAGGAGAGAGGCCCCAGCAAGACGCGCCCCGAGGAGCGTCTTTCCACATGTCACTACTCGGTCTGACTGAGCGCCTCCAGGAGAGAGGCCCAAGCAAGAAGCGCCCCGAGGAGCTTCTTGCCACATGTCAACAATGGGTCTGACTGAGGGCCTCCAGGAGAGAAGCCCAAGCAAGACGCGCCCCGAGGAGCGTCTTGCCACATGTCAACACTGGGTCTAATTGAGCGCCTCCAGGAGAGAGGCCCAAGCAAGACGCGCCCCGAGGAGCGTCTTGCCACATGTCACTACTCGGTCTGACTGAGCGCCTCCAGGAGAGAGGTCCAAGCAACACGCGCCCCGAGGAGCGTCTTGCCACATGTCAACACTGGGTCTGACTGAGTGCCTCCGTGAGAGAAGCCCCAGAAAGACGCGCCCCGAGGAGCGTCTTGCCACATGTCACTACTCGGTCTGACTGAGCGCCTCCAGGAGAGAGGCCCAAGCAAGACGTGCCCCGAGGAGCGTCTTGCCACATGTCAACAATGCCACATGTCATGCTGATAGCACTTTCCTAAGGAGGTCAAACCATGTCCCAAAGGTCTCCGGATCTGGTGTCAATTTAAAGAAGTAGTCCAGTTACACATTTGTGGGCTTATAACTTGGCTTCTGAATGTCCTAGAGAGATCAGGTTTAATTTAGTGTACTCCAATAAACAGCCCCTACAACCACAAAAAGGAATGGAGTCATTAGCACTTATGGTTTGTAAATGGCACCCAGAATTATGTTGCACGAAGCACAATTTCACATAATTCTGGGTTCATTTGTGTGAAAACAAGGTCCAATCAGGCTGAAACGTTACAGGAAGGTAGAATCTATTGAGTTGTAAGTGATCTGAACGTTTCATGATGATAGCACTTTCCTAAGGGGGTCAAACCATGTCCCAAAGGTCACCGGATCTGGTGTCAATTTAAATAAGTAGTCCAGTTACACATTTGTGGGCTTATAACTTGGCTTCTGAATGTCCTAGAGAGGTCAGGCTTGTTTTAGTGTACTCCAATCAACAGCCCCTACAACCACAAAAAGGAATGGAGTCATTAGCACTTATGGTTTGTAAATGGCACCCAGAATTATGTTGCACGAAGCACAATTTCACATCATTCTGGGTTCATTTGTGTGAAAACAAGGTCCAATCAGGCTGAAACGTTACAGGAAGGTAGAATCTATTGAGTTGTAAGTGATCTGAACGTTTCATGCTGATAGCACTTTCCTAAGGAGGTCAAACTATGTCCCAAAGGTCACCGGATCTGGTGTCAATTTAAAGAAGTAGTCCAGTTACACATTTGTGGGCTTATAACTTGGCTTCTGAATGTCCTAGAGAGATCAGATTTAATTTAGTGTACTCCAATAAACAGCCCCTACAACCACAAAAAGGAATGGAGTCATTAGCACTTATGGTTTGTAAATTGCACCCAGAATTATGTTGCACGAAGCACAATTTCACATCATTCTGGGTTCATTTGTGTGAAAACAAGGTCCAATCAGGCTGAAACGTTACAGGAAGGTAGAATTTATTGAGTTGTAAGTGATCTGAACGTTTCATGATGATAGCACTTTCCTAAGGGGGTCAAACCATGTCCCAAAGGTCACCGGATCTGGTGTCAATTTAAAGAAGTAGTCCAGTTACACATTTGTGGGCTTATAACTTGGCTTCTGAATGTCCTAGAGAGGTCAGGCTTGTTTTAGTGTACTCCAATCAACAGCCCCTACAACCACAAAAAGGAATGGAGTCATTAGCACTTATGGTTTGTAAATGGCACCCAGAATTATGTTGCACGAAGCACAATTTCACATCATTCTGGGTCCATTTGTGTGAAAACAAGGTCCAATCAGGCTGAAACGTTACAAGAAGGTAGAATCTATTGAGTTGTAAGTGATCTGAACGTTTCATGATGATCACACATTCCTGTAGGGGCTAAAACCATGTCCCAAAGGTCACCGGGCCTGGTGTCACTTTAAAGAAGTAGTCCAGTTACAACTTTGTGAGCTTATACCTTGGCTTCTGAATATCCTAAAGAGGTCAGGTTTGTTTTAGAGTACTCCAGTTAACAGCCCCCATTACCCCAAAAAGGAATGGAGTCATTAGCACTTATGGTTTTTAAATGGCACCCAGAATTATGTTGCACGAAGCACAATTTCACATCATTCTGGGTTCATTTGTGTGAAAACAAGGTCCAATCAGGCTGAAACGTTACAGGAAGGTAGAATCTATTGAGTTGTAAGTGATCTGAACGTTTCATGATGATCGCACTTTCCTAAGGGGGTCAAACCATGTCCCAAAGGTCACCGGATCTGGTGTCAATTTAAAGAAGTAGTCCAGTTACACATTTGTGGGCTTATAACTTGGCTTCTGAATGTCCTGGAGAGATCAGGTTTGTTTTAGTGTACTCCAATCAACAGCCCCTACAACCACACAAAGGAATGGAGTCATTAGCACTTATGGTTTGTAAATGGCATCCAGAATTATGTTGTACGAAGCACAATTTCAAATCATTCGGGGTCCATTTGTGTGAAAACAAGGTCCAATCAGGCTGAAACGTTACAGGAAGGTAGAATCTATTGAGTTGTAAGTGATCTGAACGTTTCATGCTGATAGCACTTTCCCAAGGAGGTCAAACTATGTCCCAAAGGTCACCGGATCTGGTGTCAATTTAAAGAAGTAGTCCAGTTACACATTTGTGGGCTTATAACTTGGCTTCTGAATGTCGTAGAGAGATCAGGTTTAATTTAGTGTACTCCAATAAACAGCCCCTACAACCACAAAAAGGAATGGAGTCATTAGCACTCATGGTTTGTAAATGGCATCCAGAATTATGTTGTACGAAGCACAATTTCAAATCATTCGGGGTCCATTTGTGTGAAAACAAGGTCCAATCAGGCTGAAACGTTACAGGAAGGTAGAATCTATTGAGTTGTAAGTGATCTGAACGTTTCATGCTGATAGCACTTTCCCAAGGAGGTCAAACTATGTCCCAAAGGTCACCGGATCTGGTGTCAATTTAAAGAAGTAGTCCAGTTACACATTTGTGGGCTTATAACTTGGCTTCTGAATGTCGTAGAGAGATCAGGTTTAATTTAGTGTACTCCAATAAACAGCCCCTACAACCACAAAAAGGAATGGAGTCATTAGCACTTATGGTTTGTAAATGGCACCCAGAATTATGTTGTACGAAGCACAATTTCACATCATTCTGGGTTCATTTGTGTGAAAACAAGGTCCAATCAGGCTGAAACGTTACAGGAAGGTAGAATCTTCTGAGTTGTAAGTGATCTGAACGTTTCATGATGATAGCACTTTCCTAAGGGGGTCAAACCATGTCCCAAAGGTCACCGGAACTGGTGTCAATTTAAAGAAGTAGTCCAGTTACACATTTGTGGGCTTATAACTTGGCTTCTGAATGTCCTAGAGAGATCAGGTTTGTTTTAGCGTACTCCAATTAACAGCCCCCATTACCCCAAAAAGGAATGGAGTCATTAGCACTCATGGTTTTTAAATGGCACCCAGAATTATGTTGCACGAAGCACAATTTCACATCATTCTGGGTTCATTTGTGTGAAAACAAGATCCAATCAGGCTGAAACGTTACAGGAAGGTAGAATCTATTGAGGTGTAAGTGATCTGAACGTTTCATGATGATAGCACTTTCCTAAGGGGGTCAAACCATGTCCCAAAAGTCACCGGATCTGGTGTCAATTTAAAGAAGTAGTCCAGTTACACATTTGTGGGCTTATAACTTGGCTTCTGGATGTCCTAGAGAGATCAGGTTTGTTTTAATGTACTCCAATCAACAGCCCCTACAACCACAAAAAGGAATGGAGTCATTAGCACTTATGGTTTGTAAATGGCACCCAGAATTGTGTTGCACGAAGCACAATTTCACATTATTCTGGGTCCATTTGTGTGAAAACAAGGTCCAATCAGGCTGAAACGCTACAAGAAGGTAGAATCTATTGAGTTGTAAATGATCTGAATGTTTCAAGATGATCGCACATCCCTATGGGGGTAAAACCATGTCCCAAAGGTCACCGGGCCTGGTGTCACTTTAAAGAAGTAGTCCAGTTACACCTTTGTGGGCTTATAACTTGGCTTCTGAATGTCCTAGAGAGGTCAGGTTTGTTTTGGTGTACTCCAATCAACATACCCTACAACCTCAAAACGGAATGGAGTCATTAGCACTTATGGTTTGTAAATGGCACCCAGAATTATGCTGCACGAAGCACAATTTCACATCATTCTGGGTTCATTTGTGTGAAAACAAGGTCCAATCAGGCTGAAACGTTACAGGAAGGTAGAATCTATTGAGTTGTAAGTGATCTGAACGTTTCATGATGATAGCACTTTCCTAAGGGGGTCAAACCATGTCCCAAATGTCACCGGATCTGGTGTCAATTTAAAGAAGTAGTCCAGTTACACATTAGTGGGCTTATAACTTGGCTTCTGAATGTTTTAGAGAGATCAGGTTTGTTTTAGTGTACTCCAATCAACAGCCCCTACAAACACAAAAAGGAATGGAGTCATTAGCACTTAAGGTTTGTAAATGGCACCCAGAATTATGTTGCACAAAGCACAATTTCACATCATTCTGGGTCCATTTGTGTGAAAACAAGGTCCAATCTGGCTGAAACGCTACAAGAAGGTAGAATCTATTGAGTTGTAAGTGATCTGAACGTTTCAAGATGATCGCACATTCCTATAGGGGGTAAAACCATGTCCAAAAGGTCACCGGGCCTGGTGTCACTTTAAAGAAGTAGTCCAGTTACACCTTTGTGGGCTTATAACTTGGCTTCTGAATGTGCTAGAGAGGTTAGGTTTGTTTTAGTGTACTCCAATCAACAGCCCCTACAACCACAAAAATGAATGGAGTCATTAGCACTTATGGTTTGTAAATGGCACCCAGAATTATGTTGCACGAAGCACAATTTCACATCATTCTGGGTTCATTTGTGTGAAAACAAGGTCCAATCAGGCTGAAACGTTACAGGAAGGTAGAATCTATTGAGTTGTAAGTGATCTGAACGTTTCATGATGATAGCACTTTCCTAAGGGGGTCAAACTATGTCCCAAAGGTCACCGGATCTGGTGTCAATTTAAAGAAGTAGTCCAGATACACATTTGTGGGCTTTTAACTTGGCTTCTGAATGTCCTAGAGAGATCAGGTTTGTTTTAATGTACTCCAATCAACAGCCCCTACAACCACAAAAAGGAATGGAGTCATTAGCACTTATGGTTTGTAAATGGCACCCAGAATTATGTTGCACGAATCACAATTTCACATCATTCTGGGTTCATTTGTGTGAAAACAAGGTCCAATCAGGCTGAAACGTTACAGGAAGGTAGAATCTACTGAGTTGTAAGTGATCTGAACGTTTCATGATGATAGCACTTTCCTAAGGGGGTCAAACCATGTCCCAAAGGTCACCGGAACTGGTGTCAATTTAAAGAAGTAGTCCAGTTACACATTTGTGGGCTTATAACTTGGCTTCTGAATGTCCTAGAGAGATCAGGTTTGTTTTAGTGTACTCCAATCAACAGCCCCTACAACCACAAAAAGGAATGGAGTCATTAGCACTTATGGTTTGTAAATGGCACCCAGAATTATGTTGCACGAAGCACAATTTCACATCATTCTGGGTTCATTTGTGTGAAAACAAGGTCCAATCAGGCTGAAACGTTACAGGAAGGTAGAATCTATTGAGTTGTAAGTGTTCTGAACGTTTCATGATGATAGCACTTTCCTAAGGGGGTCAAACCATGTCCCAAAGGTCACCGGATCTGGTGTCAATTTAAATAAGTAGTCCAGTTACACATTAGTGGGCTTATAACTTGGCTTCTGAATGTTTTAGAGAGATCAGGTTTGTTTTAGTGTACTCCAATCAACAGCCCCTACAACCACAAAAAGGAATGGAGTCATTAGCACTTAAGGTTTGTAAATGGCACCCAGAATTATGTTGCACGAAGCACAATTTCACATCATTCTGGGTTCATTTGTGTGAAAACAAGGTCCAATCAGGCTGAAACGTTACAGGAAGGTAGAATCTATTGAGTTGTAAGTGATCTGAACGTTTCATGATGATAGCACTTTCCTAAGGGGGTCAATCTATGTCCCAAAGGTCACCGGATCTGGTGTCAATTTAAAGAAGTAGTCCAGATACACATTTGTGGGCTTTTAACTTGGCTTCTGAATGTCCTAGAGATATCAGGTTTGTTTTAATGTACTCCAATCAACAGCCCCTACAACCAATAAAAGGAATGGAGTCATTAGCACTTATGGTTTGTACATGGCACCCAGAATTATGTTGCACGAAGCACAATTTCACATCATTCTGGGTTCATTTGTGTGAAAACAAGGTCCAATCAGGCTGAAACGTTACAGGAAGGTAGAATCTACTGAGTTGTAAGTGATCTGAACGTTTCATGATGATAGCACTTTCCTAAGGGGGTCAAACCATGTCCCAAAGGTCACCGGAACTGGTGTCAATTTAAAGAAGTAGTCATTAGCACTTATGGTTTGTAAATGGCACCCAGAATTATTTTGCACGAAGCACAATTTCACATCATTCTGGGTCCATTTGTGTGAAAACAAGGTCCAATCAGGCTGAAACGTTACAGGAAGGTAGAATCTATTGAGTTGTAAGTGATCTGAACGTTTCATGATGATAGCACATTCCTATAGGGGGTCAAACCATGTCCCAAAGGTCACCGGATCTGGTGTCAATTTAAAGAAGTAGTCCAGTTACACATTTGTGGGCTCATAACTTGGCTTCTGAATGTCCTAGAGAGATCAGGTTTGTTTTAGTATACTCCAATCAACAGCCACTACAACCACAAAAAGGAATGGAGTCATTAGCACTTATGGTTTGTAAATGGCACCCAGAATTATGTTGCACGAAGCACAATTTCACATCATTCTGGATCCATTTGTGTGAAAACAAGGTCCAATCAGGCTGAAACGTTACAAGAAGGTAGAATCTATTGAGTTGTAAGTGATCTGAACGTTTCAAGATGATCGCACATTCCTATAGGGGGTCAAACCATGTCCCAAAGGTCACCGGGCCTGGTGTCACTTTAAAGAAGTAGTCCAGTTACACCTTTGTGGGCTTATAACTTGGCTTCTGAATATCCTAGAGAGGTCAGGTTTGTTTTAGAGTACTCCAATTAACAGCCCCCATTACCCCAAAAAGGAATGTAGTCATTAGCACTTATGGTTTTTAAATGGCACCCAGAATTATGTTGCACAAAGCACAATTTCACATCATTCTGGGTCCATTTGTGTGAAAACAAGGTCCAATCAGGCTGAAACGTTGCAGGAAGGTAGAATCTATTGAGTTGTAAGTGATCTGAACGTTTCATGATGATAGCACTTTCCTAAGGGGGTCAAACCATGTCCCAAAGGTCACCGGATCTGGTGTCACTTTAAAGAAGTAGTCCAGTTACACATTTGTGGGCTTATAACTTGGCTTCTGAATGTTCTAGAGAGATCAGGTTTGTTTTAGTGTACTCCAATCAACAGCCCCTACAACCACAAAAAGGAATGGAGTCATTAGTACTTATGGTTTTCAAATGGCACCCAGAATTATGTTGCACGAAGCACAATTTCACATCATTCTAGGTTCATTTGTGTGAAAACAAGGTCCAATCAGGATGAAACGTTACAGGAAGGTAGAATCTATTGAGATGTAAGTGATCTGAACGTTTCATGATGATCGCACATTCCTATAGGGGGTAAAACCATGTCCCAAAGGTCACCGGGCCTGGTGTCACTTTAAAGAAGTAGTCCAGTTACACATTTGTGGGCTTATAACTTGGCTTCTGAATATCCTAGAGAGGTCAGGTTTGTTTTAGGGTACTCCAATCAACAGCCCCTATTACCCCAAAAAGGAATGGAGTCATTAGCACTTATGGTTTTTAGATGGCACCCAGAATTATGTTGCACGAAGCACAATTTCACATCATTCTGGGTCCATTTGTGTGAAAACAAGGTCCAATCAGGCTTAAACGTTACAGGATGGTAGAATCTATTGAGTTGTAAGTGATCTGAACGTTTCATGATGATCGCACATTCCTATAGGGGGTCAAACCATGTCCCAAAGGTCACCGGGCCTGGTGTCACTTTAAAGAAGTAGTCCAGTTACACCTTTGTGGGCTTATAACGTTTCTTCTGAATGTCCTAGAGAGGTCAGGTTTGTTTTAGAGTACTACAATTAACATCCCCTACAACCCCAAAAAGGAATGGAGTCTTTAGCACTTATGGTTTTTAAATGGCACCCAGAATTATGTTGCACAAAGCACAATTTCACATCATTCCGGGTCCATTTCACAGAAAAAAGCTTCAATCAGGCTGAAATGTCACAGAAAAGTAGAATCTATTGAGTTGTAAATGATTCCTGTGTTTCATGATGATAGCAGATTCCTAAGGGCGTCAAATCAGGTCATAAAGGTCACCGGATCACTTGTTCCTTGAAGGCGGGGTTCCAAAAACACATTTGGGGGCTTATAACTTAGCTTCTGAATGTCTCAGAGAGGTCAGGTTTGTCTTAGTGTACTCCAATCAACAGCCCTTATTACCCCAAAAAGGAATGGAGTCATTAGCACTTATGGTTTTTAAATGGCACCCAGAATTATGTTGCACGAAGCACAATTTCACATCATTCTGGGTTCATTTGTGTGAAAACAAGGTCCAATCAGGCTGAAACGTTACAGGAAGGTAGAATCTATTGAGTTGTAAGTGATCTGAACGTTTCATGATGATAGCACTTTCCAAAGGGGGTCAAATCATGTCCCAAAGGTCACCGGATCTGGTGTAAATTTAAAGAAGTAGTCCAGTTACACATGTGTGGGCTTATAACTTGGCTTCTGAATGTCCTAGAGCGAACAGGTTTGTTTTAGTGTACTCCAATCAACAGCCCCTACAACCACAAAAAGGAATGGAGTCATTAGCACTTATGGTTTTTAAATGGCACCCAGAATTATGTTGCACGAAGCACAATTTCACATCATTCTGGGTTCATTTGTGTGAAAACAAGGTCCAATCAGGCTGAAACGTTACAGGAAGGTAGAATCTATTGAGTTGTAAGTGATCTGAACGTTTCATGATGATAGCACTTTCCTAAGGGGGTCAAACCATGTCCCAAAGGTCACCGGATCTGGTGTGAATTTAAAGAAGTAGTCCAGTTACACATTTGTGGGCTTATAACTTGGCTTCTGAATGTCCTAGAGAGATCAGGTTTGTTTTAATGTACTCCAATCAACCGCCCCTACAACCTCAAAAAGGAATGGAGTCATTAGCACTTATGGTTTTTAAATGGGACTCAGAATTATGTTGCACGAAGCACAATTTCACATCATTCTGGGTTCATTTGTGTGAAAACAAGGTCCAATCAGGCTGAAACGTTACAGGAAGGTAGAATCTATTGCGTTGTAAGTGATCTGAACGTTTCATGATGATAGCACTTTCCTAAGGGGGTCAAACCATGTCCCAAAGGTCACCGGATCTGGTGTCAATTTAAAGAAGTAGTCCAGTTACACATTTGTGGGCTTATAACTTGGCTTCTGAATGTCCTAGAGAGATCAGGTTTGTTTTAGTATACTCCAATCAACAGCCCCCACAACCACAAAAAGGAATGGAGTCATTAGCACTTATGGTTTTTAAATGGCACCCAGAATTATGTTGCACGAAGCACAATTTCACATCATTCTGGGTTCATTTGTGTGAAAACAAGGTCCAATCAGGCTGAAACATTACAGGAAGGTAGAATCTATTGAGTTGTAAATGATCTGAACGTTTCATGATGATAGCACTTTCCTAAGGGGGTCAAACCATGTCCCAAAGGTCACCGGATCTGGTGTCAATTTAAAGTAGTCCAGTTACACATTTGTGGGCTTATAACTTGGCTTCTGAATGTCCTAGAGAGATCAGGTTTGTTTTAGTGTACTCCAATCAACAGCCCCTACAACCACAAAAAGGAATGGAGTCATTAGCACTTAAGGTTTGTAAATGGCACCCAGAATTATGTTGCACGAAGCACAATTTCACATCATTCTGGGTCCATTTGTGTGAAAACAAGGTCCAATCAGGCTGAAACGCTACAAGAAGGTAGAATATATTGAGTTGTAAGTGATCTGAAAGTTTTCAAGATGATCGCACATTCCTATAGGGGGTCAAAACATGTCCCAAAGGTCACCGGATCTGGTGTAAATTTAAAGAAGTGGTACAGTTACACATTTGTGGGCTTATAACTTGGCTTCTGAATGTCCTAGAGAGATCAGGTTTGTTTTAATGTACTCCAATCAACAGCCCCTACAACCACAAAAAGGAATGGAGTCATTAGCACTTATGGTTTGTAAATGGCACCCAGAATTATGTTGCACGAAGCACAATTTCACATCATTCTGGGTCCATTTGTGTGAAAACAAGGTCCAATCAGGCTGAAACGCTACAAGACGGTAGAATCTATTGAGTTGTAAGTGATCTGAACGTTTCAAGATGATCGCACTTTCCTAAGGGGGTCAAACAATGTCCCGAAGGTCACCGGATCTGGTGTCAATTTAAAGAAGTAGTCCAGTTACACATTTGTGGGCTTATAACTTGGCTTCTGAATGTCCTAGAGAGATCAGGTTTGTTTTAGTATACTCCAATCAACAGCCCCTACAACCACAAAAAGGAATGGAGTCATTAGCACTTATGGTTTTTAAATGGCACCCAGAATTATGTTGCACGAAGCACAATTTCACATCATTCTGGGTCCATTTGTGTGAAAACAAGGTCCAATCAGGCTGAAACATTACAAGAAGGTAGAATCTATTGAGTTGTAAGTGATCTGAACGTTTCAAGATGATCGCACATTCCTATAGGGGGTAAAACCATGTCCCAAAGGTCACCGGGCCTGGTGTCACTTTAAAGAAGTAGTCCAGTTACACCTTTGTGGGCTTATAACTTGGCTTCTGAATATCCTAGGGAGGTCAGGTTTGTTTTAGAGTACTCCAATTAACAGCCCCCGTTACCACTAAAAGGAATGGAGTCATTAGCACTTATGGTTTGTAAATGGCACCCAGAATTATGTTGCACGAAGCACAATTTCACATCATTCTGGGTTCATTTGTGTGAAAACAAGGTCCAATCAGGCTGAAACGTTACAGGAAGGTAGAATCTATTGAGTTGTAAGTGATCTGAACGTTTCATGATGATAGCACTTTCCTAAGGGGGTCAAATCATGTCCCAAAGGTCACCGGATCTGGTATCACTTTAAAGAAGTAGTCCAGTTACACATTTGTGGACTTATAACTTGGCTTCTGAATGTCCTAGAGCGATCAGGTTTGTTTTAGTGTACTCCAATCAACAGCCCCTACAACCACAAAAAGGAATGGAGTCATTAGCACTTATGGTTTTTAAATGGCACCCAGAATTATGTTGCACGAAGCACAATTTCACATCATTCTGGGTTCATTTGTGTGAAAACAAGGTCCAATCAGGCTGAAACGTTACAGGAATGTAGAATCTGTTGAGTTGTAAGTGATCTGAACGTTTCATGATGATAGCACTTTCCTAAGGGGGTCAAACCATGTCCCAAAGGTCACCGGATCTGGTGTCAATTTAAAGAAGTAGTCCAGTTACACATTTGTGGGCTTATAACTTGGCTTCTGAATGTCCTAGAGGGATCAGGTTTGTTTTAGTGTACTCCAATCAACCGCCCCTACAACCTTAAAAAGGAATGGAGTCATTAGCACTTATGGTTTTTAAATGGCACCCAGAATTATGTTGCACGAAGCACAATTTCACATCATTCTGTGTTCATTTGTGTGAAAACAAGGTCCAATCAGGCTGAAACGTTACAGGAAGGTAGAATCTATTGCGTTGTAAGTGATCTGAACGTTTCATGATGATAGCACTTTCCTAAGGGGGTCAAACCATGTCCCAAAGGTCACCGGATCTGGTGTCAATTTAAAGAAGTAGTCCAGTTACACCTTTGTGGGCTTATAACTTGGCTTCTGAATGTCCTAGAGAGATCAGGTTTGTTTTAGTGTACTCCAATCAACAGCCCCTACAACCACAAAAATGAATGGAGTCATTAGCACTTATGGTTTGTAAATGGCACCCAGAATTATGTTGCACGAAGCACAATTTCACATCATTCTGGGTTCATTTGTGTGAAAACAAGGTCCAATCAGGCTGAAACGTTACAGGAAGGTAGAATCTATTGAGTTGTAAGTGATCTGAACGTTTCATGATGATAGCACTTTCCTAAGGGGGTCAAACCATGTCCCAAAGGTCACCGGATCTGGTGTCAATTTAATGAAGTAGTCCAGTACCAACATTTGTGGGCTTATAACTTGGCTTCTGAATGTCCTAGAGAGGTCAGGCTTGTTTTAATGTACTCCAGTCAACAGCCCCTACAACCACAAAAAGGAATGGAGTCATTAGCACTTATGGTTTGTAAATGGCATCCAGAATTAAGTTGTACGAAGCACAATTTCAAATCATTCTGGGTCCATTTGTGTGAAAACAAGGTCCAATCAGGCTGAAACGTTACAGGAAGGTAGAATCTATTGAGTTGTAAGTGATCTGAACGTTTCATGCTGATAGCACTTTCCTAAGGAGGTCAAACTATGTCCCAAAGGTCACCGGATCTGGTGTCAATTTAAAGAAGTAGTCCAGTTACACATTTGTGGGCTTATAACTTGGCTTCTGAATGTCCTAGAGAGATCAGGTTTAATTTAGTGTACTCCAATAAACAGCCCCTACAACCACAAAAAGGAATGGAGTCATTAGCACTTATGGTTTGTAAATGGCACCCAGAATTATGTTGCACGAAGCACAATTTCACATCATTCTGGGTTCATTTGTGTGAAAACAAGGTCCAATCAGGCTGAAACGTTACAGGAAGGTAGAATCTATTGAGTTGTAAGTGATCTGAACGTTTCATGATGATAGCACTTTTACTAAGGGGGTCAAACCATGTCCCAAAGGTCACCGGATCTGGTGTCAATTTAAAGAAGTAGTCCAGTTACACATTTGTGGGCTTATAACTTGGCTTCTGAATGTCCTAGAGAGGTCAGGCTTGTTTTAGTGTACTCCAATCAACAGCCCCTACAACCACAAAAAGGAATGGAGTGATTAGCACTTATGGTTTGTAAATGGCACCCAGAAATATGTTGCACGAAGCACAATTTCACATCATTCTGGGTCCGTTTGTGTGAAAACAAGGTCCAATCAGGCTGAAACGTTACAAGAAGGTAGAATCTATTGAGTTGTAAGTGATCTGAACGTTTCATGATGATCGCACATTCCTATAGGGGGTCAAACCATGTCCCAAAGGTCACCGGGCCTGGTGACACTTTAAAGAAGTAGTCCTGTTACACCTTCGTGGGCTTATAACTTGGCTTCTGAATGTCCTAGAGAGATCAGGTTTAATTTAGTGTACTCCAATAAACAGCCCCTACAACCACAAAAAGGAATGGAGTCATTAGCACTTATGGTTTGTAAATGGCACCCAGAATTATGTTGCACGAAGCACAATTTCACATCATTCTGGGTTCATTTGTGTGAAAACAAGGTCCAATCAGGCTGAAACGTTACAGGAAGGTAGAATCTATTGAGTTGTAAGTGATCTGAACGTTTCATGATGATAGCACTTTCCTAAGGGGGTCAAACCATGTCCCAAAGGTCACCGGATCTGGTGTCAATTTAAAGAAGTAGTCCAGTTACACATTTGTGGGCTTATAACTTGGCTTCTGAATGTCCTAGAGAGGTCAGGCTTGTTTTAGTGTACTCCAATCAACAGCCCCTACCACCACAAAAAGGAATGGAGTGATTAGCACTAATGGTTTTAAATGGCACCCAGAATTATGTTGCACGAAGCACAATTTCACATCATTCTGGGTCCATTTGTGTGAAAACAAGGTCCAATCAGGCTGAAACGTTACAAGAAGGTAGAATCTATTGAGTTGTAAGTGATCTGAACGTTTCATGATGATCACACATTCCTGTAGGGGGTAAAACCATGTCCCAAAGGTCACCGGGCCTGGTGTCACTTTAAAGAAGTAGTCCAGTTACACATTTGTGGGCTTATAACTTGGCTTCTGAATATCCTAGAGAGGTCAGGTTTGTTTTAGGGTACTCCAATCAACAGCCCCTATTACCCCAAAAAGGAATGGAGTCATTAGCACTTATGGTTTTTAGATGGCACCCAGAATTATGTTGCACGAAGCACAATTTCACATCATTCTGGGTTCATTTGTGTGAAAACAAGGTCCAATCAGGCTGAAACGTTACAGGAAGGTAGAATCTATTGAGTTGTAAGTGATCTGAACGTTTCATGATGATAGCACTTTCCTAAGGGGGTCAAACCATGTCCCAAAGGTCACCGGATCTGGTGTCAATTTAAAGAAGTAGTCCAGTTACACATTTGTGGGCTTATAACTTGGCTTCTGAATGTCCTAGAGAGGTCAGGCTTGTTTTAGTGTACTCCAGTCAACAGCCCCTACAACCAAAAAAAGGAATGGAGTGATTAGCACTTATGGTTTGTAAATGGCACCCAGAAATATGTTGCACGAAGCACAATTTCACATCATTCTGGGTCCATTTGTGTGAAAACAAGGTCCAATCAGGCTGAAACGTTACAAGAAGGTAGAATCTATTGAGTTTTAAGTGATCTGAACGTTTCATGATGATCGCACATTCCTATAGGGGGTCAAACCATGTCCCAAAGGTCAACGGGCCTGGTGTCACTTTAAAGAAGTAGTCCAGTTACACCTTTGTGGGCTTATAATTTGGCTTCTGAATGTCCTAGAGGGATCAGGTTTAATTTAGTGTACTCCAATAAACAGCCCCTACAACCACAAAAAGGAATGGAGTCATTAGCACTTATGGTTTGTAAATGGCACCCAGAATTATGTTGCACTAAGCACAATTTCACATCATTCTGGGTTCATTTGTGTGAAAACAAGGTCCAATCAGGCTGAAACGTTACAGAAAGGTAGAATCTATTGAGTTGTAAGTGATCTGAACGTTTCATGATGATAGCACTTTCCTAAGGGGGTCAAACCATGTCCCAAAGGTCACCGGATCTGGTGTCAATTTAAAGAAGTAGTCCAGTACCAACATTTGTGGGCTTATAACTTGGCTTCTGAATGTCCTAGAGAGGTCAGGCTTGTTTTAGTGTACTCCAGTCAACAGCCCCTACAACCACAAAAAGGAATGGAGTCATTAGCACTTATGGTTTGTAAATGGCATCCAGAATTAAGTTGTACGAAGCACAATTTCAAATCATTCTGGGTCCATTTGTGTGAAAACAAGGTCCAATCAGGCTGAAACGTTACAGGAAGGTAGAATCTATTGAGTTGTAAGTGATCTGAACGTTTCATGCTGATAGCACTTTCCTAAGGAGGTCAAACTATGTCCCAAAGGTCACCGGATCTGGTGTCAATTTAAAGAAGTAGTCCAGTTACAAATTTGTGGGCTTATAACTTGGCTTCTGAATGTCCTAGAGAGATCAGGTTTAATTTAGTGTACTCCAATAAACAGCCCCTACAACCACAAAAAGGAATGGAGTCATTAGCACTTATGGTTTGTAAATGGCACCCAGAATTATGTTGCACGAAGCACAGTTTCACATCATTCTGGGTTCATTTGTGTGAAAACAAGGTCCAATCAGGCTGAAACGTTACAGGAAGGTAGAATCTATTGAGTTGTAAGTGATCTGAACGTTTCATGATGATAGCACTTTCCTAAGGGGGTCAAACCATGTCCCAAAGGTCACCGGATCTGGTGTCAATTTAAAGAAGTAGTCCAGTTACACATTTGTGGGCTTATAACTTGGCTTCTGAATGTCCTAGAGAGGTCAGGCTTGTTTTAGTGTACTCCAATCAACAGCCCCTACCACCACAAAAAGGAATGGAGTGATTAGCACTAATGGTTTTAAATGGCACCCAGAATTATGTTGCACGAAGCACAATTTCACATCATTCTGGGTCCATTTGTGTGAAAACAAGGTCCAATCAGGCTGAAACGTTACAAGAAGGTAGAATCTATTGAGTTGTAAGTGATCTGAACGTTTCATGATGATCACACATTCCTGTAGGGGGTAAAACCATGTCCCAAAGGTCACCGGGCCTGGTGTCACTTTAAAGAAGTAGTCCAGTTACACCTTTGTGAGCTTATAACTTGGCTTCTGAATATCCTAAAGAGGTCAGGTTTGTTTTAGAGTACTCCAGTTAACAGCCCCCATTACCCCAAAAAGGAATGTAGTCATTAGCACTTATGGTTTTTAAATGGCACCCAGAATTATGTTGCACGAAGCACAATTTCACATCATTCTGGGTTCATTTGTGTGAAAACAAGGTCCAATCAGGCTGAAACGTTACAGGAAGGTAGAATCTATTGAGTTGTAAGTGATCTGAACGTTTCATGCTGATAGCACTTTCCCAAGGAGGTCAAACTATGTCCCTAAACATACACTACACAAACAGGTCTAACAAACCTGATCTCTCTAGGACATTCAGAAGCCAAGTTATAAGCCCACAAAGGTTTAACTGGACTACTTCTTTAAAGTGACACCAGGCCCGGTGACCTTTAGGACATGGTTTAACCCCCTTAGGAAAGTGCTATCATCATGAAACGTTCAGATCACTTACAACTCAATAGATTCTACCTTCTTGTAGCGTTTCAGCCTGATTGGACCTTGTTTTCACACAAATGAACCCAGAATGATGTGAAATTGTGCTTCGTGCAACATAATTCTGGGTGCCATTTACAAACCATAGGTGCTAATGACTCCATTCCTTTTTGTGGTTGTAGGGGCTGTTGATTGGAGTATACTAAAACAAACCTGATCTCTCTAGGACATTCAGAAGCCAAGTTATAAGCCCACAAATGTGTAACTGGACTACTTCTTTAAATTGACACCAGATCCGGTGACCTTTGGGACATGGTTTGACCCCCTTAGGAAAGTGCTATCATGATGAAACGTTCAGATCACTTACAACTCAATAGATTCTACCTTCCTGTAACGTTTCAGCCTGATTGGACCTTGTTTTCACACAAATGAACCCAGAATGATGTGAAATTGTGCTTCGTGCAACATAATTCTGGGTGCCATTTAAAAACCATAAGTGCTAATGACTCCATTCCTTTTTGTGGTTGTAAGGGCTGTTGACTGGAGTATACTAAAACAAACCTGATCTCTCTAGGACATTCAGAAGCCAAGTTATAAGCCCTCAAAGGTGTAACTGGACTACTTCTTTAAAGTGACACCAGGCCCGGTGACCTTTGGGACATGGTTTTACCCCCTATAGGATTGTACGATCATCTTGAAACGTTCAGATCACTTACAACTCAATAGATTCTACCTTCTTGTAGCGTTTCAGCCTGATTGGACCTTGTTTTCACTCAAATGGACCCAAAATGATGTGAAATTGTGCTTCGTGCAACATAATTCTGGGTGCCATTTACAAACCTTAAGTGCTAATGACTCCATTCCTTTTTGTGGTTGTAGGGGCTGTTGATTGGAGTACACTAAAACAAACCTAACCTCTCTAGGACATTCAGAAGCTAAGTTATAAGCCCACAAAGGTGTAACTGGACTACTTCTTTAAAAATACACCAGGCCCGGTGACCTTTGGGACATGGTTTGACCCCCTTAGGAAAGTGCTATCATCATGAAACGTTCAGATCACTTACAACTCAATAGATTCTACCTTCCTGTAACGTTTCAGCCTGATTGGACCTTGTTTTCACACAAATGAACCCAGAATGATGTGAAATTGTGCTTCGTGCAACATAATTCTGGGTGCCATTTACAAACCATAAGTGCTAATGACTCCATTCCTTTTTGTGGTTGTAGGGGCTGTTGATTGGAGTATACTAAAACAAACCTGATCTCTCTAGGACATTCAGAAGCCAAGTTATAAGCCCACAAATGTGTAACTGGACTACTTCTTTAAATTGACACCAGATCCGATGACCTTTGGGACATGGTTTGACCCCCTTAGGAAAGTGCTATCATAATGAAACGTTCAGATCACTTACAACTCAATAGATTCTACCTTCCTGTAACGTTTCAGCCTGATTGGACCTTGTTTTCACACAAATGAACCCAGAATGATGTGAAATTGTGCTTCGTGCAACATAATTCTGGGTGCCATTTAAAAACCATAAGTGCTAATGACTCCATTCCTTTTTGTGGTTGTAAGGGCTGTTGACTGGAGTATACTAAAACAAACCTGATCTCTCTAGGACATTCAGAAGCCAAGTTATAAGCCCTCAAAGGTGTAACTGGACTACTTCTTTAAAGTGACACCAGGCCCGGTGACCTTTGGGACATGGTTTTACCCCCTATAGGATTGTACGATCATCTTGAAACGTTCAGATCACTTACAACTCAATAGATTCTACCTTCTTGTAACGTTTCAGCATGATTGGACCTTGTTTTCACACAAATGAACCCAGAATGATGTGAAATTGTGCTTCGTGCAACATAATTCTGGGTGCCATTTACAAACCATAAGTGCTAATGACTCCATTCCTTTTTGTGGTTGTAGGGGCTGTTGATTGGAGTACACTAAAACAAACCTAACCTCTCTAGGACGTTCAGAAGCCAAGTTATAAGCCCACAAATGTGTAACTGGACTACTTCTTTAAATTGACACCAGATCCGGTGACTTTTGGGACATGGTTTCACCCCCTTAGGAAAGCGCTATCATCATGAAACGTTCAGATCACTTACAACTCAATAGATTCTACCTTCCTGTAACGTTTCAGCCTGATTGGACCTTGTTTTCACACAAATGCACCCAGAATGATGTGAAATTGTGCTTCGTGCAACATAATTCTGGGTGCCATTTACAAACCATAAGTGCTAATTACTCCATTCCTTTTTGAGGTTGTAGGGGCTGTTGATTGGAGTACACTAAAACAGACCTGATCTCTCTAGGACATTCAGAAGCCAAGTTATAAGCCCTCAAAGGTGTAACTGGACTACTTCTTTAAAGTGACACCAGGCCCGGTGACCTTTGGGACATGGTTTTACCCCCTATAGGAATGTGGGATCATCTTGAAACGTTCAGATAACTTACAACTCAATTGATTCTACCTTCTTGTAGCGTTTCAGCCTGATTGGACCTTGTTTTCACACAAATGGACCCAGAATGATGTGAAATTGTGCTTCGTGCAACATAATTCTGGGTGCCATTTACAAACCTTAGGTGCTAATGACTCCATTCCTTTTTGTGGTTGTAGGGGCTGTTGATTGGAGTACACTAAAACAAACCTAACCTCTCTAGGACATTCAGAAGCCAAGTTATAAGCCCACAAAGGTGTAACTGGACTACTTCTTTAAAGTGACACCAGGCCCGGTGACCGTTGGGACATGGTTTGACCCCCTATAGGAATGTGCTATCATCATGAAACGTTCAGATCACTTACAACTCAATAGATTCTACCTTCCTGTAACGTTTCAGCCTGATTGGACCTTGTTTTCACACAAATGAACCCAGAATGATGTGAAATTGTGCTTCGTGCAACATAATTCTGGGTGCCATTTACAAACCATAAGTGCTAATGACTCCATTCCTTTTTGTGGTTGTAGGGGCTGTTGATTGGAGTATACTAAAACAAACCTGATCTCTCTAGGACATTCAGAAGCCAAGTTATAAGCCCACAAATGTGTAACTGGACTACTTCTTTAAAGTGACACCAGGCCCGGTGACCTTTGGGACATGGTTTTACCCCCTATAGGATTGTACGATCATCTTGAAACGTTCAGATCACTTACAACTCAATAGATTCTACCTTCTTGTAGCGTTTCAGCCTGATTGGACCTTGTTTTCACTCAAATGGACCCAAAATGATGTGAAATTGTGCTTCGTGCAACATAATTCTGGGTGCCATTTACAAACCTTAAGTGCTAATGACTCCATTCCTTTTTGTGGTTGTAGGGGCTGTTGATTGGAGTACACTAAAACAAACCTAACCTCTCTAGGACATTCAGAAGCCAAGTTATAAGCCCACAAAGGTGTAACTGGACTACTTCTTTAAAGTGACACCAGGCCCGGTGACCGTTGGGACATGGTTTGACCCCCTATAGGAATGTGCGATCATCTTGAAACGTTCAGATCACTTACAACTCAATAGATTCTACCTTCCTGTAACGTTTCAGCCTGATTGGACCTTGTTTTAACACAAATGGACCCAGAATGATGTGAAATTGTGCTTCGTGCAACATAATTCTGGGTGCCATTTACAAACCTTAAGTGCTAATGACTCCATTCCTTTTTGTGGTTGTAGGGGCTGTTGATTGGAGTACACTAAAACAAACCTAACCTCTCTAGGACATTCAGAAGCCAAGTTATAAGCCCACAAAGGTGTAACTGGACTACTTCTTTAAAAATACACCAGGCCCGGTGACCTTTGGGACATGGTTTGACCCCCGTAGGAAAGTGCTATCATCATGAAACGTTCAGATCACTTACAACTCAATGTCACTTTAAAGAAGCAGTCCAGTTACACCTTTGTGGGCTTATAACATGGCTTCTGAATGTCCTAGAGAGGTTAGGTTTGTTTTAGTGTTCTCCAATCACCAGCCCCTACAACCACAAAAAGGAATGGAGTCATTAGCACTTATCGTTTGTAAATGGCACCCAGAATTATGTTGCACGAAGCACAATTTCACATCATTCTGGGTTCATTTGTGTGAAAACAAGGTCCAATCAGGCTGAAACGTTACAGGAAGGTAGAATCTAAGGGCATTCAGGAGAGAGGCCCAAGCAATACGCGCCCCGAGGAGCGTCTTGTCACATGTCACCACTGGGTCTGAATGAGCGCCTCCAGGAGAGAGGCCCAACCAAGACGCGCCCCGAGGAGTGTCTTGCCACATGCCAACACTGTGTCTGACTGAGCGCCTCCAGGAGAGAGGCCCAAGCAAGACATGCCCCGAGGAGCGTCTTGCCACGTGTCAACACTGGGTCTGACTGAGCGCCTCCAGGAGAGAGGCCCAAGCAAGACGCGCCCCGAGGAGTGTCTTGCCACATGTCAACACTGGGTCTGACTGAGCGCCTCCAGGAGAGAGGCCCAAGCAAGACGCGCCCCGAGGAGCGTCTTGCCACGTGTCAACACTGGGTCTGACTTAGCACCTCCAGGAGAGAGGCCCAAGCAAGATGCGCCCCGAGGAGCGTCTTGCCACGTGTCACCACTGGGTCTGACTGAGCTCCTCCAGGAGACAGGCCCAAGCAAGACGCGCCCCGAGGAGCGTCTTGCCACGTGTCACCACTGGGTCTGATTGAGCACCTCCAGGAGAGAGGCCCCAGCAAGACGCGCCCTGAGGAGCATCTTACCTCATGTCAGCACTCGGTCTGACTGAGCGCCTCCAGGAGAGAGGCCCAAGCAAGACGCGCCCGGAGGAGCGTCTTGCCACATGTCACCACTGGGTCTGACTGAGCGCCTCCAGGAGAGAGGCCCAAGCAAGAAGCGCCCTGAGGAGCGTCTTGCCATGTGTCAACACTGGGTCTGACAGAGGGCCTCCATGAGAGAGGCCCAAGCAAGACGCGCCCCGAGGAGTGTCTTGCCACATGTCAACACTGGGTCTGACTGAGCGCCTCCAGGAGAGAGGCCCAAGCAAGACGCGCCCCGAGGAGTGTCTTGCCACGTGTCAACACTGGGTCTGACTTAACGCCTCCAGGAGAGAGGCCCAAGCAAGATGCGCCCCGAGGAGCGTCTTGCCACGTGTCACCACTGGGTCTGACTGAGCTCCTCCAGGAGACAGGCCCAAGCAAGACGCGCCCCGAGGAGCGTCTTGCCAGGTGTCACCACTGGGTCTGATTGAGCACCTCCAGGAGAGAGGCCCCAGCAAGACGCGCCCTGAGGAGCATCTTACCTCATGTCAGCACTCGGTCTGACTGAGCGCCTCCAGGAGAGAGGCCCGAGGAGCGTCTTGCCACATGTCACCTCTGGGTCTGACTGAGCGCCTCCAGGAGAGAGGCCCAAGCAAGAAACGCCCGAGGAGCGTCTTGACACATGTCAACACTGGGTCTGGCTGAGCGCCTCCAGGAGAGAGGTCTAAGCAACACGCGCCCCGAGGAGCGTCTTGCCACATGTCAACACTGGGTCTGACTGAGTGCCTCCATGAGAGAAGCCCCAGCAAGACGCGCCCCGAGGAGCGTCTTGTCACATGTCACTACTCGGTCTGACTGAGCGCCTCCAGGAGAGAGGCCCAAGCAAGACGTGCCCCGAGGAGCGTCTTGTCACATGTCAACAATGGGTCTGACTGAGGGCCTCCATGTGAGAAGCCCAAGCAAGACGCGCCCCGAGGAGAGTCTTGCCACATGTCAACACTGGGTCTGACAGAGGGCATCCAGGAGAGAGGCCAGAGCAATACGCGCCCCGAGGAGCGTCTTGCCACATGTCAACAATGGGTCTGACTGAGGGCCTCCAGGAGAGAAGCCCAAGGAAGACGCGCCCCGAGGAGCTTCTTGCCACATGTCAGCACTCGGTCTGACTGAGCGCCTCCAGGAGAGAGGCCAAAGCAAGATGTGCCCCGAGGAGCGTCTTGACACATGTCAACACTGGGTCTGACAGAGGGCCTCCATGAGAGAGGCCCAAGCAAGATGCGCCCCAAGGAGTGTCTTGCCACATGTCAACGCTGGGTCTGACTGAGCGCCTCCAGGAGAGAGGCCCAAGCAAGACGCGCCCCGAGGAGCGTCTTGTCACATGTCAACACTGGGTCTGACTGAGCGCCTCCAGGAGAGAAGCCCCAGCAAGACGTGCCCCGAGGAGCGTCTTGCCACATGTCAGCACTCGGTATGACTGAGCGCCTCCAGGAGAGAGGCCCAAGCAAGATGCGCCCCGAGGAGCATCTTGCCACATGTCAACACTGGGTTTGACAGAGGGCCTCCAGGAGAGAGGCCCAAGCAAGACGCGCCCCGAGGAGTGTCTTGCCACATGTCACCTCTGGGTCTGACTGAGCGCCTCCAGGAGAGAGGCCCAAGAAAGACGCGCCCCGAGGAGCGTCTTGTCACATGTCAACACTGGGTCTGACTGAGCGCCTCCAGGAGAGAAGCCCCAGCAAGACGTGCCCCGAGGAGCGTCTTGCCACATGTCAGCACTCGGTCTGACTGAGCGCCTGCAGGAGAGAGGCCCAAGCAAGATGCGCCCGGAGGAGCGTCTTGCCACATGTCAACAATGGGTCTGAGTGAGGGCCTCCAGGAGAGAAGCCCAAGCAAGATGCGCCCCGAGGAGCGTCTTGCCACATGTCAGCACTCGGTCTGACTGAGCGCCTCCAGGAGAGAGGGCCAAGCAAGACGCGCCCCGAGGAGCGTCTTGCCACATGTCAACGAAGGGTCTGACTGAGGGCCTCCAGGAGAGAAGCCCAAGCAAGAAGCGCCCCGAGGAGCGTCTTGCCACATGTCAGCACTAGGTCTGACTGAGCGCCTCCAGGAGAGAGGCCCAAGCAAGACGCGCCCCGAGGAGCGTCTTGCCACATGTCAACACTGGGTCTGACTGAGCGCCTCCAGGAGAGAGGCCCAAGCAAGATTCGCCCCAAGGAGCGTCTTGCCACATGTCAACACTGGGTCTGACTGAGCGCCTCCAGGAGAGAGGCCCAAGCAAGACGCGCCCGGAGGAGCGTTTTGCCACATGTCAACACTGGGTCTGACAGAGGGCCTCAAGGAGAGAGGCCCAAGCAAGATGCGCCCCGAGGAGCATCTTGCCACATGTCAACAATGGGTCTGACTGAGCGCCTCCAGGAGAGAGGCCCAAGCAAGAAGCGCCCCGAGGAGCGTCTTGCCATGTGTCAACACTGGGTCTGATTGAGGGCCTTCTGGAGAGAGGCCCAAGCAAGACGCGCCCCGAGGAGCGTCTTGCCACATGTCAACAATGGGTCTGACTGAGGGCCTCCAGGAGAGAAGCCCAAGCAAGACACGCCCTGAGGAGCTTCTTGCCACATGTCAGCACTCGGTCTGACTGAGCGCCTCCAGGAGAGAGGCCAAAGCAAGATGCGCCCCGAGGAGCGTCTTGACACATGTCAACACTGGGTCCGACAGAGGGCCTCCAGGAGAAAGGCCCAAGCAAGACGCGCCCCGAGGAGCGTCTTGCCAAGTGTCAACACTGGGTCTGACTTAGCGCCTCCAGGAGAGAGGCCCAAGCAGGATGCGCCCCGAGGAGCGTCTTGCCACGTGTCACCACTGGGTCTGACTGAGCTCCTCCAGGAGACAGGCCCAAGCAAGACGCGCCCGGAGGAGCGTTTTGCCACATGTCAACACTGGGTCTGACAGAGGGCCTCAAGGAGAGAGGCCCAAGCAAGACGTGCCCCGAGGAGCGTCTTGCCACATGTCAACAATGGGTCTGACTGAGCGCCTCCAGGAGAGAGGCCCAAGCAAGAAGCGCCCCGAGGAGCGTCTTGCCACATGTGAACACTGGGTCTGACTGAGCGCCTCCAGGAGAGAGGCCCAAGCAAGACGCGCCCCGAGGAGCATCTTGCCACATGTCAACACTGGGTGTGACTGAGAACCTCCAGGAGAGAGGCCCAAGCAAGACGCGCCCCGAGGAGCGTCTTGCCACATGTCAACACTGGGTCTGACTGAGGGCCTCCAGGAGAGAGGCCCAAGCAAGAAGCGCCCCGAGGAGCGTCTTGCCATGTGTCAACACTGGGTCTGACAGAGGGCCTCCATGAGAGAGGCCCAAGCAAGACGCGCCCCGAGGAGTGTCTTGCCACATGTCAACACTGGGTCTGACTGAGCGCCTCCAGGAGAGAGGCCCAAGCAAGACGCGCCCCGAGGAGCGTCTTGCCACGTGTCAACACTGGGTCTGACTTAGCACCTCCAGGAGAGAGGCCCAAGCAAGATGCGCCCCGAGGAGCGTCTTGCCACGTGTCACCACTGGGTCTGACTGAGCTCCTCCAGGAGACAGGCCCAAGCAAGACGCGCCCCGAGGAGCGTCTTGCCACGTGTCACCACTGGGTCTGATTGAGCACCTCCAGGAGAGAGGCCCCAGCAAGACGCGCCCTGAGGAGCATCTTACCTCATGTCAGCACTCGGTCTGACTGAGCGCCTCCAGGAGAGAGGCCCAAGCAAGACGCGCCCGGAGGAGCGTCTTGCCACATGTCACCACTGGGTCTGACTGAGCGCCTCCAGGAGAGAGGCCCAAGCAAGAAGCGCCCTGAGGAGCGTCTTGCCATGTGTCAACACTGGGTCTGACAGAGGGCCTCCATGAGAGAGGCCCAAGCAAGACGCGCCCCGAGGAGTGTCTTGCCACATGTCAACACTGGGTCTGACTGAGCGCCTCCAGGAGAGAGGCCCAAGCAAGACGCGCCCCGAGGAGTGTCTTGCCACGTGTCAACACTGGGTCTGACTTAACGCCTCCAGGAGAGAGGCCCAAGCAAGATGCGCCCCGAGGAGCGTCTTGCCACGTGTCACCACTGGGTCTGACTGAGCTCCTCCAGGAGACAGGCCCAAGCAAGACGCGCCCCGAGGAGCGTCTTGCCAGGTGTCACCACTGGGTCTGATTGAGCACCTCCAGGAGAGAGGCCCCAGCAAGACGCGCCCTGAGGAGCATCTTACCTCATGTCAGCACTCGGTCTGACTGAGCGCCTCCAGGAGAGAGGCCCGAGGAGCGTCTTGCCACATGTCACCTCTGGGTCTGACTGAGCGCCTCCAGGAGAGAGGCCCAAGCAAGAAACGCCCGAGGAGCGTCTTGACACATGTCAACACTGGGTCTGGCTGAGCGCCTCCAGGAGAGAGGTCTAAGCAACACGCGCCCCGAGGAGCGTCTTGCCACATGTCAACACTGGGTCTGACTGAGTGCCTCCATGAGAGAAGCCCCAGCAAGACGCGCCCCGAGGAGCGTCTTGTCACATGTCACTACTCGGTCTGACTGAGCGCCTCCAGGAGAGAGGCCCAAGCAAGACGTGCCCCGAGGAGCGTCTTGTCACATGTCAACAATGGGTCTGACTGAGGGCCTCCATGTGAGAAGCCCAAGCAAGACGCGCCCCGAGGAGAGTCTTGCCACATGTCAACACTGGGTCTGACAGAGGGCATCCAGGAGAGAGGCCAGAGCAATACGCGCCCCGAGGAGCGTCTTGCCACATGTCAACAATGGGTCTGACTGAGGGCCTCCAGGAGAGAAGCCCAAGGAAGACGCGCCCCGAGGAGCTTCTTGCCACATGTCAGCACTCGGTCTGACTGAGCGCCTCCAGGAGAGAGGCCAAAGCAAGATGTGCCCCGAGGAGCGTCTTGACACATGTCAACACTGGGTCTGACAGAGGGCCTCCATGAGAGAGGCCCAAGCAAGATGCGCCCCAAGGAGTGTCTTGCCACATGTCAACGCTGGGTCTGACTGAGCGCCTCCAGGAGAGAGGCCCAAGCAAGACGCGCCCCGAGGAGCGTCTTGTCACATGTCAACACTGGGTCTGACTGAGCGCCTCCAGGAGAGAAGCCCCAGCAAGACGTGCCCCGAGGAGCGTCTTGCCACATGTCAGCACTCGGTATTACTGAGCGCCTGCAGGAGAGAGGCCCAAGCAAGATGCGCCCGGAGGAGCGTCTTGCCACATGTCAACAATGGGTCTGAGTGAGGGCCTCCAGGAGAGAAGCCCAAGCAAGATGCGCCCCGAGGAGCGTCTTGCCACATGTCAGCACTCGGTCTGACTGAGCGCCTCCAGGAGAGAGGGCCAAGCAAGACGCGCCCCGAGGAGCGTCTTGCCACATGTCAACGAAGGGTCTGACTGAGGGCCTCCAGGAGAGAAGCCCAAGCAAGAAGCGCCCCGAGGAGCGTCTTGCCACATGTCAGCACTAGGTCTGACTGAGCGCCTCCAGGAGAGAGGCCCAAGCAAGACGCGCCCCGAGGAGCGTCTTGCCACATGTCAACACTGGGTCTGACTGAGCGCCTCCAGGAGAGAGGCCCAAGCAAGAAACGCCCGAGGAGCGTCTTGACACATGTCAACACTGGGTCTGACTGATCGCCTCCCCAGGAGAGAGGCCCAAGCAAGACGCGCCCCGAGGAGCGTCTTGCCACATGTCAACACTGGGTCTGACTGAGCGCCTCCAGGTGAGAGGCCCAAGCAAGACGCGCCCGGAGGAGCGTCTTGCCACATGTCAACACTGGGTCTGACTGAGCGCCTCCAGGAGAGAGGCCCAAGCAAGACGCGCCCCGAGGAGCGTCTTGCCACATGACAACAATGGGTCTGACTGAGAGCCTCCAGAAGAGAAGCCCAAGCAAGATGCGCCCCGAGGAGCGTCTTGCCACATGTCAGCACTCGGTCTGACTGAGCGCCTCCAGGAGAGAGGCCCAAGCAAGACGCGCCCCGAGGAGCGTCTTGCCACATGTCAGCACTCGGTCTGACTGAGCGCCTCCAGGAGAGAGGCCCAAGCAAGACGCGCCCCGAGGAGCGTCTTGCCACATGACAACAATGGGTCTGACTGAGAGCCTCCAGGAGAAAAGCCCAAGCAAGATGCGCCCCGAGGAGCGTCTTGTCACATGTCAACACTGGGTCTGACTGAGCGCCTCCGGGAGAGAGGCCCAAGCAAGAAACGCCCGAGGAGCGTCTTGACACATGTCAACACTGGGTCTGACTGATCGCCTCCCCAGGAGAGAGGCCCAAGCAAGACGCGCCCTGAGGAGCGTCTTGCCACATGTCAACACTGGGTCTGACTGAGTGCCTCCATGAGAGAAGCCCCAGCAAGACGCGCCCCGGGGAGCGTCTTGCCACATGTCAGCACTCTGTCTGACTGAGCGCCTCCAGGAGAGAGGCCCAAGCAAGACGCGCCCCAAGGAGCGTCTTGCCACATGCCAACACTGGGTCTGACTGAGCGCCTCCAGGAGAGAGGCCCAAGCAAGACGCGCCCGGAGGAGCGTTTTGCCCCATGTCAACACTGGGTCTGACAGAGGGCCTCAAGGAGAGAGGCCCAAGCAAGATGCGCCCCGAGGAGCATCTTGCCACATGTCAACAATGGGTCTGACTGAGGGCCTCCAGGAGAGAAGCCCAAGCAAGAAGCGCCCCGAGGAGCGTCTTGCCACATGTCAGCACTCGGTATGACTGAGCGCCTCCAGGAGAGAGGCCCAAGCAAGATGCGCCCCGAGGAGCATCTTGCCACATGTCAACACTGGGTTTGACAGAGGGCCTCCAGGAGAGAGGCCCAAGCAAGACGCGCCCCGAGGAGTGTCTTGCCACATGTCACCTCTGGGTCTGACTGAGCGCCTCCAGGAGAGAGGCCCAAGAAAGACGCGCCCCGAGGAGCGTCTTGTCACATGTCAACACTGGGTCTGACTGAGCGCCTCCAGGAGAGAAGCCCCAGCAAGACGTGCCCCGAGGAGCGTCTTGCCACATGTCAGCACTCGGTCTGACTGAGCGCCTCCAGGAGAGAGGCCCAAGCAAGATGCGCCCGGAGGAGCGTCTTGCCACATGTCAACAATGGGTCTGAGTGAGGGCCTCCAGGAGAGAAGCCCAAGCAAGATGCGCCCCGAGGAGCGTCTTGCCACATGTCAGCACTCGGTCTGACTGAGCGCCTCCAGGAGAGAGGGCCAAGCAAGACGCACCCCGAGGAGCGTCTTGCCACATGTCAACGAAGGGTCTGACTGAGGGCCTCCAGGAGAGAAGCCCAAGCAAGAAGCGCCCCGAGGAGCGTCTTGCCACATGTCAGCACTAGGTCTGACTGAGCGCCTCCAGGAGAGAGGCCCAAGCAAGACGCGCCCCGAGGAGCGTCTTGCCACATGTCAACACTGGGTCTGACTGAGCGCCTCCAGGAGAGAGGCCCAAGCAAGAAACGCCCGAGGAGCGTCTTGACACATGTCAACACTGGGTCTGACTGATCGCCTCCCCTGGAGAGAGGCCCAAGCAAGACGCGCCCCGAGGAGCGTCTTGCCACATGTCAACACTGGGTCTGACTGAGCGCCTCCAGGTGAGAGGCCCAAGCAAGACGCGCCCGGAGGAGCGTCTTGCCACATGTCAACACTGGGTCTGACTGAGCGCCTCCAGGAGAGAGGCCCAAGCAAGACGCGCCCCGAGGAGCGTCTTGCCACATGACAACAATGGGTCTGACTGAGAGCCTCCAGAAGAGAAGCCCAAGCAAGATGCGCCCCGAGGAGCGTCTTGCCACATGTCAGCACTCGGTCTGACTGAGCGCCTCCAGGAGAGAGGCCCAAGCAAGACGCGCCCCGAGGAGCGTCTTGCCACATGTCAGCACTCGGTCTGACTGAGCGCCTCCAGGAGAGAGGCCCAAGCAAGACGCGCCCCGAGGAGCGTCTTGCCACATGACAACAATGGGTCTGACTGAGAGCCTCCAGGAGAAAAGCCCAAGCAAGATGCGCCCCGAGGAGCGTCTTGTCACATGTCAACACTGGGTCTGACTGAGCGCCTCCGGGAGAGAGGCCCAAGCAAGAAACGCCTGAGGAGCGTCTTGACACATGTCAACACTGGGTCTGACTGATCGCCTCCCCAGGAGAGAGGCCCAAGCAAGACGCGCCCTGAGGAGCGTCTTGCCACGTGTCAACACTGGGTCTGACTGAGTGCCTCCATGAGAGAAGCCCAAGCAAGACGCGCCCCGAGGAGCGTCTTGCCACATGTCAGCACTCGGTCTTACTGAGCGCCTCCAGGAGAGAGGCCCAAATAAGACGCGCCCCGAGTAGCGTCTTGCCACATGTCAACAATGGGTCTGACTGAGGGCCTCCAGGAGAGAAGCCCAAGCAAGACGCGCCCCGAGGAGCGTCTTGCCACATGTGAACACTGGGTCTGACTGAGCGCCTCCAGGAGAGAGGCACAAGCAAGACGCGCCCCGAGGAGCATCTTGCCACATGTCAACACTGGGTCTGACTGAGCGCCCCCAGGAGAGAGGTCCAAGCAAGACGCGCCCCGAGGAGCGTCTTGTCACATGTCACTACTCGGTCTGACTGAGTGCCTCCAGGAGAGAGGCCCAATCAAGACGTGCCCCGAGGAGCGTCTTGCCACATGTCAACAATGGGTCTGACTGAGGGCCTCCAGGAGAGAAGCCCAAGCAAGAAGCGCCCCAGGGAGCGTCTTGCCACATGTCAACACTGGGTCTCACTGAGCGCCTCCAGGAGAGAGGCCCAAGCAAGACGCGCCCCGAGGAGCGTCTTGTCACATGTCAACACTGGGTCTGACTGAGCGCCTCCAGGAGAGAAGCCCCAGCAAGACGTGCCCCGAGGAGCGTCTTGCCACATGTCAGCACTCGGTATGACTGAGCGCATCCAGGAGAGAGGCCCAAGCAAGATGCGCCCCGAGGAGCATCTTGCCACATGTCAACACTGGGTTTGACAGAGGGCCTCCAGGAGAGAGGCCCAAGCAAGACGCGCCCCGAGGAGCGTCTTGCCACATGTCACCTCTGGGTCTGACTGAGCGCCTCCAGGAGAGAGGCCCAAGAAAGACGCGCCCCGAGGAGCATCTTGTCACATGTCAACACTGGGTCTGACTGAGCGCCTCCAGGAGAGAAGCCCCAGCAAGACGTGCCCCGAGGAGCGTCTTGCCACATGTCAGCACTCGGTCTGACTGAGCGCCTCCAGGAGAGAGGCCCAAGCAAGACGCGCCCCGAGGAGCGTCTTGCCACATGTCAGCACTAGGTCTGACTGAGCGCCTCCAGGAGAGAGGCCCAAGCAAGACGCGCCCCGAGGAGCGTCTTGCCACATGTCAACACTGGGTCTGACTGAGCGCCTCCAGTAGAGAGGCCCAAGCAAGAAACGCCCGAGGAGCGTCTTGACACATGTCAACACTGGGTCTGACTGATTGCCTCCCCAGGAGAGAGGCCCAAGCAAGACGCGCCCCGAGGAGCGTCTTGCCACATGTCAACACTGGGTCTGACTGAGCGCCTCCAGGTGAGAGGCCCAAGCAAGACGCGCCCGGAGGAGCGTCTTGCCACATGTCAACACTGGGTCTGACTGAGCGCCTCCAGGAGAGAGGCCCAAGCAAGACGCGCCCCGAGGAGCGTCTTGCCACATGACAACAATGGGTCTGACTGAGAGCCTCCAGGAGAGAAGCCCAAGCAAGATGCGCCCCGAGGAGCGTCTTGCCACATGTCAGCACTCGGTCTGACTGAGCGCCTCCAGGAGAGAGGCCCAAGCAAGACGCGCCCCGAGGAGCGTCTTGCCACATGTCAGCACTCGGTCTGACTGAGCGCCTCCAGGAGAGAGGCCCAAGCAAGACGCGCCCCGAGGAGCGTCTTGCCACATGACAACAATGGGTCTGACTGACAGCCTCCAGGAGAAAAGCCCAAGCAAGATGCGCCCCGAGGAGCGTCTTGCCACATGTCAGCACTCGGTCTGACTGAGCGCCTCCAGGAGAGAGGCCCAAGCAAGACGCGCCCCGAGTAGCGTCTTGTCACATGTCAACACTGGGTCTGACTGAGCGCCTCCGGGAGAGAAGCCCAAGCAAGAAAACCCCGAGGAGCGTCTTGACACATGTCAACACTTGGTCTGACTGAGTGCCTCCATGAGAGAAGCCCCAGCAAGACGCGCCCCGGGGAGCGTCTTGCCACATGCCAGCACTCGGTCTGACTGAGCGCCTCCAGGAGAGAGGCCCAAGCAAGACGCGCCCCAAGGAGCGTCTTGCCACATGTCAACACTGGGTCTGACTGAGCGCCTCCAGGAGAGAGGCCCAAGCAAGACGCGCCCGGAGGAGCGTTTTGCCACATGTCAACACTGGGTCTGACAGAGGGCCTCAAGGAGAGAGGCCCAAGCAAGATGCGCCCCGAGGAGCATCTTGCCACATGTCAACAATGGGTCTGACTGAGGGCCTCCAGGAGAGAAGCCCAAGCAAGAAGCGCCCCGAGGAGCGTCTTGCCACATGTCAGCACTCGGTCTTACTGAGCGCCTCCAGGAGAGAGGCCCAAATAAGACGCGCCCCGAGTAGCGTCTTGCCACATGTCAACAATGGGTCTGACTGAGGGCCTCCAGCAGAGAAGCCCAAGCAAGACGCGCCCCGAGGAGCGTCTTTTCAGATGTCAGAACTCGGTCTGACTGAGCGCCTCCAGGAGAGAGGCCCAAGCAAGACGTGCCCCGAGGAGCGTCTTGCCACATGTCAACAATGGGTCTGACTGAGCGCCTCCAGGAGAGAGGCCCAAGCAAGACGCGCCCCGAGGAGCGTCTTGCCACATGTAAACACTGGGTCTGAATGAGCGCCTCCAGGAGAGAGGCCCAAGCAAGACGCGCCCCGAGGAGCGTCTTGCCACCTGTCAACACTGGGTCTGACTGAGTGCCTCCATGAGAGAAGCCCCAGCAAGACGCGCCCCGGGGAGCGTCTTGCCACATGTCAGCACTCGGTCTGACTGAGCGCCTCCACGAAAGAGGCCCAAGCAAGACGCGCCCCAAGGAGCGTCTTGCCACATGTCAACACCGGGTCTGACTGAGCGCCTCCAGGAGAGAGGCCCAAGCAAGACGCGCCCGGAGGAGCGTTTTGCCACATGTCAACACTGGGTCTGAGAGAGGGCCTCCAGGAGAGAGGCACAAGCAAGACGCGCCCCGAGGAGCATCTTGCCACATGTCAACACTGGGTCTGACTGAGCGCCCCCAGGAGAGAGGTCCAAGCAAGACGCGCCCCGAGGAGCGTCTTGTCACATGTCACTACTCGGTCTGACTGAGTGCCTCCAGGAGAGAGGCCCAATCAAGACGTGCCCCGAGGAGCGTCTTGCCACATGTAATCAATGGGTCTGACTGAGGGCCTCCAGGAGAGAAGCCCAAGCAAGAAGCGCCCCAGGGAGCGTCTTGCCACATGTCAACACTGGGTCTCACTGAGCGCCTCCAGGAGAGAGGCCCAAGCAAGACGCGCCCCGAGGAGCGTCTTGTCACATGTCAACACTGGGTCTGACTGAGCGCCTCCAGGAGAGAAGCCCCAGCAAGACGTGCCCCGAGGAGCGTCTTGCCACATGTCAGCACTCGGTATGACTGAGCGCATCCAGGAGAGAGGCCCAAGCAAGATGCGCCCCGAGGAGCATCTTGCCACATGTCAACACTGGGTTTGACAGAGGGCCTCCAGGAGAGAGGCCCAAGCAAGACGCGCCCCGAGGAGCGTCTTGCCACATGTCACCTCTGGGTCTGACTGAGCGCCTCCAGGAGAGAGGCCCAAGAAAGACGCGCCCCGAGGAGCATCTTGTCACATGTCAACACTGGGTCTGACTGAGCGCCTCCAGGAGAGAAGCCCCAGCAAGACGTGCCCCGAGGAGCGTCTTGCCACATGTCAGCACTCGGTCTGACTGAGCGCCTCCAGGAGAGAGGCCCAAGCAAGACGCGCCCCGAGGAGCGTCTTGCCACATGTCAGCACTAGGTCTGACTGAGCGCCTCCAGGAGAGAGGCCCAAGCAAGACGCGCCCCGAGGAGCGTCTTGCCACATGTCAACACTGGGTCTGACTGAGCGCCTCCAGTAGAGAGGCCCAAGCAAGAAACGCCCGAGGAGCGTCTTGACACATGTCAACACTGGGTCTGACTGATTGCCTCCCCAGGAGAGAGGCCCAAGCAAGACGCGCCCCGAGGAGCGTCTTGCCACATGTCAACACTGGGTCTGACTGAGCGCCTCCAGGTGAGAGGCCCAAGCAAGACGCGCCCGGAGGAGCGTCTTGCCACATGTCAACACTGGGTCTGACTGAGCGCCTCCAGGAGAGAGGCCCAAGCAAGACGCGCCCCGAGGAGCGTCTTGCCACATGACAACAATGGGTCTGACTGAGAGCCTCCAGGAGAGAAGCCCAAGCAAGATGCGCCCCGAGGAGCGTCTTGCCACATGTCAGCACTCGGTCTGACTGAGCGCCTCCAGGAGAGAGGCCCAAGCAAGACGCGCCCCGAGGAGCGTCTTGCCACATGTCAGCACTCGGTCTGACTGAGCGCCTCCAGGAGAGAGGCCCAAGCAAGACGCGCCCCGAGGAGCGTCTTGCCACATGACAACAATGGGTCTGACTGACAGCCTCCAGGAGAAAAGCCCAAGCAAGATGCGCCCCGAGGAGCGCCTTGCCACATGTCAGCACTCGGTCTGACTGAGCGCCTCCAGGAGAGAGGCCCAAGCAAGACGCGCCCCGAGTAGCGTCTTGTCACATGTCAACACTGGGTCTGACTGAGCGCCTCCGGGAGAGAAGCCCAAGCAAGAAAACCCCGAGGAGCGTCTTGACACATGTCAACACTTGGTCTGACTGAGTGCCTCCATGAGAGAAGCCCCAGCAAGACGCGCCCCGGGGAGCGTCTTGCCACATGCCAGCACTCGGTCTGACTGAGCGCCTCCAGGAGAGAGGCCCAAGCAAGACGCGCCCCAAGGAGCGTCTTGCCACATGTCAACACTGGGTCTGACTGAGCGCCTCCAGGAGAGAGGCCCAAGCAAGACGCGCCCGGAGGAGCGTTTTGCCACATGTCAACACTGGGTCTGACAGAGGGCCTCAAGGAGAGAGGCCCAAGCAAGATGCGCCCCGAGGAGCATCTTGCCACATGTCAACAATGGGTCCGACTGAGGGCCTCCAGGAGAGAAGCCCAAGCAAGAAGCGCCCCGAGGAGCGTCTTGCCACATGTCAGCACTCGGTCTTACTGAGCGCCTCCAGGAGAGAGGCCCAAATAAGACGCGCCCCGAGTAGCGTCTTGCCACATGTCAACAATGGGTCTGACTGAGGGCCTCCAGCAGAGAAGCCCAAGCAAGACGCGCCCCGAGGAGCGTCTTTTCAGATGTCAGAACTCGGTCTGACTGAGCGCCTCCAGGAGAGAGGCCCAAGCAAGACGTGCCCCGAGGAGCGTCTTGCCACATGTCAACAATGGGTCTGACTGAGCGCCTCCAGGAGAGAGGCCCAAGCAAGACGCGCCCCGAGGAGCGTCTTGCCACATGTAAACACTGGGTCTGAATGAGCGCCTCCAGGAGAGAGGCCCAAGCAAGACGCGCCCCGAGGTGCGTCTTGCCACATGTCAGCACTAGGTCTGACTGAGCGCCTCCAGGAGAGAGGCCCAAGCAAGACGTGCCCCGAGGAGCGTCTAGCCACATGTCAACAATGGGTCTGACTGAGCGCCTCCAGGAGAGAGGACCAAGCAAGATGCGCCCCGAGGAGCGTCTTGCCACATGTGAACACTGGGTCTGAATGAGCGCCTCCAGGAGAGAGGCCCAAGCAAGACGCGCCCCGAGGAGCATCTTGCCACATGTCAACACTGGGTCTGACTGAGGGCCTCCAGCAGAGAAGCCCAAGCAAGACGCGCCCCGAGGAGCGTCTTTTCAGATGTCAGAACTCGGTCTGACTGAGCGCCTCCAGGAGAGAGGCCCAAGCAAGACGTGCCCCGAGGAGCGTCTTGCCACATGTCAACAATGGGTCTGACTGAGCGCCTCCAGGAGAGAGGCCCAAGCAAGACGCGCCCCGAGGAGCGTCTTGCCACATGTGAACACTGGGTCTGAATGAGCGCCTCCAGGAGAGAGGCCCAAGCAAGACGCGCCCCGAGGAGCATCTTGCCACATGTCAACACTGGGTCTGACTGAGCGCCTCCAGGAGAGAGGCCCAAGCAAGACGCGCCCCGAGGAGCGTCTTGTCACATGTCACTACTCGGTCTGACAGAGTGCCTCCAGGAGAGAGGCCCAAGCAAGACGTGCCCCGAGGAGCGTCTTGCCACATGTCAACAATGGGTCTGACTGAGGGCCTCCCGGAGAGAGGCCCAAGCAAGACACGCCCCGAGGAGCGTCTTGACACATGTCAACAGTGGGTCTGACTGAGGGCCTCCATGAGAGAAGCCCAAGCAAGACGCGCCCCGAGGAGAGTCTTGCCACATGTCAACACTGGGTCTGACAGAGGGCATCCAGGAGAGAGGCCCAAGCAATACGCGCCCCGAGGAGCGTCTTGCCACGTGTCAACACTGGGTCTGATTGAGGGCCTTCTGGAGAGAGGCCCAAGCAAGACGCGCCCCGAGGAGCGTCTTGCCAAATGTCAACAATGGGTCTGATTGAGGGCCTTCTGGAGAGAGGCCCAAGCAAGACGCGCCCCGAGGAGCGTCTTGCCAAATGTCAACAATGGGTCTGACTGAGGGCCTCCCGGAGAGAGGCCCAAGCAAGACACGCCCCGAGGAGCGTCTTGACACATGTCAACAGTGGGTCTGACTGAGGGCCTCCATGAGAGAAGCCCAAGCAAGACGCGCCCCGAGGAGAGTCTTGCCACATGTCAACACTGGGTCTGACAGAGGGCATCCAGGAGAGAGGCCCAAGCAATACGCGCCCCGAGGAGCGTCTTGCCACATGTCACCACTGGGTCTGACTGAGCACCTCCAGGAGAGAGGCCCAAGCAAGAAGCGCCCCGAGGAGCGTCTTGCCACGTGTCAACACTGGGTCTGATTGAGGGCCTTCTGGAGAGAGGCCCAAGCAAGACGCGCCCCGAGGAGCGTCTTGCCAAATGTCAACAATGGGTCTGACTGAGGGCCTCCAGGAGAGAAGCCCAAGCAAGACGCGCCGCGAGGAGCTTCTTGCCACATGTCAGCACTCGGTCTGACTGAGCGCCTCCAGGAGAGAGGGCCAAGCAAGACGCGCCCCGAGGAGCGTCTTGCCACATGTCAACACTGGGTCTGACTGAGCGCCTCCAGGAGAGAGGCCCAAGCAAGATGTGCCACGAGGAGCATCTTGCCACATGTCAACGAAGGGTCTGACTGAGGGCCTCCAGGAGAGAAGCCCAAGAAAAACGCGCCCCGAGGAGTGTCTTGCCACATTTCAGCACTAGGTCTGACTGAGCGCCTCCAGGAGAGAGGCCCAAGCAAGACGCGCCCCGAGGAGCGTCTTGCCACATGTCAACACTGGGTCTGACTGAGTGCCTCCATGAGAGAAGCCCCAGCAAGACGCGCCCCGGGGAGCGTCTTGCCACATGTCAGCACTCGGTCTGACTGAGCGCCTCCACGAAAGAGGCCCAAGCAAGACGCGCCCCAAGGAGCGTCTTGCCACATGTCAACACCGGGTCTGACTGAGCGCCTCCAGGAGAGAGGCCCAAGCAAGACGCGCCCGGAGGAGCGTTTTGCCACATGTCAACACTGGGTCTGACAGAGGGCCTCAAGGAGAGAGGCCCAAGCAAGATGCGCCCCGAGGAGCATCTTGCCACATGTCAACAATGGGTCTGACTGAGGGCCTCCAGGAGAGAAGCCCAAGCAAGAAGCGCCCCGAGGAGCGTCTTGCCACATGTCAGCACTCGGTCTTACTGAGCGCCTCCAGTAGAGAGGCCCAAATAAGACGCGCCCCGAGGAGCGTCTTGCCACATGTCAACAATGGGTCTGACTGAGGGCCTCCAGGAGAGAAGCCCAAGCAAGACGCGCCCCGAGGAGCGTCTTTTCACATGTGAACACTGGGTCTGACTGAGCGCCTCCAGGAGAGAGGCACAAGCAAGACGCGCCCCGAGGAGCATCTTGCCACATGTCAACACTGGGTCTGACTGAGCGCCCCCAGGAGAGAGGCCCAAGCAAGACGCGCCCCGAGGAGCGTCTTGTCACATGTCACTACTCGGTCTGACTGAGTGCCTCCAGGAGAGAGGCCCAAGCAAGACGTGCCCCGAGGAGCGTCTTGCCACATGTCAACAATGGGTCTGACTGAGGGCCTCCAGTAGAGAAGCCCAAGCAAGAAGCGCCCCAGGGAGCGTCTTGCCACATGTCAACACTGGGTCTGACTGAGCGCCTCCAGGAGAGAGGCCCAAGCAAGACGCGCCCCGAGGAGCGTCTTGTCACATGTCAACACTGGGTCTGACTGAGCGCCTCCAGGAGAGAAGCCCCTGCAAGACGTGCCCCGAGGAGTGTCTTGCCACATGTCAGCACTCGGTATGACTGAGCGCATCCAGGAGAGAGGCCCAAGCAAGATGCGCCCCGGGGAGCATCTTGCCACATGTCAACACTGGGTTTGACAGAGGGCCTCCAGGAGAGAGGCCCAAGCAAGACGCGCCCCGAGGAGCGTCTTGCCACATGTCACCTCTGGGTCTGACTGAGCGCCTCCAGGAGAGAGGCCCAAGAAAGACGCGCCCCGAGGAGCGTCTTGTCACATGTCAACACTGGGTCTGACTGAGCGCCTCCAGGAGAGAAGCCCCAGCAAGACGTGCCCCGAGGAGCGTCTTGCCACATGTCAGCACTCGGTCTGACTGAGCGCCTCCAGGAGAGAGGCCCAAGCAAGACGCGCCCCGAGGAGCGTCTTGCCACATGTCAGCACTAGGTCTGACTGAGCGCCTCCAGGAGAGAGGCCCAAGCAAGACGCGCCCCGAGGAGCGTCTTGCCACATGTCAACACTGGGTCTGACTGAGCGCCTCCAGTAGAGAGGCCCAAGCAAGAAACGCCCGAGGAGCGTCTTGACACATGTCAACACTGGGTCTGACTGATTGCCTCCCCAGGAGAGAGGCCCAAGCAAGACGCGCCCCGAGGAGCGTCTTGCCACATGTCAACACTGGGTCTGACTGAGCGCCTCCCGGTGAGAGGCCCAAGCAAGACGCGCCCGGAGGAGCGTCTTGCCACATGTCAACACTGGGTCTGACTGAGCGCCTCCAGGAGAGAGGCCCAAGCAAGACGCGCCCCGAGGAGCGTCTTGCCACATGACAACAATGGGTCTGACTGAGAGCCTCCAGGAGAGAAGCCCAAGCAAGATGCGCCCCGAGGAGCGTCTTGCCACATGTCAGCACTCGGTCTGACTGAGCGCCTCCAGGAGAGAGGCCCAAGCAAGACGCGCCCCGAGGAGCGTCTTGCCACATGTCAGCACTCGGTCTGACTGAGCGCCTCCAGGAGAGAGGCCCAAGCAAGACGCGCCCCGAGGAGCGTCTTGCCACATGACAACAATGGGTCTGACTGACAGCCTCCAGGAGAAAAGCCCAAGCAAGATGCGCCCCGAGGATGCGTCTTGCCACATGTCAACAATGGGTCTGACTGAGGGCCTCCAGGAGAGAAGTCCAAGCAAGACGCGCCCCAAGGAGCGTCTTGCCACATGTCAGCACTCGGTCTGACTGAGCGCCTCCAGGAGAGAGGCCCAAGCAAGACGCGCCCCGAGTAGCGTCTTGTCACATGTCAACACTGGGTCTGACTGAGCGCCTCCGGGAGAGAAGCCCAAGCAAGAAACCCCCGAGGAGCGTCTTGACACATGTCAACACTTGATCTGACTGAGTGCCTCCATGAGAGATGCCCCAGCAAGACGTGCCCCGGGGAGCGTCTTGCCACATGTCAGCACTCGGTCTGACTGAGCGCCTCCAGGAGAGAGCCCCAAGCAAGACGCGCCCCAAGGAGCGTCTTGCCACATGTCAACACTGGGTCTGACTGAGCGCCTCCAGGAGAGAGGCCCAAGCAAGACGCGCCCGGAGGAGCGTTTTGCCACATGTCAACACTGGGTCTGACAGAGGGCCTCAAGGAGAGAGGCCCAAGCAAGATGCGCCCCGAGGAGCATCTTGCCACATGTCAACAATGGGTCTGACTGAGGGCCTCCAGGAGAGAAGCCCAAGCAAGAAGCGCCCCGAGGAGCGTCTTGCCACATGTCAGCACTCGGTCTTACTGAGCGCCTCCAGGAGAGAGGCCCAAGCAAGACGCGCCCCGAGGAGCGTCTTGCCACATGTGAACACTGGGTCTGAATGAGTGCCTCCAGGAGAGAGGCCCAAGCAAGACGCGCCCCGAGGTGCGTCTTGCCACATGTCAGCACTAGGTCTGACTGAGCGCCTCCAGGAGAGAGGCCCAAGCAAGACGTGCCCCGAGGAGCGTCTTGCCACATGTCAACAATGGGTCTGACTGAGCGCCTCCAGGAGAGAGGACCAAGCAAGACGCGCCCCGAGGAGCATCTTGCCACATGTCAACACTGTGTCTGACTGAGGGCCTCCAGCAGAGAAGCCCAAGCAAGACGCGCTCCGAGGAGCGTCTTTTCAGATGTCAGAACTCGGTCTGACTGAGCGCCTCCAGGAGAGAGGCCCAAGCAAGACGTGCCCCGAGGAGCGTCTTGCCACATGTCAACAATGGGTCTGACTGAGCGCCTCCAGGAGAGAGGCCCAAGCAAGACGCGCCCCGAGGAGCATCTTGCCACATGTCAACACTGGGTCTGACTGAGCGCCTCCAGGAGAGAGGCCCAAGCAAGACGCGCCCTGAGGAGCGTCTTGTCACATGTCACTACTCGGTCTGACTGAGTGCCTCCAGGAGAGAGGCCCAAGCAAGACGTGCCCCGAGGAGCGTCTTGCCACATGTCAACAATGGGTCTGACTGAGGGCCTCCCGGAGAGAAGCCCAAGCAAGAAGTGCCCCGGGGAGCGTCTTGCCACATGTCAACACTGGGTCTGACTGAGCGCCTCCAGGAGAGAGGCCCAAGCAAGACACGCCCCGAGGAGCGTCTTGACACATGTCAACAGTGGGTCTGACTGAGGGCCTCCATGAGAGAAGCCCAAGCAAGACGCGCCCCGAGGAGAGTCTTGCCACATGTCAACACTGGGTCTGACTGAGCGCCTCCAGGAGAGAGGCCCAAGCAAGATGTGCCCCGAGGAGCATCTTGCCACATGTCAACGAAGGGTCTGACTGAGGGCCTCCAGGAGAGAAGCCCAAGCAAAACGCGCCCCGAGGAGTGTCTTGCCACATTTCAGCACTAGGTCTGACTGAGCGCCTCCCCAGGAGAGAGGCCCAAGCAAGACGCGCCCCGAGGAGCGTCTTGCCACATTACAACAATGGGTCTGACTGAGAGCCTCCAGGAGAGAAGCCCAAGCAAGATGCGCCCCGAGGAGCGTCTTGCCACATGTCAGCACTCGGTCTGACTGAGCGCCTCCAGGAGAGAGGCCCAAGCAAGACGCGCCCCGAGGAGCGTCTTGCCACATGTCAGCACTCGGTCTGACTGATCGCCTCCCCAGAAGCGAGGCCCAAGCAAGATGCGCCCCGAGGAGCGTTTTGCCACATGTCAACACTGGGTCTGACTGAGCGCCTCCAGGTAAGAGGCCCAAGCAAGACGCGCCCCGAGGAGCGTCTTGCCACATGACAACAATGGGTCTGACTGAGAGCCTCCAGGAGAGAAGCCCAAGCAAGATGCGCCCCGAGGAGCGTCTTGCCACATGTCAGCACTCGGTCTGACTGAGCGCCTCCAGGAGAGAGGCCCAAGCAAGACGCGCCCCGACGAGCGTCTTGCCACATGTCAGCACTCGGTCTGACTGAGCGCCTCCAGGAGAGAGGCCCGAGCAAGAAGCGCCCCGAGGAGCGTCTTGCCACATGACAACAATGGGTCTGACTGACAGCCTCCAGGAGAAAAGCCCAAGCAAGATGCGCCCCGAGGAGCGTCTTGCCACATGTCAGCACTCGGTCTGACTGATTGCCTCCCCAGGAGAGAGGCCCAAGCAAGACGCGCCCCGAGGAGCGTCTTGCCACATGTCAACACTGGGTCTGACTGAGCGCCTCCCGGTGAGAGGCCCAAGCAAGACGCGCCCGGAGGAGCGTCTTGCCACATGTCAACACTGGGTCTGACTGAGCGCCTCCAGGAGAGAGGCCCAAGCAAGACGCGCCCCGAGGAGCGTCTTGCCACATGACAACAATGGGTCTGACTGAGAGCCTCCAGGAGAGAAGCCCAAGCAAGATGCGCCCCGAGGAGCGTCTTGCCACATGTCAGCACTCGGTCTGACTGAGCGCCTCCAGGAGAGAGGCCCAAGCAAGACGCGCCCCGAGGAGCGTCTTGCCACATGTCAGCACTCGGTCTGACTGAGCGCCTCCAGGAGAGAGGCCCAAGCAAGACGCGCCCCGAGGAGCGTCTTGCCACATGACAACAATGGGTCTGACTGACAGCCTCCAGGAGAAAAGCCCAAGCAAGATGCGCCCCGAGGATGCGTCTTGCCACATGTCAACAATGGGTCTGACTGAGGGCCTCCAGGAGAGAAGTCCAAGCAAGACGCGCCCCAAGGAGCGTCTTGCCACATGTCAGCACTCGGTCTGACTGAGCGCCTCCAGGAGAGAGGCCCAAGCAAGACGCGCCCCGAGTAGCGTCTTGTCACATGTCAACACTGGGTCTGACTGAGCGCCTCCGGGAGAGAAGCCCAAGCAAGAAACCCCCGAGGAGCGTCTTGACACATGTCAACACTTGGTCTGACTGAGTGCCTCCATGAGAGAAGCCCCAGCAAGACGCGCCCCGGGGAGCGTCTTGCCACATGTCAGCACTCGGTCTGACTGAGCGCCTCCAGGAGAGAGGCCCAAGCAAGACGCGCCCCAAGGAGCGTCTTGCCACATGTCAACACTGGGTCTGACTGAGCGCCTCCAGGAGAGAGGCCCAAGCAAGACGCGCCCGGAGGAGCGTTTTGCCACATGTCAACACTGGGTCTGACAGAGGGCCTCAAGGAGAGAGGCCCAAGCAAGATGCGCCCCGAGGAGCATCTTGCCACATGTCAACAATGGGTCTGACTGAGGGCCTCCAGGAGAGAAGCCCAAGCAAGAAGCGCCCCGAGGAGCGTCTTGCCACATGTCAGCACTCGGTCTTACTGAGCGCCTCCAGGAGAGAGGCCCAAGCAAGACGCGCCCCGAGGAGCGTCTTGCCACATGTGAACACTGGGTCTGAATGAGTGCCTCCAGGAGAGAGGCCCAAGCAAGACGCGCCCCGAGGTGCGTCTTGCCACATGTCAGCACTAGGTCTGACTGAGCGCCTCCAGGAGAGAGGCCCAAGCAAGACGTGCCCCGAGGAGCGTCTTGCCACATGTCAACAATGGGTCTGACTGAGCGCCTCCAGGAGAGAGGACCAAGCAAGACGCGCCCCGAGGAGCATCTTGCCACATGTCAACACTGTGTCTGACTGAGGGCCTCCAGCAGAGAAGCCCAAGCAAGACGCGCTCCGAGGAGCGTCTTTTCAGATGTCAGAACTCGGTCTGACTGAGCGCCTCCAGGAGAGAGGCCCAAGCAAGACGTGCCCCGAGGAGCGTCTTGCCACATGTCAACAATGGGTCTGACTGAGCGCCTCCAGGAGAGAGGCCCAAGCAAGACGCGCCCCGAGGAGCATCTTGCCACATGTCAACACTGGGTCTGACTGAGCGCCTCCAGGAGAGAGGCCCAAGCAAGACGCGCCCTGAGGAGCGTCTTGTCACATGTCACTACTCGGTCTGACTGAGTGCCTCCAGGAGAGAGGCCCAAGCAAGACGTGCCCCGAGGAGCGTCTTGCCACATGTCAACAATGGGTCTGACTGAGGGCCTCCCGGAGAGAAGCCCAAGCAAGAAGTGCCCCGGGGAGCGTCTTGCCACATGTCAACACTGGGTCTGACTGAGCGCCTCCAGGAGAGAGGCCCAAGCAAGACACGCCCCGAGGAGCGTCTTGACACATGTCAACAGTGGGTCTGACTGAGGGCCTCCATGAGAGAAGCCCAAGCAAGACGCGCCCCGAGGAGAGTCTTGCCACATGTCAACACTGGGTCTGACTGAGCGCCTCCAGGAGAGAGGCCCAAGCAAGATGTGCCCCGAGGAGCATCTTGCCACATGTCAACGAAGGGTCTGACTGAGGGCCTCCAGGAGAGAAGCCCAAGCAAAACGCGCCCCGAGGAGTGTCTTGCCACATTTCAGCACTAGGTCTGACTGAGCGCCTCCCCAGGAGAGAGGCCCAAGCAAGACGCGCCCCGAGGAGCGTCTTGCCACATGACAACAATGGGTCTGACTGAGAGCCTCCAGGAGAGAAGCCCAAGCAAGATGCGCCCCGAGGAGCGTCTTGCCACATGTCAGCACTCGGTCTGACTGAGCGCCTCCAGGAGAGAGGCCCAAGCAAGACGCGCCCCGAGGAGCGTCTTGCCACATGTCAGCACTCGGTCTGACTGATCGCCTCCCCAGAAGCGAGGCCCAAGCAAGATGCGCCCCGAGGAGCGTTTTGCCACATGTCAACACTGGGTCTGACTGAGCGCCTCCAGGTAAGAGGCCCAAGCAAGACGCGCCCCGAGGAGCGTCTTGCCACATGACAACAATGGGTCTGACTGAGAGCCTCCAGGAGAGAAGCCCAAGCAAGATGCGCCCCGAGGAGCGTCTTGCCACATGTCAGCACTCGGTCTGACTGAGCGCCTCCAGGAGAGAGGCCCAAGCAAGACGCGCCCCGACGAGCGTCTTGCCACATGTCAGCACTCGGTCTGACTGAGCGCCTCCAGGAGAGAGGCCCGAGCAAGAAGCGCCCCGAGGAGCGTCTTGCCACATGACAACAATGGGTCTGACTGACAGCCTCCAGGAGAGAGGCCCAAGCAAGACGCGCCCCGAGGAGCGTCTTGCCACATGTCACCTCTGGGTCTGACTGAGCACCTCCAGGAGAGAGGCCCAAGCAAGAAACGCCCGAGGAGCGTCTTGACACATGTCAACACTGGGTCTGACTGAGTGCCTCCATGAGAAGCCCAAATAAGACGCGCCCCGAGGAGAGTCTTGCCACATGTCAACAATGGATCTGACTGAGGGCCTCCAGGAGAGAAGCCCAAACAAGACGCGCCCCGAGGAGCGTCTTGCCACATGTCTCCTCTGGGTCTGACTGAGCGCCACCAGGAGAGAGGCCCAAGCAAGACGTGCCCCGAGGAGCGTCTTGCCACATGTAAACACTGGGTCTGACTGAGTGCCTCCATGAGAGAAGCCCCAGCAAGACGCGCCCCGAGGAGCGTCTTGCCACATGTCAACACTGGGTCTGACTGACAGCCTCCAGGAGAAAAGCCCAAGCAAGATGCGCCCCGAGGAGCGTCTTGCCACATGTCAGCACTCGGTCTGACTGAGCGCCTCCAGGAGAGAGGCCCAAGCAAGACGCGCCCCGAGGAGCGTCTTGCCACATGTCACCTCTGGGTCTGACTGAGCACCTCCAGGAGAGAGGCCCAAGCAAGAAACGCCCGAGGAGCGTCTTGACACATGTCAACACTGGGTCTGACTGAGTGCCTCCATGAGAAGCCCAAATAAGACGCGCCCCGAGGAGAGTCTTGCCACATGTCAACAATGGATCTGACTGAGGGCCTCCAGGAGAGAAGCCCAAACAAGACGCGCCCCGAGGAGCGTCTTGCCACATGTCTCCTCTGGGTCTGACTGAGCGCCACCAGGAGAGAGGCCCAAGCAAGACGTGCCCCGAGGAGCGTCTTGCCACATGTAAACACTGGGTCTGACTGAGTGCCTCCATGAGAGAAGCCCCAGCAAGACGCGCCCCGAGGAGCGTCTTGCCACATGTCAACACTGGGTCTGACTGAGCACCTCCAGGAGAGAGGCCCAAGCAAGACGCGCCCCGAGGAGCGTCTTGCCACATGTCAACACTGGGTCTGACTGAGCGCCTCCAGGAGAGAGGCCCGAGGAGCGTCTTGCCACATGAAACCTCTTGGTCTGACTGAGCGCCTCCAGGAGAGAGGCCCAAGCAAGAAACGCCCGAGGAGCGTCTTGCCACATGTCAGCACTCGGTCTGACTGAGCGCTTCCAGGAGAGAGACCAAAGCAAGATTCGCCCCGAGGAGCGTCTTGACACATGTCAACACTGGGTCTGACAGAGGGCCTCCATGAGAGAGGCCCAAGCAAGACGCGCCCCGAGGAGTGTCTTGCCACATGTCAACACTGGGTCTGACTGAGAGCCTCCAGGAGAGAGGCCCAAGCAAGACGCGCCCCGAGGAGCGTCTTGCCACGTGTCAACACTGGGTCTGACTTAGCGCCTCCAGGAGAGAGGCCCAAGCAAGATGCGCCCCGAGGAGCGTCTTGCCACGTGTCATTACTGGGTCTGACTGAGCTCCTCCAGGACAGAGGCCCAAGCAAGATGCGCCCCGAGGAGCGTCTTGCCACGTGTCACCACTGGGTCTGATTGAGCACCTCCAGGAGAGAGGCCCCAGCAAGACGCGCCCCGAGGAGCGTCTTGCCACATGTCACTACTCGGTTTAACTGAGCGCCTCCAGGAGAGAGGTCCAAGCAAGACGCGCCCCGAGGAGCGTCTTGCCACATGTCAACAATGGGTCTGACTGAGGGCCTCCAGGAGAGAAGCCCAAGCAAGACGCGCCCCGAGGAGCGTCTTGCCACATGTCAACACTGGGTCTGACTGAGGGCCTTCAGGAGAGAGGCCCAAATAAGACGCGCCCCGAGGTGCGTCTTGCCACATGTCAACAATGGGTCTGACTGAGGGCCTCCAGGAGAGAAGCCCAAGCAAGACGCGCCCCGAGGAGCGTCTTGCCACATGTCAGCACTCGGTCTGACTGAGCGCCTCCAGGAGAGAGGCCCAAGCAAGACGCGCCCCGAGGAGCGTCTTGCCACATGTCAACACTGGGTCTAACTGAGCGCCTCCAGGAGAGAGGCCCAAGCAAGACGCGCCCCGAGGAGCGTCTTGCCACATGTGAACACTGGGTCTGACTGAGCGCCTCCAGGAGAGAGGCCCAATCAAGACGCGCCCCGAGGAGCGTCTTGACACATGTCTCCTCTGGGTCTGACTGAGCGCCTCCAGGAGATAGGCCCAAGCAAGACATGCCCCGAGGAGCATCTTGCCACATGTCAACACTGGGTCTGACTGAGTGCCTCCATGAGAGAAGCCCCAGCAAGACGCGCCCCGAGGAGCGTCTTGCCACATGTCAACACTGGGTCTGACTGAGCACCTCCAGGAGAGAGGCCCAAGCAAGACGCGCCCCGAGGAGCGTCTTGCCACATGTCAACACTGGGTCTGACTGAGCGCCTCCAGGAGAGAGGCCAGAGGAGCGTCTTGCCACATGTTACCTCTGGGTCTGACTGAGCGCCTCCAGGAGAGAGGCCCAAGCAAGAAACGCTCGAGGAGCGTCTTGACACATGTCAACACTCGGTCTGACTGAGCGCCTCCAGGAGAGAGGCCCCAGCAAGAAGCGCCCCGAGGAGCGTCTTGCCACATGTCAACAATGGGTCTGACTGAGGGCCTCCAGGAGAGAAGCCCAAGCAAGACGCGCCCCGAGGAGCGTCTTGCCACATGTCACTACTCGGTCTGACTGAGTGCCTCCATGAGAGAAGCCCCAGCAAGACGCGCCCCGAGGAGCGTCTTGCCACATGTCACTACTCGGTCTGACTGAGCGCCTCCAGGAGAGAGGCCCAAGCAAGACGTGCCCCGAGGAGCGTCTTGCCACATGTCAACAATGGGTCTGACTGAGGGCCTCCAGGAGAGAAGCCCAAGCAAGAAGCGCCCCGAGGAGCGTCTTGCCACATGTCAACACTGGGTCTGACTGAGCGCCTCCAGGAGAGAGGCCCAAGCAAGACACGCCCCGAGGAGCGTCTTGACACATGTCAACACTGGGTCTGACTGAGGGCCTCCATGAGAGAAGCCCAAGCAAGACGGGCCCCGAGGAGAGTCTTGCCACATGTCAACACTGGGCCTGACAGAGGGCATCCAGGAGAGAGGCCCAAGCAATACACGCCCCGAGGAGTGTCTTGCCACATGTCAACAATGGGTCTGACTGAGGGCCTCGAGGAGAGAAGCCCAAGCAAGACGCGCCCCGAAGAGCTTCTTTCCACATGTCAACAATGGGTCTAACTGAGGGCCTCCAGGAGAGAAGCCCAAGCAAGACGCACCCCGAGGAGCTTCTTGCTACATGTCAGGACTCGGTCTGACTGAGCGCCTCCAGGAGAGAGGTCAAAGCAAGACGCGCCCCGAGGAGCGTCTTGACACATGTCAACACTGGGTCTGACAGAGGGCCTCCATGAGAGAGGACACAAGCAAGACGTGCCCCGAGGAGTGTCTTGCCACATGTCAACACTGTGTCTGACTGAGCGCCTCCAGGAGAGAGGCCCAAGCAAGACGCGCCCCGAGGAGCGTCTTGCCACGTGTCACCACTGGGTCATACTGAGCTCCTCCAGGAGAGAGGCCCAAGCAAGACGCGCCCCGAGGAGCGTCTTGCCACGTGTCTCCACTGGGTCTGATTGAGCACCTCCAGGAGAGAGGCCCCAGCAAGACGCGCCCCGAGGAGCGTCTTGCCACATGTCACTACTCGGTCTAACTGAGCGCCTCCAGGAGAGAGGTCCAAGCAAGACGCGCCCCGAGGAGCGTCTTGCCAGATGTCACTACTCGGTCTGACTGAGCGCCTCCAGGAGAGAGGCCCAAGCAAGACGTGCCCCGAGGAGCGTCTTGCCACATGTCAACAATGGGTCTGACTGAGGGCCTCCAGGAGAGAAGCCCAAGAAAGACGCGCCCAGAGGAGCGTCTTGCCACATGTCAACACTGGGTCTGACTGAGCGCCTCCAGGAGAGAGGTCCAAGCAAGACACGCCGCGAGGAGCGTCTGGACACATGTCAACACTGGGTCGGACTGAGGGCCTCCATGAGAGAAGCCCAAGCAAGACGCGCCCCGAGGAGAGTCTTGCCACATGTCAACACTCGGTCTGACAGAGGGCATTCAGGAGAGACGCCCAAGCAATACGCGCCCCGAGGAGCGTCTTGCCACATGTCACCACTGGGTCTGAATGAGCGCCTCCAGGAGAGAGGCCCAACCAAGACGCGCCCTGAGGAGTGTCTTGCCACATGCCAACACTGGGTCTGACTGAGCGCCTCCAGGAGAGAGGCCCAAGCAAGACGCGCCCCGAGGAGCGTCTTGCCACATGTCAACAATGGGTCTGACTGAGGGCCTCCAGGAGAGAGGCCCAAGCAAGATGCGCCCGGAGGAGCGTCTTTGCACATGTCAACACTGGGTCTGACAGAGTGCCTCCAGGAGAGAGGCCCAAGCAAGACGTGCCCCGAGGAGCAACTTGCCACATGTCACCTCTGGTTCTGACTGAGCGCCTCCAGGAGAGAGGCCCAAGCAAGACGCGCCCCGAGGAGCGTCTTGTCACATGTCAACACTGGGTCTGTCTGAGCGCCTCCAGGAGAGAAGCCCAATCAAGACGCGCCCCGGGGAGAGTCTTGCCACATGTCAACAATGGGTCTGACTGAGGGCCTCCAGGAGAGAAGCCCAAGCAAGACTGCGCCCCGAGGAGCGTCTTGACACATGTCAACACTGGGTCCTACAGAGGGCCTCCAGGAGAGAGGCCCAAGCAAGACGCGCCCCGAGGAGTGTCTTGCCACATGTCAACACTGGGTCTGACTGATCGCCTCCAGGAGAGAGGCCCAAGCAAGATGCGCCCGGAGGAGCGTCTTGCCACATGTCAACACTGGGTCTGACTGAGCGCCTCCAGGAGAGAGGCCCAAGCAAGACGCGCCCCGAGGAGCGTCAGGCCACATGTCACTACTCAGTCTGACTGAGCGCCTCCAGGAGAGAGGCCCAAGCAAGACGCGCCCCGAGGAGCGTCTTGCCACATGTCAGCACTCGGTCTGACTGAGCGCCTCCAGGAGAGAGGCCCAAGCAAGACGCGCCCCGAGGAGCGTCTTGCTACATGTCAACAATGGGTCTGACTGAGGGCCTCCAGGAGAGAGGCCCAAGCAAGATGCGCCAGGAGGAGCGTCTTGCCACATGTCAACACTGGGTCTGACAGAGGGCCTCCAGGAGAGAGGCCCAAGCAAGACGCGCCCTGAGGAGCGTCTTGCCACATGTAACCTCTGGTTCTGACTGAGCGCCTCCAGGAGAGAGGCCCAAGCAAGACGCGCCCCGAGGAGCGTCTTGTCACATGTCAACACTGGGTCTTTCTGAGCACCTCCAGGAGAGAAGCCCAAGCAAGACGCGCCCCGAGGAGCGTCTTGCCACATTTCAACAATGTGTCTGACTGAGGGCCTCCAGGAGAGAAGCCCAAGCAACACGCGGCCCGAGGAGCGTCTTGCCACAGGTCAACAATGGGTCTGACTGAGGTGGTCTGACTGAGCGCCTCCAGGAGAGAGGCCCAAGCAACATGCGCCCCGAGGAGCGTCAGGCCACATGTCACTACTCAGTCTGACTGAGCGCCTCCAGGAGAGAGGCCCAAGCAAGACGCGCCCCGAGGAGCATCTTGCCACGTGTCAACAATGGGTCTGACTGAGGGCCTCCAGGAGAGAAGCCCAAGCAAGACGCGCCCCGAGGAGCGTCTTGCCACGTGTCAACACTGGGTCTGATTGAGGGCCTTCTGGAGAGAGGCCCAAGCAAGACGCGCCCCGAGGAGCGTCTTGCCACATGTCAACAATGGGTCTTACTGAGGGCCTCCAGGAGAGAAGCCCAAGCAAGACGCGCCCCGAGGAGCGTCTTGCCACATGTGAACACTGGGTCTGACTGAGCGCCTCCAGGAGAGAGGCCCAATCAAGACGCGCCCCGAGGAGCGTCTTGACACATGTCTCCTCTGGGTCTGACTGAGCGCCTCCAGGAGATAGGCCCAAGCAAGACATGCCCCGAGGAGCATCTTGCCACATGTCAACACTGGGTCTGACTGAGTGCCTCCATGAGAGAAGCCCCAGCAAGACGCGCCCCGAGGAGCGTCTTGCCACATGTCAACACTGGGTCTGACTGAGCACCTCCAGGAGAGAGGCCCAAGCAAGACGCGCCCCGAGGAGCGTCTTGCCACATGTCAACACTGGGTCTGACTGAGCGCCTCCAGGAGAGAGGCCAGAGGAGCGTCTTGCCACATGTTACCTCTGGGTCTGACTGAGCGCCTCCAGGAGAGAGGCCCAAGCAAGAAACGCTCGAGGAGCGTCTTGACACATGTCAACACTCGGTCTGACTGAGCGCCTCCAGGAGAGAGGCCCCAGCAAGAAGCGCCCCGAGGAGCGTCTTGCCACATGTCAACAATGGGTCTGACTGAGGGCCTCCAGGAGAGAAGCCCAAGCAAGACGCGCCCCGAGGAGCGTCTTGCCACATGTCACTACTCGGTCTGACTGAGTGCCTCCATGAGAGAAGCCCCAGCAAGACGCGCCCCGAGGAGCGTCTTGCCACATGTCACTACTCGGTCTGACTGAGCGCCTCCAGGAGAGAGGCCCAAGCAAGACGTGCCCCGAGGAGCGTCTTGCCACATGTCAACAATGGGTCTGACTGAGGGCCTCCAGGAGAGAAGCCCAAGCAAGAAGCGCCCCGAGGAGCGTCTTGCCACATGTCAACACTGGGTCTGACAGAGGGCCTCCATGAGAGAGGACACAAGCAAGACGCGCCCCGAGGAGTGTCTTGCCACATGTCAACACTGTGTCTGACTGAGCGCCTCCAGGAGAGAGGCCCAAGCAAGACGCGCCCCGAGGAGCGTCTTGCCACGTGTCACCACTGGGTCATACTGAGCTCCTCCAGGAGAGAGGCCCAAGCAAGACGCGCCCCGAGGAGCGTCTTGCCACGTGTCACCACTGGGTCTGATTGAGCACCTCCAGGAGAGAGGCCCCAGCAAGACGTGCCCCGAGGAGCGTCTTGCCACATGTCACTACTCGGTCTAACTGAGCGCCTCCAGGAGAGAGGTCCAAGCAAGACGCGCCCCGAGGAGCGTCTTGCCAGATGTCACTACTCGGTCTGACTGAGCGCCTCCAGGAGAGAGGCCCAAGCAAGACGTGCCCCGAGGAGCGTCTTGCCACATGTCAACAATGGGTCTGACCGAGGGCCTCCAGGAGAGAAGCCCAAGAAAGACGTGCCCCGAGGAGCGTCTTGCCACATGTCAACAATGGGTCTGACTGAGGGCCTCCAGGAGAGAAGCCCAAGCAAGAAGCGCCCCGAGGAGCGTCTTGCCACATGTCAACACTGGGTCTGACTGAGCGCCTCCAGGAGAGAGGCCCAAGCAAGACACGCCCCGAGGAGCGTCTTGACACATGTCAACACTGGGTCTGACTGAGGGCCTCCATGAGAGAAGCCCAAGCAAGACGGGCCCCGAGGAGAGTCTTGCCACATGTCAACACTGGGCCTGACAGAGGGCATCCAGGAGAGAGGCCCAAGCAATACACGCCCCGAGGAGTGTCTTGCCACATGTCAACAATGGGTCTGACTGAGGGCCTCGAGGAGAGAAGCCCAAGCAAGACGCGCCCCGAAGAGCTTCTTTCCACATGTCAACAATGGGTCTAACTGAGGGCCTCCAGGAGAGAAGCCCAAGCAAGACGCACCCCGAGGAGCTTCTTGCTACATGTCAGGACTCGGTCTGACTGAGCGCCTCCAGGAGAGAGGTCAAAGCAAGACGCGCCCCGAGGAGCGTCTTGACACATGTCAACACTGGGTCTGACAGAGGGCCTCCATGAGAGAGGACACAAGCAAGACGCGCCCCGAGGAGTGTCTTGCCACATGTCAACACTGTGTCTGACTGAGCGCCTCCAGGAGAGAGGCCCAAGCAAGACGCGCCCCGAGGAGCGTCTTGCCACGTGTCACCACTGGGTCATACTGAGCTCCTCCAGGAGAGAGGCCCAAGCAAGACGCGCCCCGAGGAGCGTCTTGCCACGTGTCACCACTGGGTCTGATTGAGCACCTCCAGGAGAGAGGCCCCAGCAAGACGCGCCCCGAGGAGCGTCTTGCCACATGTCACTACTCGGTCTAACTGAGCGCCTCCAGGAGAGAGGTCCAAGCAAGACGCGCCCCGAGGAGCGTCTTGCCAATGTCACTACTCGGTCTGACTGAGCGCCTCCAGGAGAGAGGCCCAAGCAAGACGTGCCCCGAGGAGCGTCTTGCCACATGTCAACACTGGGTCTGACTGAGCGCCTCCAGGAGAGAGGTCCAAGCAAGACACGCCGCGAGGAGCGTCTGGACACATGTCAACACTGGGTCGGACTGAGGGCCTCCATGAGAGAAGCCCAAGCAAGACGCGCCCCGAGGAGAGTCTTGCCACATGTCAACACTCGGTCTGACAGAGGGCATTCAGGAGAGACGCCCAAGCAATACGCGCCCCGAGGAGCGTCTTGCCACATGTCACCACTGGGTCTGAATGAGCGCCTCCAGGAGAGAGGCCCAACCAAGACGCGCCCTGAGGAGTGTCTTGCCACATGCCAACACTGGGTCTGACTGAGCGCCTCCAGGAGAGAGGCCCAAGCAAGACGCGCCCCGAGGAGCGTCTTGCCACATGTCAACAATGGGTCTGACTGAGGGCCTCCAGGAGAGAGGCCCAAGCAAGATGCGCCCGGAGGAGCGTCTTTGCACATGTCAACACTGGGTCTGACAGAGTGCCTCCAGGAGAGAGGCCCAAGCAAGACGTGCCCCGAGGAGCGTCTTGCCACATGTCACCTCTGGTTCTGACTGAGCGCCTCCAGGAGAGAGGCCCAAGCAAGACGCGCCCCGAGGAGCGTCTTGTCACATGTCAACACTGGGTCTGTCTGAGCGCCTCCAGGAGAGAAGCCCAATCAAGACGTGCCCCGGGGAGAGTCTTGCCACATGTCAACAATGGGTCTGACTGAGGGCCTCCAGGAGAGAAGCCCAAGCAAGACTGCGCCCCGAGGAGCGTCTTGACACATGTCAACACTGGGTCCTACAGAGGGCCTCCAGGAGAGAGGCCCAAGCAAGACGCGCCCCGAGGAGTGTCTTGCCACATGTCAACACTGGGTCTGACTGATCGCCTCCAGGAGAGAGGCCCAAGCAAGACGCGCCCCGAGGAGCGTCTTGCCACATGTCAACAATGGGTCTGACTGAGGGCCTCCAGGAGAGAGGCCCAAGCAAGATGCGCCCGGAGGAGCGTCTTGCCACATGTCAACACTGGGTCTGACTGAGCGCCTCCAGGAGAGAGGCCCAAGCAAGACGCGCCCCGAGGAGCGTCAGGCCACATGTCACTACTCAGTCTGACTGAGCGCCTCCAGGAGAGAGGCCCAAGCAAGACGCGCACCGAGGAGCGTCTTGCCACATGTCAGCACTCGGTCTGACTGAGCGCCTCCAGGAGAGAGGCCCAAGCAAGACGCGCCCCGAGGAGCGTCTTGCTACATGTCAACAATGGGTCTGACTGAGGGCCTCCAGGAGAGAGGCCCAAGCAAGATGCGCCAGGAGGAGCGTCTTGCCACATGTCAACACTGGGTCTGACAGAGGGCCTCCAGGAGAGAGGCCCAAGCAAGACGCGCCCTGAGGAGCGTCTTGCCACATGTAACCTCTGGTTCTGACTGAGCGCCTCCAGGAGAGAGGCCCAAGCAAGACGCGCCCCGAGGAGCGTCTTGTCACATGTCAACACTGGGTCTTTCTGAGCACCTCCAGGAGAGAAGCCCAAGCAAGACGCGCCCCGAGGAGCGTCTTGCCACATTTCAACAATGTGTCTGACTGAGGGCCTCCAGGAGAGAAGCCCAAGCAACACGCGGCCCGAGGAGCGTCTTGCCACAGGTCAACAATGGGTCTGACTGAGGTGGTCTGACTGAGCGCCTCCAGGAGAGAGGCCCAAGCAACATGCGCCCCGAGGAGCGTCAGGCCACATGTCACTACTCAGTCTGACTGAGCGCCTCCAGGAGAGAGGCCCAAGCAAGACGCGCCCCGAGGAGCATCTTGCCACGTGTCAACAATGGGTCTGACTGAGGGCCTCCAGGAGAGAAGCCCAAGCAAGACGCGCCCCGAGGAGCGTCTTGCCACGTGTCAACACTGGGTCTGATTGAGGGCCTTCTGGAGAGAGGCCCAAGCAAGACGCGCCCCGAGGAGCGTCTTGCCACATGTCAACAATGGGTCTTACTGAGGGCCTCCAGGAGAGAAGCCCAAGCAAGACGCGCCCCGAGGAGCTTCTTTCCGATGTCATCACTCGGTCTGACTGAGCGCCTCCAGGAGAGAGGCCAAAGCAAGACGCACCCCGAGGAGCGTCTTGACACATGTCAACACTGGGTCTGACAGAGGGCCTCCATGAGAGAGGCCCAAGCAAGACGCGCCCCGAGGAGTGTCTTGCCACGTGTCAACACTGGGTCTGACAGAGGGCCTCCATGAGAGAGGCCCAAGCAAGACGCACCCCGAGGAGTGTCTTGCCACATGTCACCACTTGGTCTGACTGAGCGCCTCCAGGAGAGAGGCCCAAGCAACACGCGCCCCGAGGAGTGTCAGGCCACATGTCACTACTCAGTCTGACTGAGCGCCTCCAGGAGAGAGGCCCAAGTAAGACGCGCCCCGAGGAGCGTCTTGACACGTGTCAACACTGGTTCTGATTGAGGGCCTTCTGGAGAGAGGCCCAAGCAAGACGTGCCCCGAGGAGCTTCTTGCCACATGTCAGCACTCGGTCTGACAGAGGGCCTCCATGATAGAGGCCCAAGCAAGACGCGCCCCGAGGAGTGTCTTGCCAAATGTCAACACTGGGTCTGACTGAGCGCCTCAGGGAGAGAGGTCCAAGCAAGACGCGCCCCGAGGAGCGTCTTGCCACATGTCACTACTCGGTCTGACTGAGCGCCTCCAGGAGAGAGGCCCAAGCAACACGAGCCCCGAGGAGCGTCAGGCCACATGTCACTACTCAGTCTGACTGAGCGCCTCCAGGAGAGAGGCCCAAGTAAGACGCGCCCCGAGGAGCGTCTTGACACGTGTCAACACTGGGTCTGACTGAGGGCCTCCATGAGAGAAGCCCAAGCAAGACGCGCCCCGAGGAGAGTCTTGCCACATGTCAACACTCGGTCTGACAGAGGGCCTCCAGGAGAGAGGCCCAAGAAAGACGCGCCCCGAGGAGTGTCTTGCCACATGTCACCACTGGGTCTGACTGAGCGCCTCCAGGAGAGAGGCCCAAGCAAGATGCGCCCCGAGGAGCGTCTTGTCACATGTCAATACTGGGTCTTTCTGAGCGCCTCCAGGAGAGAAGCCCAAGCAAGACGCGCCCCGAGGAGCTTCTTGCCACATGTCAGCACTCGGTCTGACTGAGCGCCTCCAGGAGAGAGGCCAAAGCAAGACTCGCCCCGAGGAGCGTCTTGCCACGTGTCAACACTGGGTCTGATTGAGGGCCTTCTGGAGAGAGGCCCAAGCAAGACGCGCCCCGAGGAGCGTCTTGCCACATGTCAACAATGGGTCTGACTGAGGGCCTCCAGGAGAGAAGCCCAAGCAAGACGCGCCCCGAGGAGCGTCTTGCCACATGTCAGCACTCGGTCTGACTGAGCGCCTCCAGGAGAGAGGCCCAAGAAAGACGTGCCCCGAGGAGCGTCTTGCCACATGTCAACACTGGGTCTGACTGAGCTTCTCCAGGAGAGAGGACCAAGCAAGACGCGCCCCGAGGAGCGTCTTGCCACATGTCACCTCTGGGTCTGACTGAGCACCGCCAGGAGAGAGGCCCAAGCAAGACGCGCCCCGAGGAGCGTCTTGTCACATGTCAACACTGGGTCTGACTGAGGGCCTCCAGGAGAGAAGCCCAAGCAAGAAACGCCCCAAGGAGCGTCTTGCCACATGTCAACACTGGGTCTGACAGAGGGCCACCAGGAGAGAGGCCCAAGCAAGACGCGCCCCGAGGAGCGTCTTGCCACATGTCACCTCTGGGTCTGACTGAGCGCCTCCAGGAGAGAGGCCCAAGCAAGACGCGCCCCGAGGAGCGTCTTGTTACATGTCAACACTGGGTCTGACTGAGCGCCTCCAGGAGAGAAGCCCCAGCAAGACGTGCCCCGAGGAGCGTCTTGCCACATGTCAGCACTCGGTCTGACTGAGCGCCTCCAGGAGAGAGGCCCAAGCAAGATGCGCCCCGAGGAGCGTCTTGCCACATGTCAACAATGGGTCTGACTGAGGGCCTCCAGGAGAGAATCCCAAGCAAGAGGAGCCCCGAGGAGCGTCTTGCCACATGTCAGCACTCGGTCTGACTGAGCGCCTCCAGGAGAGAGGGCCAAGCAAGAAGCGCCCCGAGGAGCGTCTTGCCACATGTCAACACTGGGTCTGACTGAGCGCCTCCAGGAGAGAGGCCCAAGCAAGACACGCCCCGAGGAGCATCTTGACACATGTCAACACTGGGTCTGACTGAGGGCCTCCATGAGAGAAGCCCAAGAAAGACGCGCCCCGAGGAGAGTCTTGCCACATGTCATCACTGGGTCTGACAGAGGGCATCCAGGAGAGAGGCCTAAGCAATACGCGCCCCGAGGAGCGTCTTGCCACATGTCACCACTGGGTCTGACTGAGCGCCTCCAGGAGAGAGGCCCAAGCAAGAAGCGCCCCGAGGAGCGTCTTGCCACGTGTCAACACTGGGTCTGATTGAGGGCCTTCTGGAGAGAGGCCCAAGCAAGACGCGCCCCGAGGAGCGTCTTGCCACATGTCAACAATGGGTCTGACTGAGGGCATCCAGGAGAGAGGCCCAAGCAATACGCGCCCCGAGGAGCGTCTTGCCACATGTCACCACTGGGTCTGACTGAGCGCCTCCAGGAGAGAGGCCCAAGCAAGAAGCGCCCCGAGGAGCGTCTTGCCACGTGGCAACACTGGGTCTGATTGAGGGCCTTTTGGAGAGAGGCCCAAGCAAGACGCGCCCCGAGGAGCGTCTTGCCACATGTCAACAATGGGTCTGACTGAGGGCCTCCAGGAGAGAAGCCCAAGCAAGACGCGCCCCGAGGAGCGTCTTGCCACATGTCAGCACTCGGTCTGACTGAGCGCCTCCAGGAGAGAGGCCCAAGCAAGACGTGCCCCGAGGAGCGTCTTGCCACATGTCAGCACTCGGTCTGACTGAGCGCCTCCAGGAGAGAGGGCCAAGCAAGAAGCGCCCCGAGGAGCGTCTTGCCACATGTCAACACTGGGTCTGACTGAGCGCCTCCAGGAGAGAGGCCCAAGCAAGACACGCCCCGAGGTGCGTCTTGACACATGTCAACACTGGGTCTGACTGAGGGCCTCCATGAGAGAAGCCCAAGCAAGACGCGCCCCGAGGAGAGTCTTGCCACATGTCAACACTGGGTCTGACAGAGGGCATCCAGGAGAGAGGCCCAAGCAATACGCGCCCCGAGGAGCGTCTTGCCACATGTCACCACTGGGTCTGACTGAGCGCCTCCAGGAGAGAGGCCCAAGCAAGAAGCGCCCCGAGGAGCGTCTTGCCACGTGTCAACACTGGGTCTGATTGAGGGCCTTCTGTAGAGAGGCCCAAGCAAGACGCGCCCCGAGGAGCGTCTTGCCACATGTCAACAATGGGTCTGACTGAGGGCCTCCAGAAGAGAAGCCCAAGCAAGACGCGCCCCGAGGAGCGTCTTGCCACATGTCAGCACTCGGTCTGACTGAGCGCCTCCAGGAGAGAGGCCCAAGCAAGACGTGCCCCGAGGAGCGTCTCGCCACATGTCAACACTGGGTCTGACTGAGCTTCTCCAGGAGAGAGGCCCAAGCAAGACGCGCCCCGAGGAGCGTCTTGCCACATGTCACCTCTGGGTCTGACTTAGCACCTCCAGGAGAGAGGCCCAAGCAAGACGCGCCCCGAGGAGCGTCTTGTCACATGTCAACACTGGGTCTGACTGAGCTCCTCCAGGAGAGAGGCCCAAGCAAGAAACACCCGAGGAGCGTCTTGACACATGTCAACACTGGGTCTGACTGATCGCCTCCCCAGGAGAGAGGCCCAAGCAAGAAACACCCGAGGAGCGTCTTGACACATGTCAACACTGGGTCTGACTGATCGCCTCCCCAGGAGAGAGGCCCAAGCAAGACGCGCCCTGAGGAGCGTCTTGCCACATGTGAACACTGGGTCTGACTGAGCGCCTCCAGGAGAGAGGCCCAAGCAAGACGCGCCCGGAGGAGCGTCTTGCCACATGTCAGCACTCGGTCTGACTGAGCGCCTCCAGGAGAGAGGCCCAAGCAAGACGCGCCCCGAGGAGCATCTTGACACATGTCTCCTCTGGATCTGACTGAGCGCCTCCAGGAGAGAGGCCCAAGCAAGACGTGCCCCGAGGAGCGTCTTGCCACATGTCAACACTGGGTCTGACTGAGTGCCTCCATGAGAGAAGCCCCAGCAAGACGTGCCCCGAGGAGCATCTTGCCACATGTCAACACTGGGTCTGACTGAGAACCTCCAGGAGAGAGGCCCAAGCAAGACGCGCCCCGAGGAGCGTCTTGCCACATGTCAACACTGGGTCTGACTGAGCGCCTCCAGGAGAGAGGCCCAAGCAAGACGCGCCCCGAGGAGCGTCTTGTCACATGTCACTACTCGGTCTGCCTGAGCGCCTCCAGGAGAGAGGCCCAAGCAAGACGTGCCCCGAGGAGCGTCTTGCCACATGTCAACAATGGGTCTGACTGAGGGCCTCCAGGAGAGAAGCCCAAGCAAGAAGCACCCCGAGGAGCGTCTTGCCACATGTCAACACTGGGTCTGACTGAGCGCCTCCAGGAGAGAGGCCCAAGCAAGACACGCCCCGAGGAGCGTCTTGACACATGTCAACACTGGGTCTGACTGAGGGCCTCCATGAGAGAAGCCCAAGCAAGACGCGCCCCGAGGAGAGTCTTGCCACATGTCAACACTGGGTCTGACAGAGGGCATCCAGGAGAGAGGCCCAAGCAATACGCTCCCCGAGGAGCGTCTTGCCACATGTCACCACTGGGTCTGACTGAGCGCCTCCAGGAGAGAGGCCCAAGCAAGAAGCGCCCCGAGGAGCGTCTTGCCACATGTCAGCACTCGGTCTGACTGAGCGCCTCCAGGAGAGAGGCCCAAGCAAGACGTGCCCCGAGGAGCGTCTTGCCACATGTGAACACTGGGTCTGACTGAGGCCCTCCAGGAGTGAGGCCCAAGGAAGACGCGCCCGGAGGAGCGTCTTGCCACATGTCAGCACTCGGTCTGACTGAGCGCCTCCAGGAGAGAGGCCCAAGCAAGACGCGCCCCGAGGAGCATCTTGACACATGTCTCCTCTGGGTCTGACTGAGCGCCTCCAGGAGAGAGGCCCAAGCAAGACGTGCCCCGTGGAGCGTCTTGCCACATGTCAACACTGGGTCTGACTGAGTGCCTCCATGAGAGAAGCCCCAGCAAGACGCGCCCCGAGGAGCATCTTGCCACATGTCAACACTGGGTCTGACTAAGAACCTCCAGGAGAGAGGCCCAAGCAAGACGCGCCCCGAGGAGCGTCTTGCCACATGTCAACACTGGGTCTGACTGAGCGCCTCCAGGAGAGAGGCCCAAGCAAGACGCGCCCCGAGGAGAGTCTTGTCACATGTCACTACTCGGTCTGACTGAGCGCCTCCAGGAGAGAGGCCCAAGCAAGACGTGCCCCGAGGAGCGTCTTGCCACATGTCAACACTGGGTCTGACTGAGCTTCTCCAGGAGAGAGGCCCAAGCAAGACGCGCCCCGAGGAGCGTCTTGCCACATGTCACCTCTGGGTCTGACTTAGCACCTCCAGGAGAGAGGCCCAAGCAAGACGCGCCCCGAGGAGCGTCTTGTCACATGTCAACACTGGGTCTGATTGAGGGCCTTCTGTAGAGAGGCCCAAGCAAGACGCGCCCCGAGGAGCATCTTGCCACATGTCAACAATGGGTCTGACTGAGGGCCTCCAGAAGAGAAGCCCAAGCAAGACGCGCCCCGAGGAGCGTCTTGCCACATGTCAGCACTCGGTCTGACTGAGCGCCTCCAGGAGAGAGGCCCAAGCAAGACGTGCCCCGAGGAGCGTCTCGCCACATGTCAACACTGGGTCTGACTGAGCTTCTCCAGGAGAGAGGCCCAAGCAAGACGCGCCCCGAGGAGCGTCTTGCCACATGTCACCTCTGGGTCTGACTTAGCACCTCCAGGAGAGAGGCCCAAGCAAGACGCGCCCCGAGGAGCGTCTTGTCACATGTCAACACTGGGTCTGACTGAGCTCCTCCAGGAGAGAGGCCCAAGCAAGAAACACCCGAGGAGCGTCTTGACACATGTCAACACTGGGTCTGACTGATCGCCTCCCCAGGAGAGAGGCCCAAGCAAGAAACACCCGAGGAGCGTCTTGACACATGTCAACACTGGGTCTGACTGATCGCCTCCCCAGGAGAGAGGCCCAAGCAAGACGCGCCCTGAGGAGCGTCTTGCCACATGTGAACACTGGGTCTGACTGAGCGCCTCCAGGAGAGAGGCCCAAGCAAGACGCGCCCGGAGGAGCGTCTTGCCACATGTCAGCACTCGGTCTGACTGAGCGCCTCCAGGAGAGAGGCCCAAGCAAGACGCGCCCCGAGGAGCATCTTGACACATGTCTCCTCTGGATCTGACTGAGCGCCTCCAGGAGAGAGGCCCAAGCAAGACGTGCCCCGAGGAGCGTCTTGCCACATGTCAACACTGGGTCTGACTGAGTGCCTCCATGAGAGAAGCCCCAGCAAGACGTGCCCCGAGGAGCATCTTGCCACATGTCAACACTGGGTCTGACTGAGAACCTCCAGGAGAGAGGCCCAAGCAAGACGCGCCCCGAGGAGCGTCTTGCCACATGTCAACACTGGGTCTGACTGAGCGCCTCCAGGAGAGAGGCCCAAGCAAGACGCGCCCCGAGGAGCGTCTTGTCACATGTCACTACTCGGTCTGACTGAGCGCCTCCAGCAGAGAGGCCCAAGCAAGACGTGCCCCGAGGAGCGTCTTGCCACATGTCAACAATGGGTCTGACTGAGGGCCTCCAGGAGAGAAGCCCAAGCAAGAAGCACCCCGAGGAGCGTCTTGCCACATGTCAACACTGGGTCTGACTGAGCGCCTCCAGGAGAGAGGCCCAAGCAAGACACGCCCCGAGGAGCGTCTTGACACATGTCAACACTGGGTCTGACTGAGGGCCTCCATGAGAGAAGCCCAAGCAAGACGCGCCCCGAGGAGAGTCTTGCCACATGTCAACACTGGGTCTGACAGAGGGCATCCAGGAGAGAGGCCCAAGCAATACGCTCCCCGAGGAGCGTCTTGCCACATGTCACCACTGGGTCTGACTGAGCGCCTCCAGGAGAGAGGCCCAAGCAAGAAGCGCCCCGAGGAGCGTCTTGCCACATGTCAGCACTCGGTCTGACTGAGCGCCTCCAGGAGAGAGGCCCAAGCAAGACGTGCCCCGAGGAGCGTCTTGCCACATGTGAACACTGGGTCTGACTGAGGGCCTCCAGGAGTGAGGCCCAAGGAAGACGCGCCCGGAGGAGCGTCTTGCCACATGTCAGCACTCGGTCTGACTGAGCGCCTCCAGGAGAGAGGCCCAAGCAAGACGCGCCCCGAGGAGCATCTTGACACATGTCTCCTCTGGGTCTGACTGAGCGCCTCCAGGAGAGAGGCCCAAGCAAGACGTGCCCCGTGGAGCGTCTTGCCACATGTCAACACTGGGTCTGACTGAGTGCCTCCATGAGAGAAGCCCCAGCAAGACGCGCCCCGAGGAGCATCTTGCCACATGTCAACACTGGGTCTGACTAAGAACCTCCAGGAGAGAGGCCCAAGCAAGACGCGCCCCGAGGAGCGTCTTGCCACATGTCAACACTGGGTCTGACTGAGCGCCTCCAGGAGAGAGGCCCAAGCAAGACGCGCCCCGAGGAGAGTCTTGTCACATGTCACTACTCGGTCTGACTGAGCGCCTCCAGGAGAGAGGCCCAAGCAAGACGTGCCCCGAGGAGCGTCTTGCCACATGTCAACACTGGGTCTGACTGAGCTTCTCCAGGAGAGAGGCCCAAGCAAGACGCGCCCCGAGGAGCGTCTTGCCACATGTCACCTCTGGGTCTGACTTAGCACCTCCAGGAGAGAGGCCCAAGCAAGACGCGCCCCGAGGAGCGTCTTGTCACATGTCAACACTGGGTCTGACTTAGCTCCTCCAGGAGAGAGGCCCAAGCAAGAAACACCCGAGGAGCGTCTTGACACATGTCAACACTGGGTCTGACTGATCGCCTCCCCAGGAGAGAGGCCCAAGCAAGAAACACCCGAGGAGCGTCTTGACACATGTCAACACTGGGTCTGACTGATCGCCTCCCCAGGAGAGAGGCCCAAGCAAGACGCGCCCTGAGGAGCGTCTTGCCACATGTGAACACTGGGTCTGACTGAGCGCCTCCAGGAGAGAGGCCAAAGCAAGACGCGCCCGGAGGAGCGTCTTGCCACATGTCAGCACTCGGTCTGACTGAGCGCCTCCAGGAGAGAGGCCCAAGCAAGACGCGCCCCGAGGAGCATCTTGACACATGTCTCCTCTGGGTCTGACTGAGCGCCTCCAGGAGAGAGGCCCAAGCAAGACGTGCCCCGTGGAGCGTCTTGCCACATGTCAACACTGGGTCTGACTGAGTGCCTCCATGAGAGAAGCCCCAGCAAGACGCGCCCCGAGGAGCATCTTGCCACATGTCAACACTGGGTCTGACTAAGAACCTCCAGGAGAGAGGCCCAAGCAAGACGCGCCCCGAGGAGCGTCTTGCCACATGTCAACACTGGGTCTGACTGAGCGCCTCCAGGAGAGAGGCCCAAGCAAGACGCGCCCCGAGGAGAGTCTTGTCACATGTCACTACTCGGTGTGACTGAGCGCCTCCAGGAGAGAGGCCCAAGCAAGACGTGCCCCGAGGAGCGTCTTGCCACATGTCAACACTGGGTCTGACTGAGCTTCTCCAGGAGAGAGGCCCAAGCAAGACGCGCCCCGAGGAGCGTCTTGCCATATGTCACCTCTGGGTCTGACTTAGCACCCCCAGGAGAGAGGCCCAAGCAAGACGCGCCCCGAGGAGCGTCTTGTCAAATGTCAACACTGGGTCTGACTGAGCTCCTCCAGGAGAGAGGCCCAAGCAAGAAACACCCGAGGAGCGTCTTGACACATGTCAACACTGGGTCTGACTGATCGCCTCCCCAGGAGAGAGGCCCAAGCAAGAAACACCCGAGGAGCATCTTGACACATGTCAACACTGGGTCTGACTGATCGCCTCCCCAGGAGAGAGGCCCAAGCAAGACGCGCCCTGAGGAGCGTCTTGCCACATGTGAACACTGGGTCTGACTGAGCGCCTCCAGGAGAGAGGCCCAAGCAAGACGCGCCCAGAGGAGCGTGTTGCCACATGTCAGCACTCGGTCTGACTGAGCGCCTCCAGGAGAGAGGCCCAAGCAAGACGCGCCCCGAGGAGCATCTTGACACATGTCTCCTCCGGGTCTGACTGAGCGCCTCCAGGAGAGAGGCCCAAGCAAGACGTGCCCCGTGGAGCGTCTTGCCACATGTCAACACTGAGTCTGACTGAGTGCCTCCATGAGAGAAGCCCCAGCAAGACGCGCCCCGAGGAGCATCTTGCCACATGTCAACACTGGGTCTGACTAAGAACCTCCAGGAGAGAGGCCCAAGCAAGACGCGCCCCGAGGAGCGTCTTGCCACATGTCAACACTGGGTCTGACTGAGCACCTCCAGGAGAGAGGCCCAAGCAAGACGCGCCCCGAGGAGAGTCTTGTCACATGTCACTACTCGGTCTGACTGAGCGCCTCCAGGAGAGAGGCCCAAGCAAGACGTGCCCCGAGGAGCGTCTTGCCACATGTCAACACTGGGTCTGACTGAGCTTCTCCAGGAGAGAGGCCCAAGCAAGACGCGCCCCGAGGAGCGTCTTGCCACATGTCACCTCTGGGTCTGACTTAGCACCTCCAGGAGAGAGGCCCAAGCAAGACGCGCCCCGAGGAGCGTCTTGTCACATGTCAACACTGGGTCTGACTGAGCTCCTCCAGGAGAGAGGCCCAAGCAAGAAACACCCGAGGAGCGTCTTGACACATGTCAACACTGGGTCTGACTGATCGCCTCCCCAGGAGAGAGGCCCAAGCAAGAAACACCCGAGGAGCGTCTTGACACATGTCAACACTGGGTCTGACTGATCGCCTCCCCAGGAGAGAGGCCCAAGCAAGACGCGCCCTGAGGAGCGTCTTGCCACATGTGAACACTGGGTCTGACTGAGCACCTCCAGGAGAGAGGCCCAAGCAAGACGCGCCCGGAGGAGCGTCTTGCCACATGTCAGCACTCGGTCTGACTGAGCGCCTCCAGGAGAGAGGCCCAAGCAAGACGCGCCCCGAGGAGCATCTTGACACATGTCTCCTCTGGATCTGACTGAGCGCCTCCAGGAGAGAGGCCCAAGCAAGACGTGCCCCGAGGAGCGTCTTGCCACATGTCAACACTGGGTCTGACTGAGTGCCTCCATGAGAGAAGCCCCAGCAAGACGTGCCCCGAGGAGCATCTTGCCACATGTCAACACTGGGTCTGACTGAGAACCTCCAGGAGAGAGGCCCAAGCAAGACGCGCCCCGAGGAGCGTCTTGCCACATGTCAACACTGGGTCTGACTGAGCGCCTCCAGGAGAGAGGCCCAAGCAAGACGCGCCCCGAGGAGCGTCTTGTCACATGTCACTACTCGGTCTGACTGAGCGCCTCCAGGAGAGAGGCCCAAGCAAGACGTGCCCCGAGGAGCGTCTTGCCACATGTCAACAATGGGTCTGACTGAGGGCCTCCAGGAGAGAAGCCCAAGCAAGAAGCACCCCGAGGAGCGTCTTGCCACATGTCAACACTGGGTCTGACTGAGCGCCTCCAGGAGAGAGGCCCAAGCAAGACACGCCCCGAGGAACGTCTTGACACATGTTACACTGGGTCTGACTGAGGGCCTCCATGAGAGAAGCCCAAGCAAGACGCGCCCCGAGGAGAGTCTTGCCACATGTCAACACTGGGTCTGACAGAGGGCATCCAGGAGAGAGGCCCAAGCAATACGCTCCCCGAGGAGCGTCTTGCCACATGTCACCACTGGGTCTGACTGAGCGCCTCCAGGAGAGAGGCCCAAGCAAGAAGCGCCCCGAGGAGCGTCTTGCCACATGTCAGCACTCGGTCTGACTGAGCGCCTCCAGGAGAGAGGCCCAAGCAAGACGTGCCCCGAGGAGCGTCTTGCCACATGTGAACACTGGGTCTGACTGAGGGCCTCCAGGAGTGAGGCCCAAGGAAGACGCGCCCGGAGGAGCGTCTTGCCACATGTCAGCACTCGGTCTGACTGAGCGCCTCCAGGAGAGAGGCCCAAGCAAGACGCGCCCCGAGGAGCATCTTGACACATGTCTCCTCTGGGTCTGACTGAGCGCCTCCAGGAGAGAGGCCCAAGCAAGACGTGCCCCATGGAGCGTCTAGCCACATGTCAACACTGGGTCTGACTGAGTGCCTCCATGAGAGAAGCCCCAGCAAGACGCGCCCCGAGGAGCATCTTGCCACATGTCAACACTGGGTCTGACTAAGATCCTCCAGGAGAGAGGCCCAAGCAAGACGCGCCCCGAGGAGAGTCTTGCCACATGTCAACACTGGGTCTGACTGAGCGCCTCCAGGAGAGAGGCCCAAGCAAGACGCGCCCCGAGGAGAGTCTTGTCACATGTCACTACTCGGTCTGACTGAGCGCCTCCAGGAGAGAGGCCCAAGCAAGACCTGCCCCGAGGAGCATCTTGCCACATGTCAACAATGGGTCTGACTGAGGGCCTCCTGGAGAGAAGCCCAAGCAAGAAGCGCCCCGAGGAGCGTCTCGCCACATGTCAACACTGGGTCTGACTGAGCGCCTCCAGGAGAGAGGCCCAAGCAAGACGTGCCCCTAGGAGCGTCTTGACACATGTCAACACTGGGTCTGACTGAGGGCCTCCATGAGAGAAGCCCAAGCAAGACGCGCCCCGAGGAGAGTCTTGCCACATGTCAACACTGGGTCTGACAGAGGGCATCCAGGAGAGAGGCCCAAGCAATACGCGCCCCGAGGAGCGTCTTGCCACATGTCACCACTGGGTCTGACTGAGCGCCTCCAGGAGAGAGGCCCAAGCAAGAAGCGCCCCGAGGAGCGTCTTGCCACGTGTCAACACTGGGTCTGATTGAGGGCCTTCTGGAGAGAGGCCCAAGCAAGACGCGCCCCGAGGAGCGTCTTGCCACATGTCAACAATGGGTCTGACTGAGGGCCTCCAGGAGAGAAGCCCAAGCAAGACACGCCCCGAGGAGCTTCTTGCCACATGTCAGCACTCGGTCTGACTGAGCGCCTCCAGGAGAGAGGCCCAAGCAAGACGCGCCCCGAGGAGTGTCATGCCACATGTCAACACTGGGTCTGACGGGCGCCTCCAGGAGAGAGGCCCAAGCAAGACGCGCCGCGAGGAGCGTCTTGCCACGTGTCAACACTGGGTCTGACTTAGCGCCTCCAGGAGAGAGGCCCAAGCAAGATGCGCCCCGAGGAGCGTCTTGCCACGTGTCACCACTGGGTCTGACTGAGCTCCTCCAGGAGAGAGGCCCAAGAGAGACGCGCCCCGAAGAGCGTCTTGCCACGTGTCACCACTGGGTCTGATTGAGCACCTCCAGGAGAGAGGCCCCAGCAAGACGCGACCCGAGGAGCGTCTTGCCTTATGTCAGCACTCGGTCTGACTGAGCGCCTCCAGGAGAGAGGCCCAAGCAAGACGTGCCCCGAGGAGCGTCTTGCCACATGTCAACAATGGGTCTGACTGAGGGCCTCCAGGAGAGAGGCCCCAGCAAGACCCGCCCCGAGGAGCGTCTTGCCTTATGTCAGCACTCGGTCTGACTGAGCGCCTAAAGGAGAGAGGCCCAAGCAAGACCCGCCCCGAGGAGCGTCTTGCCACATGTCACTACTCGGTCTAACTGAGCGCCTCCAGGAGAGAGGTCCAAGCAAGACACGCCCCAAGGAGCGTCTTGCCACATGTCACTACTCGGTCTGACTGAGCGCCTCCAGGAGGGAGGTCCAAGCAAGACGCACCCCGAGGAGCGTCTTGCCACATGTCACTACTCGGTCTGACTGAGCGCCTCCAGGAGAGAGGCCCAAGCAAGACGTGCCCCGAGGAGCGTCTTGCCACATGTCAACAATGGGTCTGACTGAGGGCCTCCAGGAGAGAAGCCCAAGCAAGACGCGCCCCGAGGAGCGTCTTGCCACATGTCAACACTGGGTCTGACTGAGGGCCCCCAGGAGAGAGGCCCAAATAAGACGCGCCCCGAGGAGCGTCTTGCCACATGTCAACACTGGGTCTGACTGAGGGCCTCCAGGAGAGAAGCCCAAGCAAGATGCGCCCCGAGGAGCGTCTTTCCACATGTCAGCACTCGGTCTGACTGAGCGCCTCCAGGAGAGAGGCCCAAGCAAGACGCGCCCCGAGGAGCGTCTTGCCACATGTCAACAATGGACCTGACTGAGGGCCTCCAGGAGAGAAGCCCAAGGAAGATGCGCCCCGAGGAGCTTCTTGCCACATGTCAGCACTCGGTCTGACTGAGCGCCTCCAGGAGAGAGGCCAAAGCAAGATGCGCCCCGAGGAGCGTCTTGACACATGTCAACACTGGGTCTGACAGAGGGCCTCCATGAGAGAGGCCCAAGCAAGACGCGCCCCGAGGAGTTTCTTGCCACATGTCAACACTGGGTCTGACTGAGCGCCTCCAGGAGAGAGGCCCAAGCAAGACGCGCCCCGAGGAGCGCCTTGCCACGTGTCAACACTGGGTCTGACTTAGCGCCTCCAGGAGAGAGGCCCAAGCAAGATGCGCCCCGAGGAGCGTCTTGCCACGTGTCACCACTGGGTCTGACTGAGCTCCTCCAGGAGAGAGGCCCAAGCAAGACGCGCCCCGAGGAGCGTCTTGCCACGTGTCACCACTGGGTGTGATTGAGCACCTCCAGGAGAGAGGCCCCAGCAAGACGCGCCGCGAGGAGCATCTTGCCTTATGTCAGCACTCGGTCTGACTGAGCGCCTCCAGGAGAGAGGCCCAAGCAAGACCCGCCCCGAGGAGCGTCTTGCCACATGTCACTACTCGGTCTAACTGAGCGCATCCAGGAGAGAGGTCCAAGCAAGACATGCCCCGAGGAGCGTCTTGCCACATGTCACTACTCGGTCTGACTGAGCGCCTCCAGGAGGGAGGTCCAAGCAAGACGCGCCCCGAGGAGCGTCTTGCCACATGTCACTACTCGGTCTGACTGAGCGCCTCCAGGAGAGAGGCCCAAGCAAGACGTGCCCCGAGGAGCGTCTTGCCACATGTCAACAATGGGTCTGACTGAGGGCCTCCAGGAGAGAAGCCCAAGCAAGATGCGCCCCGAGGAGCGTCTTGCCACATGTCAACACTGGGTCTGACTGAGGGCCCCCAGGAGAGAGGCCCAAATAAGACGCGCCCCGAGGAGCGTCTTGCCACATGTCAACACTGGGTCTGACTGAGGGCCTCCAGGAGAGAAGCCCAAGCAAGATGCGCCCCGAGGAGCGTCTTGCCACATGTCAGCACTCGGTTTGACTGAGCGCCTCCAGGAGAGAGGCCCAAGCAAGACGTGCCCCGAGGAGCGTCTTGCCACATGTCAACACTGGGTCTGACTGAGCGCCTCCAGGAGAGAGGCCCAAGCAAGACGCGCCCCGAGGAGCGTCTTGCCACATGTGAACACTGGGTCTGACTGAGCGCCTCCAGGAGAGAGGCCCAAGCAAGACGCACCCGGAGGAGCGTCTTGCCACATGTCAGCACTCGGTTTGACTGAGCGCCTCCAGGAGAGAGGCCCAAGCAAGACACGCCCCGAGGAGCGTCTTGACACATGTCTCCTCTGGGTCTGACTGAGCGCCTCCAGGAGAGAGGCCCCAGCAAGACCCGCCCCGAGGAGCGTCTTGCCTTATGTCAGCACTCGGTCTGACTGAGCGCCTAAAGGAGAGAGGCCCAAGCAAGACCCGCCCCGAGGAGCGTCTTGCCACATGTCACTACTCGGTCTAACTGAGCGCCTCCAGGAGAGAGGTCCAAGCAAGACACGCCCCGAGGAGCGTCTTGCCACATGTCACTACTCGGTCTGACTGAGCGCCTCCAGGAGGGAGGTCCAAGCAAGACGCACCCCGAGGAGCGTCTTGCCACATGTCACTACTCGGTCTGACTGAGCGCCTCCAGGAGAGAGGCCCAAGCAAGACGTGCCCCGAGGAGCGTCTTGCCACATGTCAACAATGGGTCTGACTGAGGGCCTCCAGGAGAGAAGCCCAAGCAAGACGCGCCCCGAGGAGCGTCTTGCCACATGTCAACACTGGGTCTGACTGAGGGCCCCCAGGAGAGAGGCCCAAATAAGACGCGCCCCGAGGAGCGTCTTGCCACATGTCAACACTGGGTCTGACTGAGGGCCTCCAGGAGAGAAGCCCAAGCAAGATGCGCCCCGAGGAGCGTCTTTCCACATGTCAGCACTCGGTCTGACTGAGCGCCTCCAGGAGAGAGGCCCAAGCAAGACGCGCCCCGAGGAGCGTCTTGCCACATGTCAACAATGGACCTGACTGAGGGCCTCCAGGAGAGAAGCCCAAGGAAGATGCGCCCCGAGGAGCTTCTTGCCACATGTCAGCACTCGGTCTGACTGAGCGCCTCCAGGAGAGAGGCCAAAGCAAGATGCGCCCCGAGGAGCGTCTTGACACATGTCAACACTGGGTCTGACAGAGGGCCTCCATGAGAGAGGCCCAAGCAAGACGCGCCCCGAGGAGTTTCTTGCCACATGTCAACACTGGGTCTGACTGAGCGCCTCCAGGAGAGAGGCCCAAGCAAGACGCGCCCCGAGGAGCGCCTTGCCACGTGTCAACACTGGGTCTGACTTAGCGCCTCCAGGAGAGAGGCCCAAGCAAGATGCGCCCCGAGGAGCGTCTTGCCACGTGTCACCACTGGGTCTGACTGAGCTCCTCCAGGAGAGAGGCCCAAGCAAGACGCGCCCCGAGGAGCGTCTTGCCACGTGTCACCACTGGGTGTGATTGAGCACCTCCAGGAGAGAGGCCCCAGCAAGACGCGCCGCGAGGAGCATCTTGCCTTATGTCAGCACTCGGTCTGACTGAGCGCCTCCAGGAGAGAGGCCCAAGCAAGACCCGCCCCGAGGAGCGTCTTGCCACATGTCACTACTCGGTCTAACTGAGCGCATCCAGGAGAGAGGTCCAAGCAAGACATGCCCCGAGGAGCGTCTTGCCACATGTCACTACTCGGTCTGACTGAGCGCCTCCAGGAGGGAGGTCCAAGCAAGACGCGCCCCGAGGAGCGTCTTGCCACATGTCACTACTCGGTCTGACTGAGCGCCTCCAGGAGAGAGGCCCAAGCAAGACGTGCCCCGAGGAGCGTCTTGCCACATGTCAACAATGGGTCTGACTGAGGGCCTCCAGGAGAGAAGCCCAAGCAAGATGCGCCCCGAGGAGCGTCTTGCCACATGTCAACACTGGGTCTGACTGAGGGCCCCCAGGAGAGAGGCCCAAATAAGACGCGCCCCGAGGAGCGTCTTGCCACATGTCAACACTGGGTCTGACTGAGGGCCTCCAGGAGAGAAGCCCAAGCAAGATGCGCCCCGAGGAGCGTCTTGCCACATGTCAGCACTCGGTTTGACTGAGCGCCTCCAGGAGAGAGGCCCAAGCAAGACGTGCCCCGAGGAGCGTCTTGCCACATGTCAACACTGGGTCTGACTGAGCGCCTCCAGGAGAGAGGCCCAAGCAAGACGCGCCCCGAGGAGCGTCTTGCCACATGTGAACACTGGGTCTGACTGAGCGCCTCCAGGAGAGAGGCCCAAGCAAGACGCACCCGGAGGAGCGTCTTGCCACATGTCAGCACTCGGTTTGACTGAGCGCCTCCAGGAGAGAGGCCCAAGCAAGACACGCCCCGAGGAGCGTCTTGACACATGTCTCCTCTGGGTCTGACTGAGCGCCTCCAGGAGAGAGGCCCAAGCAAGACGTGCCCCGAGGAGCATCTTGCCACATGTCAACACTGGGTCTGACTGAGTGCCTCCATGAGAGAAGCCCCAGCAAGACGCGCCCCGAGGAGCGTCTTGCCACATGTCAACACTGGGTCTGACTGAGCACCTCCAGGAGAGAGGCCCAAGCAAGACGCGCCCCGAGGAGCGTCTTGCCACATGTCAACACTGGGTCTGAGTGAGCGCCTCCAGGAGAGAGGCCCGAAGAGCGTCTTGCCACATGTCACCTCTGGGTCTGACTGAGCGCCTCCAGGAGAGAGGCGCAAGCAAGACGCGCCCCGAGGAGCGTCTTGCCACATGTCAACACTGGGTCTAATTGAGCGCCTCCAGGAGAGAGGCCTAAGCAAGACGCGCCCCGAGGAGCGTCTTGCCACATGTCACTACTCGGTCTGACTGAGCGCCTCCAGGAAAGAGGTCCAAGCAACACGCGCCCCGAGGAGCGTCTTGCCACATGTCAACACTGGGTCTGACTGAGTGCCTCCATGAGAGAAGCCCCAGCAAGACGCGCCCCGAGGAGCGTCTTACCACATGTCACTACTCGGTCTGACTGAGCGCCTCCAGGAGAGAGGCCCAAGCAAGACGCGCCCCGAGGAGCGTCTTGCCACGTGTCAACACTGGGTCTGACTGAGGGCCTCCAGGAGTGAGGCCCAAGGAAGACGCGCCCGGAGGAGCGTCTTGCCACATGTCAGCACTCGGTCTGACTGAGCGCCTCCAGGAGAGAGGCCCAAGCAAGACGCGCCCCGAGGAGCATCTTGACACATGACTCCTCTGGGTCTGACTGAGCGCCTCCAGGAGAGAGGCCCAAGCAAGACGTGCCCCGTGGAGCGTCTTGCCACATGTCAACACTGGGTCTGACTGAGTGCCTCCATGAGAGAAGCCCCAGCAAGACGCGCCCCGAGGAGCATCTTGCCACATGTCAACACTGGGTCTGACTAAGAACCTCCAGGAGAGAGGCCCAAGCAAGACGCGCCCCGAGGAGCGTCTTGCCACATGTCAACACTGGGTCTGACTGAGCGCCTCCAGGAGAGAGGCCCAAGCAAGACGCGCCCCGAGGAGAGTCTTGTCACATGTCACTACTCGGTCTGACTGAGCGCCTCCAGGAGAGAGGCCCAAGCAAGACGTGCCCCGAGGAGCGTCTTGCCACATGTCAACAATGGGTCTGACTGAGGGCCTCCAGGAGAGAAGCCCAAGCAAGAAGCGCCCCGAGGAGCGTCTTGCCACATGTCAACACTGGGTCTGACTGAGCGCCTCCAGGAGAGAGGCCCAAGCAAGACACGCCCCTAGGAGCGTCTTGACACATGTCAACACTGGGTCTGACTGAGGGCCTCCATGAGAGAAGCCCAAGCAAGACGCGCCCCGAGGAGAGTCTTGCCACATGTCAACACTGGGTCTGACAGAGGGCATCCAGGAGAGAGGCCCAAGCAAGACGCGCCCCGAGGAGTGTCATGCCACATGTCAACACTGGGTCTGACGGAGCGCCTCCAGGAGAGAGGCCCAAGCAAGACGCGCCCCGAGGAGCGTCTTGCCACGTGTCAACACTGTGTCTGACTCAGCGCCTCCAGGAGAGAGGCCCAAGCAAGATGCGCCCCGAGGAGCGTCTTGCCACGTGTCACCACTGGGTCTGACTGAGCTCCTCCAGGAGAGAGGCCCAAGAAAGACGCGCCCCGAGGAGCGTCTTGCCACGTGTCACCACTGGGTCTGATTGAGCACCTCCAGGAGAGAGGCCCCAGCAAGACGCGACCCGAGGAGCGTCTTGCCTTATGTTAGCACTCGGTCTGACTGAGCGCCTCCAGGAGAGAGGCCCAAGCAAGACGTGCCCCGAGGAGCGTCTTGCCACATGTCAACAATGGGTCTGACTGAGGGCCTCCAGGAGAGAGGCCCCAGCAAGACCCGCCCCGAGGAGCGTCTTGCCTTATGTCAGCACTCGGTCTGACTGAGCGCCTAAAGGAGAGAGGCCCAAGCAAGACCCGCCCCGAGGAGCGTCTTGCCACATGTCACTACTCGGTCTAACTGAGCGCCTCCAGGAGAGAGGTCCAAGCAAGACACGCCCCGAGGAGCGTCTTGCCACATGTCACTACTCGGTCTGACTGAGCGCCTCCAGGAGGGAGGTCCAAGCAAGACGCACCCCGAGGAGCGTCTTGCCACATGTCACTACTCGGTCTGACTGAGCGCCTCCAGGAGAGAGGCCCAAGCAAGACGTGCCCCGAGGAGCGTCTTGCCACATGTCAACAATGGGTCTGACTGAGGGCCTCCAGGAGAGAAGCCCAAGCAAGACGCGCCCCGAGGAGCGTCTTGCCACATGTCAACACTGGGTCTGACTGAGGGCCCCCAGGAGAGAGGCCCAAATAAGACGCGCCCCGAGGAGCGTCTTGCCACATGTCAACACTGGGTCTGACTGAGGGCCTCCAGGAGAGAAGCCCAAGCAAGATGCGCCCCGAGGAGCGTCTTTCCACATGTCAGCACTCGGTCTGACTGAGCGCCTCCAGGAGAGAGGCCCAAGCAAGACGCACCCCGAGGAGCGTCTTGCCACATGTCAACACTGGGTCTGACTGAGCGCCTCCAGGAGAGAGGCCCAAGCAAGACGCGCCCCGAGGAGCGTCTTGCCACATGTGAACACTGGGTCTGACTGAGCGCCTCCAGGAGAGAGGCCCAAGCAAGACGCGCCCGGAGGAGCGTCTTTCACGTCAGCACTCGGTCTGACTGAGCGCCTCCAGGAGAGAGGCCCAAGCAAGACGCGCCCCGAGGAGCGTCTTGACACGTCTCCTCTGGGTCTGACTGAGCGCCTTCAGGAGAGAGGCCCAAGCAAGACGTGCCCCGAGGAGCATCTTGCCACATGTCAACACTCGGTCTGACTGAGCGCCTCCAGGAGAGAGGCCCGAACAAGACGCGCCCAGAGGAGCGACTTGCCACATGTCAACACTGGGTCTGACTGAGCGCCTCCAGGAGAGAGGCCCAAGCAAGACGCGCCCCGAGGAAAGTCTTGCCACATGTCAGCACTCGGTCTGACTGAGCGCCTCCAGGAGAGAGGCCCAAGCAAGACGCGCCCCGAGGAGCGTCTTGACACATTTCTCCTCTGGGTCTGACTGCGCGCCTCCAGGAGAGAGGCCCAAGCAAGACGTTCCCCGAGGAGCGTCTTTCCACATGTCAACACTGGGTCTGACTGAGTGCCTCCATGAGAGAGGCCCAAGCAAGACGCGCCCCGAGGAGCATCTTGCCACATGTCAACACTGGGTCTGACTACGCACCTCCAGGAGAGAGGCCCAAGCAAGACGCGCCCCGAGGAGCGTCTTGCCACATGTCAACACTGGGTCTGACTGAGCGCCTCCAGGAGAGAGGCCCGAGGAGCGTCTTGACACATGTCACCTCTGGGTCTGACTGAGCGCCTCCAGGAGAGAGGCCCAAGCAAGACGCGCCCCGAGGACCGTCTTGTCACATGTCAACACTGGGTCTGACTGAGCGCCTCCAGGAGAGAGGTCCAAGCAACACTCGCCCCGAGGAGCGTCTTGCCACATGTCAACACTGGGTCTGACTGAGTGCCTCCATGAGAGAAGCCCCAGCAAGACGCGCCCCGAGGAGCGTCTTGTCACATGTCACTACTCGGTCTGACTGAGCGCCTCCCGGAGAGAGGCCCAAGCAAGACGTGCCCCGAGGAGCGTCTAGCCACATGTCAACAATGGGTCTGACTGAGGGCCTCCAGGAGAGAAGCCCAAGCAAGAAGCGCCCCGAGGAGCGTCTTGCCACATGTCAACACTGGGTCTGACTGAGCGCCTCCAGGAGAGAGGCCCGAGGAGCGTCTTGACACATGTCACCTCTGGGTCTGACTGAGCGCCTCCAGGAGAGAGGCCCAAGCAAGACGCGCCCCGAGGACCGTCTTGTCACATGTCAACACTGGGTCTGACTGAGCGCCTCCAGGAGAGAGGTCCAGGCAACACTCGCCCCGAGGAGCGTCTTGCCACATGTCAACACTGGGTCTGACTGAGTGCCTCCATGAGAGAAGCCCCAGCAAGACGCGCCCCGAGGAGCGTCTTGTCACATGTCACTACTCGGTCTGACTGAGCGCCTCCCGGAGAGAGGCCCAAGCAAGACGTGCCCCGAGGAGCGTCTAGCCACATGTCAACAATGGGTCTGACTGAGGGCCTCCAGGAGAGAAGCCCAAGCAAGAAGCACCCCGAGGAGCGTCTTGCCACATGTCAACACTGGGTCTGACTGAGTGCCTCCATGAGAGAAGCCCCAGCAAGACGTGCCCCGAGGAGCATCTTGCCACATGTCAACACTGGGTCTGACTGAGAACCTCCAGGAGAGAGGCCCAAGCAAGACGCGCCCCGAGGAGCGTCTTGCCACATGTCAACACTGGGTCTGACTGAGCGCCTCCAGGAGAGAGGCCCAAGCAAGACGCGCCCCGAGGAGCGTCTTGTCACATGTCACTACTCGGTCTGACTGAGCGCCTCCAGGAGAGAGGCCCAAGCAAGACGTGCCCCGAGGAGCGTCTTGCCACATGTCAACAATGGGTCTGACTGAGGGCCTCCAGGAGAGAAGCCCAAGCAAGAAGCACCCCGAGGAGCGTCTTGCCACATGTCAACACTGGGTCTGACTGAGCGCCTCCAGGAGAGAGGCCCAAGCAAGACACGCCCCGAGGAGCGTCTTGACACATGTCAACACTGGGTCTGACTGAGGGCCTCCATGAGAGAAGCCCAAGCAAGACGCGCCCCGAGGAGAGTCTTGCCACATGTCAACACTGGGTCTGACAGAGGGCATCCAGGAGAGAGGCCCAAGCAATACGCTCCCCGAGGAGCGTCTTGCCACATGTCACCACTGGGTCTGACTGAGCGCCTCCAGGAGAGAGGCCCAAGCAAGAAGCGCCCCGAGGAGCGTCTTGCCACATGTCAGCACTCGGTCTGACTGAGCGCCTCCAGTAGAGAGGCCCAAGCAAGACGTGCCCCGAGGAGCGTCTTGCCACATGTGAACACTGGGTCTGACTGAGGGCCTCCAGGAGTGAGGCCCAAGGAAGACGCGCCCGGAGGAGCGTCTTGCCACATGTCAGCACTCGGTCTGACTGAGCGCCTCCAGGAGAGAGGCCCAAGCAAGACGCGCCCCGAGGAGCATCTTGACACATGTCTCCTCTGGGTCTGACTGAGCGCCTCCAGGAGAGAGGCCCAAGCAAGACGTGCCCCATGGAGCGTCTAGCCACATGTCAACACTGGGTCTGACTGAGTGCCTCCATGAGAGAAGCCCCAGCAAGACGCGCCCCGAGGAGCATCTTGCCACATGTCAACACTGGGTCTGACTAAGATCCTCCAGGAGAGAGGCCCAAGCAAGACGCGCCCCGAGGAGAGTCTTGCCACATGTCAACACTGGGTCTGACTGAGCGCCTCCAGGAGAGAGGCCCAAGCAAGACGCGCCCCGAGGAGAGTCTTGTCACATGTCACTACTCGGTCTGACTGAGCGCCTCCAGGAGAGAGGCCCAAGCAAGACGTGCCCCGAGGAGCATCTTGCCACATGTCAACAATGGGTCTGACTGAGGGCCTCCAGGAGAGAAGCCCAAGCAAGAAGCGCCCCGAGGAGCGTCTCGCCACATGTCAACACTGGGTCTGACTGAGCGCCTCCAGGAGAGAGGCCCAAGCAAGACGTGCCCCTAGGAGCGTCTTGACACATGTCAACACTGGGTCTGACTGAGGGCCTCCATGAGAGAAGCCCAAGCAAGACGCGCCCCGAGGAGAGTCTTGCCACATGTCAACACTGGGTCTGACAGAGGGCATCCAGGAGAGAGGCCCAAGCAATACGCGCCCCGAGGAGCGTCTTGCCACATGTCACCACTGGGTCTGACTGAGCGCCTCCAGGAGAGAGGCCCAAGCAAGAAGCGCCCCGAGGAGCGTCTTGCCACGTGTCAACACTGGGTCTGATTGAGGGCCTTCTGGAGAGAGGCCCAAGCAAGACGCGCCCCGAGGAGCGTCTTGCCACATGTCAACAATGGGTCTGACTGAGGGCCTCCAGGAGAGAAGCCCAAGCAAGACACGCCCCGAGGAAATTCTTGCCACATGTCAGCACTCGGTCTGACTGAGCGCCTCCAGGAGAGAGGCCCAAGCAAGACGCGCCCCGAGGAGTGTCATGCCACATGTCAACACTGGGTCTGACGGGCGCCTCCAGGAGAGAGGCCCAAGCAAGACGCGCCCCGAGGAGCGTCTTGCCACGTGTCAACACTGGGTCTGACTTAGCGCCTCCAGGAGAGAGGCCCAAGCAAGATGCGCCCCGAGGAGCGTCTTGCCACGTGTCACCACTGGGTCTGAGTGAGCTCCTCCAGGAGAGAGGCCCAAGAGAGACGCGCCCCGAAGAGCGTCTTGCCACGTGTCACAACTGGGTCTGATTGAGCACCTCCAGGAGAGAGGCCCCAGCAAGACGCGACCCGAGGAGCGTCTTGCCTTATGTCAGCACTCGGTCTGACTCAGCGCCTCCAGGAGAGAGGCCCAAGCAAGACGTGCCCCGAGGAGCGTCTTGCCACATGTCAACAATGGGTCTGACTGAGGGCCTCCAGGAGAGAGGCCCCAGCAAGACCCGCCCCGAGGAGCGTCTTGCCTTATGTCAGCACTCGGTCTGACTGAGCGACTAAAGGAGAGAGGCCAAAGCAAGACCCGCCCCGAGGAGCGTCTTGCCACATGTCACTACTCGGTCTAACTGAGCGCCTCCAGGAGAGAGGTCCAAGCAAGACACGCCCCGAGGAGCGTCTTGCCACATGTCACTACTCGGTCTGACTGAGCGCCTCCAGGAGGGAGGTCCAAGCAAGACGCACCCCGAGGAGCGTCTTGCCACATGTCACTACTCGGTCTGACTGAGCGCCTCCAGGAGAGAGGCCCAAGCAAGACGTGCCCCGAGGAGCGTCTTGCCACATGTCAACAATGGGTCTGACTGAGGGCCTCCAGGAGAGAAGCCCAAGCAAGACGCGCCCCGAGGAGCGTCTTGCCACATGTCAACACTGGGTCTGACTGAGGGCCCCCAGGAGAGAGGCCCAAATAAGACGCGCCCCGAGGAGCGTCTTGCCACATGTCAACACTGGGTCTGACTGAGGGCCTCCAGGAGAGAAGCCCAAGCAAGATGCGCCCCGAGGAGCGTCTTTCCACATGTCAGCACTCGGTCTGACTGAGCGCCTCCAGGAGAGAGGCCCAAGCAAGACGCGCCCCGAGGAGCGTCTTGCCACATGTCAACAATGGACCTGACTGAGGGCCTCCAGGAGAGAAGCCCAAGGAAGATGCGCCCCGAGGAGCTTCTTGCCACATGTCAGCACTCGGTCTGACTGAGCGCCTCCAGGAGAGAGGCCAAAGCAAGATGCGCCCCGAGGAGCGTCTTGACACATGTCAACACTGGGTCTGACAGAGGGCCTCCATGAGAGAGGCCCAAGCAAGACTCGCCCCGAGGAGTTTCTTGCCACATGTCAACACTGGGTCTGACTGAGCGCCTCCAGGAGAGAGGCCCAAGCAAGACGCGCCCCGAGGAGCGCCTTGCCACGTGTCAACACTGGGTCTGACTTAGCGCCTCCAGGAGAGAGGCCCAAGCAAGATGCGCCCCGAGGAGCGTCTTGCCACGTGTCACCACTGGGTCTGACTGAGCTCCTCCAGGAGAGAGGCCCAAGCAAGACGCGCCCCGAGGAGCGTCTTGCCACGTGTCACCACTGGGTGTGATTGAGCACCTCCAGGAGAGAGGCCCCAGCAAGACGCGCCGCGAGGAGCATCTTGCCTTATGTCAGCACTCGGTCTGACTGAGCGCCTCCAGGAGAGAGGCCCAAGCAAGACCCGCCCCGAGGAGCGTCTTGCCACATGTCACTACTCGGTCTAACTGAGCGCATCCAGGAGAGAGGTCCAAGCAAGACATGCCCCGAGGAGCGTCTTGCCACATGTCACTACTCGGTCTGACTGAGCGCCTCCAGGAGGGAGGTCCAAGCAAGACGCGCCCCGAGGAGCGTCTTGCCACATGTCACTACTCGGTCTGACTGAGCGCCTCCAGGAGAGAGGCCCAAGCAAGACGTGCCCCGAGGAGCGTCTTGCCACATGTCAACAATGGGTCTGACTGAGGGCCTCCAGGAGAGAAGCCCAAGCAAGATGCGCCCCGAGGAGCGTCTTGCCACATGTCAACACTGGGTCTGACTGAGGGCCCCCAGGAGAGAGGCCCAAATAAGACGCGCCCCGAGGAGCGTCTTGCCACATGTCAACACTGGGTCTGACTGAGGGCCTCCAGGAGAGAAGCCCAAGCAAGATGCGCCCCGAGGAGCGTCTTGCCACATGTCAGCACTCGGTTTGACTGAGCGCCTCCAGGAGAGAGGCCCAAGCAAGACGTGCCCCGAGGAGCGTCTTGCCACATGTCAACACTGGGTCTGACTGAGCGCCTCCAGGAGAGAGGCCCAAGCAAGACGCGCCCCGAGGAGCGTCTTGCCACATGTGAACACTGGGTCTGACTGAGCGCCTCCAGGAGAGAGGCCCAAGCAAGACGCACCCAGAGGAGCGTCTTGCCACATGTCAGCACTCGGTTTGACTGAGCGCCTCCAGGAGAGAGGCCCAAGCAAGACACGCCCCGAGGAGCGTCTTGACACATGTCTCCTCTGGGTCTGACTGAGCGCCTCCAGGAGAGAGGCCCAAGCAAGACGTGCCCCGAGGAGCATCTTGCCACATGTCAACACTGGGTCTGACTGAGTGCCTCCATGAGAGAAGCCCCAGCAAGACGCGCCCCGAGGAGCGTCTTGCCACATGTCAACACTGGGTCTGACTGAGCACCTCCAGGAGAGAGGCCCAAGCAAGACGCGCCCCGAGGAGCGTCTTGCCACATGTCAACACTGGGTCTGAGTGAGCGCCTCCAGGAGAGAGGCCCGAAGAGCGTCTTGCCACATGTCACCTCTGGGTCTGACTGAGCGCCTCCAGGAGAGAGGCGCAAGCAAGACGCGCCCCGAGGAGCGTCTTGCCACATGTCAACACTGGGTCTAATTGAGCGCCTCCAGGAGAGAGGCCTAAGCAAGACGCGCCCCGAGGAGCGTCTTGCCACATGTCACTACTCGGTCTGACTGAGCGCCTCCAGGAAAGAGGTCCAAGCAACACGCGCCCCGAGGAGCGTCTTGCCACATGTCAACACTGGGTCTGACTGAGTGCCTCCATGAGAGAAGCCCCAGCAAGACGCGCCCCGAGGAGCGTCTTACCACATGTCACTACTCGGTCTGACTGAGCGCCTCCAGGAGAGAGGCCCAAGCAAGACGCGCCCCGAGGAGCGTCTTGCCACGTGTCAACACTGGGTCTGACTGAGGGCCTCCAGGAGTGAGGCCCAAGGAAGACGCGCCCGGAGGAGCGTCTTGCCACATGTCAGCACTCGGTCTGACTGAGCGCCTCCAGGAGAGAGGCCCAAGCAAGACGCGCCCCGAGGAGCATCTTGACACATGTCTCCTCTGGGTCTGACTGAGCGCCTCCAGGAGAGAGGCCCAAGCAAGACGTGCCCCGTGGAGCGTCTTGCCACATGTCAACACTGGGTCTGACTGAGTGCCTCCATGAGAGAAGCCCCAGCAAGACGCGCCCCGAGGAGCATCTTGCCACATGTCAACACTGGGTCTGACTAAGAACCTCCAGGAGAGAGGCCCAAGCAAGACGCGCCCCGAGGAGCGTCTTGCCACATGTCAACACTGGGTCTGACTGAGCGCCTCCAGGAGAGAGGCCCAAGCAAGACGCGCCCCGAGGAGAGTCTTGTCACATGTCACTACTCGGTCTGACTGAGCGCCTCCAGGAGAGAGGCCCAAGCAAGACGTGCCCCGAGGAGCGTCTTGCCACATGTCAACAATGGGTCTGACTGAGGGCCTCCAGGAGAGAAGCCCAAGCAAGAAGCGCCCCGAGGAGCGTCTTGCCACATGTCAACACTGGGTCTGACTGAGCGCCTCCAGGAGAGAGGCCCAAGCAAGACACGCCCCTAGGAGCGTCTTGACACATGTCAACACTGGGTCTGACTGAGGGCCTCCATGAGAGAAGCCCAAGCAAGACGCGCCCCGAGGAGAGTCTTGCCACATGTCAACACTGGGTCTGACAGAGGGCATCCAGGAGAGAGGCCCAAGCAAGACGCGCCCCGAGGAGTGTCATGCCACATGTCAACACTGGGTCTGACGGAGCGCCTCCAGGAGAGAGGCCCAAGCAAGACGCGCCCCGAGGAGCGTCTTGCCACGTGTCAACACTGGGTCTGACTCAGCGCCTCCAGGAGAGAGGCCCAAGCAAGATGCGCCCCGAGGAGCGTCTTGCCACGTGTCACCACTGGGTCTGACTGAGCTCCTCCAGGAGAGAGGCCCAAGAAAGACGCGCCCCGAGGAGCGTCTTGCCACGTGTCACCACTGGGTCTGATTGAGCACCTCCAGGAGAGAGGCCCCAGCAAGACGCGACCCGAGGAGCGTCTTGCCTTATGTTAGCACTCGGTCTGACTGAGCGCCTCCAGGAGAGAGGCCCAAGCAAGACGTGCCCCGAGGAGCGTCTTGCCACATGTCAACAATGGGTCTGACTGAGGGCCTCCAGGAGAGAGGCCCCAGCAAGACCCGCCCCGAGGAGCGTCTTGCCTTATGTCAGCACTCGGTCTGACTGAGCGCCTAAAGGAGAGAGGCCCAAGCAAGACCCGCCCCGAGGAGCGTCTTGCCACATGTCACTACTCGGTCTAACTGAGCGCCTCCAGGAGAGAGGTCCAAGCAAGACACGCCCCGAGGAGCGTCTTGCCACATGCCACTACTCGGTCTGACTGAGCGCCTCCAGGAGGGAGGTCCAAGCAAGACGCACCCCGAGGAGCGTCTTGCCACATGTCACTACTCGGTCTGACTGAGCGCCTCCAGGAGAGAGGCCCAAGCAAGACGTGCCCCGAGGAGCGTCTTGCCACATGTCAACAATGGGTCTGACTGAGGGCCTCCAGGAGAGAAGCCCAAGCAAGACGCGCCCCGAGGAGCGTCTTGCCACATGTCAACACTGGGTCTGACTGAGGGCCCCCAGGAGAGAGGCCCAAATAAGACGCGCCCCGAGGAGCGTCTTGCCACATGTCAACACTGGGTCTGACTGAGGGCCTCCAGGAGAGAAGCCCAAGCAAGATGCGCCCCGAGGAGCGTCTTTCCACATGTCAGCACTCGGTCTGACTGAGCGCCTCCAGGAGAGAGGCCCAAGCAAGACGCACCCCGAGGAGCGTCTTGCCACATGTCAACACTGGGTCTGACTGAGCGCCTCCAGGAGAGAGGCCCAAGCAAGACGCGCCCCGAGGAGCGTCTTGCCACATGTGAACACTGGGTCTGACTGAGCGCCTCCAGGAGAGAGGCCCAAGCAAGACGCGCCCGGAGGAGCGTCTTTCACCTCAGCACTCGGTCTGACTGAGCGCCTCCAGGAGAGAGGCCCAAGCAAGACGCGCCCCGAGGAGCGTCTTGACACGTCTCCTCTGGGTCTGACTGAGCGCCTCCAGGAGAGAGGCCCAAGCAAGACGTGCCCCGAGGAGCATCTTGCCACATGTCAACACTCGGTCTGACTGAGCGCCTCCAGGAGAGAGGCCCGAACAAGACGCGCCCAGAGGAGCGACTTGCCACATGTCAACACTGGGTCTGACTGAGCGCCTCCAGGAGAGAGGCCCAAGCAAGACGCGCCCCGAGGAAAGTCTTGCCACATGTCAGCACTCGGTCTGACTGAGCGCCTCCAGGAGAGAGGCCCAAGCAAGACGCGCCCCGAGGAGCGTCTTGACACATTTCTCCTCTGGGTCTGACTGCGCGCCTCCAGGAGAGAGGCCCAAGCAAGACGTTCCCCGAGGAGCGTCTTTCCACATGTCAACACTGGGTCTGACTGAGTGCCTCCATGAGAGAGGCCCAAGCAAGACGCGCCCCGAGGAGCATCTTGCCACATGTCAACACTGGGTCTGACTACGCACCTCCAGGAGAGAGGCCCAAGCAAGACGCGCCCCGAGGAGCGTCTTGCCACATGTCAACACTGGGTCTGACTGAGCGCCTCCAGGAGAGAGGCCCGAGGAGCGTCTTGACACATGTCACCTCTGGGTCTGACTGAGCGCCTCCAGGAGAGAGGCCCAAGCAAGACGCGCCCCGAGGACCGTCTTGTCACATGTCAACACTGGGTCTGACTGAGCGCCTCCAGGAGAGAGGTCCAAGCAACACTCGCCCCGAGGAGCGTCTTGCCACATGTCAACACTGGGTCTGACTGAGTGCCTCCATGAGAGAAGCCCCAGCAAGACGCGCCCCGAGGAGCGTCTTGTCACATGTCACTACTCGGTCTGACTGAGCGCCTCCCGGAGAGAGGCCCAAGCAAGACGTGCCCCGAGGAGCGTCTAGCCACATGTCAACAATGGGTCTGACTGAGGGCCTCCAGGAGAGAAGCCCAAGCAAGAAGCGCCCCGAGGAGCGTCTTGCCACATGTCAACACTGGGTCTGACTGAGCGCCTCCAGGAGAGAGGCCCAAGCAAGACACGCCCAAAGGAGCGTCTTGACACATGTTAACACTGGGTCTGATTGAGGGCCTCCATGTGAGAAGCCCAAGCAAGACGCGCCCCGAGGAGAGTCTTGCCACATGTCAACACTGGGTCTGACAGAGGGCATACAGGAGAGAGGCCCAAGCAATACGCGCCCCGAGGAGCGTCTTGCCACATGTCAACAATGGGTCTGACTGAGGGCCTCCAGGAGAGAAGCCCAAGGAAGATGCGCCCCGAGGAGCTTCTTGCCACATGTCAGCACTCGGTCTGACTGAGCGCCTCCAGGAGAGAGGCCAAAGCAAGATGCGCCCCGAGGAGCGTCTTGACACATGTCAACACTGGGTCTGACAGAGGGCCTCCATGAGAGAGGCCCAAGCAAGACGCGCCCCGAGGAGTGTCTTGCCACATGTCAACACTGGGTCTGACTGAGCGCCTCCAGGAGAGAGGCCCAAGCAAGACGCGCCCCGAGGAGCGCCTTGCCACGTGTCAACACTGGGTCTGACTTAGCGCCTCCAGGAGAGAGGCCCAAGCAAGATACGCCCCGAGGAGCGTCTTGCCACGTGTCACCACTGGGTCTGACTGAGCTCCTCCAGGAGAGAGGCCCAAGCAAGACGCGCCCCGAGGAGCGTCTTGCCACATGTCACTACTCGGTCTGACTGAGCGCCTCCAGGAGAGAGGCCCAAGCAAGACGTGCCCCGAGGAGCATCTTGCCACATGTCAACAATGGGTCTGACTGAGGGCCTCCAGGAGAGAAGCCCAAGCAAGACGCGCCCCGAGGAGCGTCTTGCCACATGTCAACACTGGGTCTGACTGAGGGCCCCCAGGAGAGAGGCCCAAATAAGACGCGCCCCGAGGAGCGTCTTGCCACATGTCAACACTGGGTCTGACTGAGGGCCTCCAGGAGAGAAGCCCAAGCAAGATGCGCCCCGAGGAGCGTCTTTCCACATGTCAGCACTCGGTCTGACTGAGCGCCTCCAGGAGAGAGGCCCAAGCAAGACGCACCCCGAGGAGCGTCTTGCCACATGTCAACACTGGGTCTGACTGAGCGCCTCCAGGAGACAGGCCCAAGCAAGACGCGCCCCGAGGAGCGTCTTGCCACATGTGAACACTGGGTCTGACTGAGCGCCTCCAGGAGAGAGGCCCGAACAAGACGCGCCCAGAGGAGCGACTTGCCACATGTCAACACTGGGTCTGACTGAGCGCCTCCAGGAGAGAGGCCCAAGCAAGACGCGCCCCGAGGAAAGTCTTGCCACATGTCAGCACTCGGTCTGACTGAGCGCCTCCAGGAGAGAGGCCCAAGCAAGACGCGCCCCGAGGAGCGTCTTGACACATTTCTCCTCTGGGTCTGACTGCGCGCCTCCAGGAGAGAGGCCCAAGCAAGACGTTCCCCGAGGAGCGTCTTTCCACATGTCAACACTGGGTCTGACTGAGTGCCTCCATGAGAGAGGCCCAAGCAAGACGCGCCCCGAGGAGCGTCTTGCCACATGTCAACACTGGGTCTGACTACGCACCTCCAGGAGAGAGGCCCAAGCAAGACGCGCCCCGAGGAGCGTCTTGCCACATGTCAACACTGGGTCTGACTGAGCGCCTCCAGGAGAGAGGCCCGAGGAGCGTCTTGACACATGTCACCTCTGGGTCTGACTGAGCGCCTCCAGGAGAGAGGCCCAAGCAAGACGCGCCCCGAGGACCGTCTTGTCACATGTCAACACTGGGTCTGACTGAGCGCCTCCAGGAGAGAGGCCCAAGCAAGACACGCCCCGAGGAGCGTCTAGCCACATGTCAACAATGGGTCTGACTGAGGGCCTCCAGGAGAGAAGCCCAAGCAAGAAGCGCCCCGAGGAGCGTCTTGCCACATGTCAACACTGGGTCTGACTGAGCGCCTCCAGGAGAGAGGCCCAAGCAAGACACGCCCCGAGGAGCGTCTTGACACATGTTAACACTGGGTCTGACTGAGGGCCTCCATGTGAGAAGCCCAAGCAAGACGCGCCCCGAGGAGAGTCTTGCCACATGTCAACACTGGGTCTGACAGAGGGCATACAGGAGAGAGGCCCAAGCAATACGCGCCCCGAGGAGCGTCTTGCCACATGTCAACAATGGGTCTGACTGAGGGCCTCCAGGAGAGAAGCCCAAGGAAGATGCGCCCCGAGGAGCTTCTTGCCACATGTCAGCACTCGGTCTGACTGAGCGCCTCCAGGAGAGAGGCCAAAGCAAGATGCGCCCCGAGGAGCGTCTTGACACATGTCAACACTGGGTCTGACAGAGGGCCTCCATGAGAGAGGCCCAAGCAAGACGCGCCCCGAGGAGTGTCTTGCCACATGTCAACACTGGGTCTGACTGAGCGCCTCCAGGAGAGAGGCCCAAGCAAGACGCGCCCCGAGGAGCGCCTTGCCACGTGTCAACACTGGGTCTGACTTAGCGCCTCCAGGAGAGAGGCCCAAGCAAGATGCGCCCCGAGGAGCGTCTTGCCACGTGTCACCACTGGGTCTGACTGAGCTCCTCCAGGAGAGAGGCCCAAGCAAGACGCGCCCCGAGGAGCGTCTTGCCACGTGTCACCACTGGGTGTGATTGAGCACCTCCAGGAGAGAGGCCCCAGCAAGACGCGCCGCGAGGAGCATCTTGCCTTATGTCAGCACTCGGTTGACTGAGCGCCTCCAGGAGAGAGGCCCAAGCAAGACCCGCCCGGAGGAGCGTCTTGCCACATGTCACTACTCGGTCTAACTGAGCGCATCCAGGAGAGAGGTCCAAGCAAGACACGCCCCGAGGAGCGTCTTGCCACATGTCACTACTCGGTCTGACTGAGCGCCTCCAGGAGGGAGGTCCAAGCAAGACGCGCCCCGAGGAGCGTCTTGCCACATGTCACTACTCGGTCTGACTGAGCGCCTCCAGGAGAGAGGCCCAAGCAAGACGTGCCCCGAGGAGCATCTTGCCACATGTCAACAATGGGTCTGACTGAGGGCCTCCAGGAGAGAAGCCCAAGCAAGATGCGCCCCGAGGAGCGTCTTGCCACATGTCAACACTGGGTCTGAGTGAGCGCCTCCAGGAGAGAGGCCCGAAGAGCGTCTTGCCACATGTCACCTCTGGGTCTGACTGAGCGCCTCCAGGAGAGAGGCGCAAGCAAGACGCGCCCCGAGGAGCGTCTTGCCACATGTCAACACTGGGTCTAAATGAGCGCCTCCAGGAGAGAGGCCCAAGCAAGACGCGCCCCGAGGAGCGTCTTGCCACATGTCACTACTCGGTCTGACTGAGCGCCTCCAGGAAAGAGGTCCAAGCAACACGCGCCCCGAGGAGCGTCTTGCCACATGTCAACACTGGGTCTGACTGAGTGCCTCCATGAGAGAAGCCCCAGCAAGACGCGCCCCGAGGAGCGTCTTACCACATGTCACTACTCGGTCTGACTGAGCGCCTCCAGGAGAGAGGCCCAAGCAAGACGCGCCCCGAGGAGCGTCTTGCCACGTGTCAACACTGGGTCTGACTTAGCGCCTCCAGGAGAGAGGCCCAAGCAAGATGCGCCCCGAGGAGCGTCTTGCCACATGTCACCACTGGGTCTGACTGAGCTCCTCCAGGAGAGAGGCCCAAGCAAGACGCGCCCCGAGGAGCGTCTTGCAACATGTCACTACTCGGTCTGACTGAGCGCCTCCAGGAGAGAGGCCCAAGCAAGACGTGCCCCGAGGAGTGTCTTGCCACATGTCAACAATGGGTCTGACTGAGGGCCTCCAGGCGAGAGGCCCAAGCAAGACACGCCCCGAGGAGCGTCTTGACACATGTCAACACTGGGTCGGACTGAGGGCCTCCATGAGAGAAGCACAAGCAAGACGCGCCCCGAGGAGAGTCTTGCCACACGTCAACACTCGGTCTGACAGAGGGCATTCAGGAGAGAGGCCCAAGCAATACGCGCCCAGAGGAGCGTCTTGCCACGTGTCAACACTGGGTCTGACTGAGCGCCTCCAGGAGAGAGGCCCAAGCAAGACGCGCCCCGAGGAGCGTCTTTCCACGTGTCACCACTGGGTCTGACTGAGCGCCTCCAGGAGAGAGGCCCAAGCAAGACGCACCCCGAGGAGCGTCTTGCCACATGTTAACACTGGGTCTGACTGAGCGCCTCCAGGAGAGAGGCCCAAGCAAGACGCGCCCCGAGGAGCGTCTTGCCACTTGTCAACACTGGGTCTGACTGAGCGCCTCCAGGAGAGAAGCCCAAGCAAGACGCGCCCCGAGGAGCGTCTTGCCACATGTCAACAATGGGTCTGACTGAGGGCCTCCAGGAGAGAGGCCCAAGCAAGATGCGCCCGGAGGAGCGTCTTGCCACATGTCAACACTGGGTCTGACAGAGGGCCTCCAGGAGAGAGGCCCAAGCAAGACACGCCCCGAGGAGCGTCTTGTCACTTGTCAACACTGGGTCTGTCTGAGCGCCTCCAGGAGGGAAGCCCAAGCAAGACGCGCAGCGAGGAGCGTTTTGCCACATGTCAACAATGGGTCTGACTGAAGGCCTCCAGGAGAGAAGCCCAAGCAAGACGCGCCCCGAGGAGCGTCTTGACACATGTCAACACTGGGTCTGACAGAAGGCCTCCACGAGAGAGGCCCAAGCAAGACGCGCCCCGAGGAGTGTCTTGCCACATGTCACCACTGGGTCTGACTGAGTGCCTCCAGGAGAGAGGCCCAAGCAAGACGTGCCCCGAGGAGCGTCATCCCACATGTCACTACTCAGTCTGACTGAGCGCCTCCAGGAGAGAGGCCCAAGCAAGACGCGCCCCGAGGAGCGTCTTGCCACATGTCAGCACTGGGTCTGACTGAGCGCCTCCAGGAGAGAGGCCCCAGCAAGACGCGCCCCGAGGAGCGTCTTGCCTTATGTCAGCACTCGGTCTGACTGAGCGCCTCCAGGAGAGAGGCCCAAGCAAGACGCGCCCCGAGGAGCGTCTTGCCACATGTCAACAATGGGTGTGACTGAGGGCCTCCAGGAGAGAGGCCCAAGCAAGATGCGCCCGGAGGAGCGTCTTGCCACATGTCAACACTGGGTCTGACAGAGGGCCTCCAGGAGAGAGGCCCAAGCAAGACGCGCCCCGAGGAGCGTCTTGCCACATGTCACCTCTGGTTCTGACTGAGCGCCTCCAGGAGAGAGGCCCAAGCAAGACGCGCGCCGAGGAGCGTCTTGTCACATGTCAACATTGGGTCTTTCTGAGCGCCTCCAGGAGAGAAGCCCAAGCAACACGCGGCCCGAGGAGCTTCTTGCCACATGTCAGCACTCGGTCTGACTGAGCGCCTCCAGGAGAGAGGCCGAAGCAAGTCGCCCCCCAAGGAGCGTCTTGACACATGTCATCACTGGGTCTGACAGAGGGCCTCCATGAGAGAGGCCCAAGCAAGACGCGCCCCGAGGAGTGTCTTGCCAAATGTCAACACTGGGTCTGACTGAGCACCTCAGGGAGAGAGGTCCAAGCAAGACGCGCCCCGAGGAGCGTCTTGCCACATGTCACTACTCGGTCTGACTGAGCGCCTCAGGGAGAGAGGTCCAAGCAAGACGCGCCCCGAGGAGCATCTTGCCACATGTCAACACTGGGTCTGACTGAGTGCCTCCATGAGAGAAGCCCCAGCAAGACGCGCCCCGAGGAGCGTCTTGCCACATGTCACTACTCAGTCTGTTTGAGCGCCTCCAGGAGAGAGTCCCAAGCAAGACGTGCCCCGAGGAGCGTCTTGCCACTTGTCAACAATGGGTCTGACTGAGGGCCTCCAGGAGAGAAGCCCAAGCAAGACGCGCCCCGAGGAGCATCTTGCCACATGTCAACACTGGGTCTGACTGAGCGCCTCCAGGAGAGAGGCCCAAGCAAGACACGCCCCGAGGAGCGTCTTGACACATGTCAACACTGGGTCTGACCGAGGGCCTCCATGAGGTAAGCCCAAGCAAGACGCGCCCCGAGGAGAGTCTTGCCACATGTCAACACTCGGTCTGACAGAGGGCATCCAGGAGAGAGGCCCAAGCAATACGCGGCCCGAGGAGTGTCTTGCCACATGTCACCACTGGGTCTGACTGAGCGCCTCCAGGAGAGAGGCCCAACCAAGACGCGCCCTGATGAGCGTCTTGCCACATGCCAACACTGGGTCTGACAGAGGGCCTCCAGGAGAGAGGCCCAAGCAAGATGCGCCCCGAGGAGTGTCTTGCCACATGTCACCACTGGGTCTGACTGAGCGCCTCCAGGAGAGAGGCCCAAGCAACACGCGCCCCGAGGAGCGTCAGGCCACATGTCACTTCTCAGTCTGACTGAGCGCCTCCAGGAGAGAGGCCCAAGTAAGACGCGCCCCGAGGAGCGTCTTGCCACGTGTCAACACTGGGTCTGATAGAGGGCCTTCTGGAGAGAGGCCCAAGCAAGACGCGCCCCGAGGAGCGTCTTGCCACATGTCACTACTCGGTCTGACTGAGCGCCTCCAGGAGAGAGGCCCAAGCAAAACGTGCCCCGAGGAGCGTCTTGCCAATTGTCAACAATGGGTCTGACTGAGGGCCTCCAGCAGAGAAGCCCAAGCAAGACGCGCCCCGAGGAGCGTCTTGCCACATGTCAACACTGGGTCTGACTGAGGGCCTCCAGGAGAGAGGCCCAAATAAGACGCGCCCCGAGGAGCGTCGTGCCACATGTCAACACTGGGTCTGACTGAGGGCCTCCAGGAGAGAAGCCCAAGCCAGATGCGCCCCGAGGAGCGTCTTGACACATGTCAGCACTCGGTCTGACTGAGCGCCTCCAGGAGAGAGGCCCCAGCAAGACGTGCCCCGAGGAGCGTCTCGCCACATGTCAACACTGGGTCTGACTGAGCGCCTCCAGGAGAGAGGCCCGAGGAGCGTCTTGCCACATGTCACCTCTGGGTCTGACTGAGCGCCTCCAGGAGAGAGGCGCAAGCAAGAAACGCCCGAGGAGCGTCTTGACACATGTCAACACTGGGTCTGACAGAGGGCATCCAGGAGAGAGGCCCAAGCAATACGCGCCCCGAGGAGCGTCTTGCCACATGTCAACAATGGGTCTGACTGAGGGCCTCCAGGAGAGAAGCCAAAGCAAGACGCGCCCCGAGCAGTGTCTTGCCACATGTCAACACTGTGTCTGACTGAGCGCCTCCATGAGAGAGGCCCAAGCAAGACGCGCCCCGAGGAGCGTCTTGCCACGTGGCAACACTGGGTCTGACTTAGCGCCTCCAGGAAAGAGGCCCAAGCAAGATGCGCCCCGAGGAGCGTCTTTCCACGTGTCACCACTGGGTCTGATTGAGCACCTCCAGGAGAGAGGCCCCAGCAAGACGCGCCCCGAGGAGCGTCTTGCCTTATGTCAGCACTCGGTCTGACTGAGCGCCTCCAGGAGAGAGGCCCAAGCAAGACGCGCCCCGCGGAGCGTCTTGCCGCATGTCACTACTCCGTCTAACTGAGTGCCTCCAGGAGAGAGGTCCAAGCAAGACGTGCCCCGAGGAGCGTCTTGCCACATGTCAACAATGGGTCTGACTGAGGGCCTCCAGGAGAGAAGCCCAAGCAAGACGCGCCCAGAGGAGCGTCTTGCCACATGTCAACACTGGGTCTGACTGAGCGCCTCCAGGAGAGAGGCCCAAGCAAGACACGCCCCGAGGAGCGTCTTGACACATGTCAACACTGGGTTGGACTGAGGGCCTCCATGAGAGAAGCCCAAGCAAGACGCGCCCCGAGGAGAGTCTTGCCACATGTCAACACTCGGTCTGACAGAGGGCATTCAGGAGAGAGGCCCAAGCAATACGCGCCCCGAGGAGCGTCTTGTCACATGTCACCACTGGGTCTGAATGAGCGCCTCCAGGAGAGAGGCCCAACCAAGACGCGCCCCGAGGAGTGTCTTGCCACATGCCAACACTGGGTCTGACTGAGCGCCTCCAGGAGAGAGGCCCAAGCAAGATGCGCCCCGAGGAGCGTCTTGCCACGTGTCAACACTGGGTCTGACTGAGCGCCTCCAGGAGAGAGGCCCAAGCAAGACGCGCCCCGAGGAGCGTCTTGCCACATGTCAGCACTGGGTCTGACTGAGCGCCTCCAGGAGAGAGGCCCCAGCAAGACGCGCCCCGAGGAGCGTCTTGCCTTATGTCAGCACTCGGTCTGACTGAGCGCCTCCAGGAGAGAGGCCCAAGCAAGACGCGCCCCGAGGAGCGTCTTGCCACATGTCAACAATGGGTCTGACTGAGGGCCTCCAGGAGAGAGGCCCAAGCAAGATGCGCCCGGAGGAGCGTCTTTCCACATGTCAACACTGGGTCTGTCTGAGCGCCTCCAGGAGAGAGGCCCAAGCAAGACGCGCCCCGAGGAGCGTCTTGTCACATGTCAACACTGGGTCTGTCTGAGCGCCTCCAGGAGAGAAGCCCAAGCAAGACGCGCCCCGAGGAGTGTCTTGCCACATGTCAACAATGGGTCTGACTGAGGGCCTCCAGGAGAGAAGCCCAAGCAAGACGCGCCCCGAGGAGCGTCTTGACACATGTCAACACTGGGTCTGACAGAGGGCCTCCAGGAGAGAGGCCCAAGCAAGACGCGCCCCGAGGAGTGTCTTGCCACATGTCACCACTGTGTCTGACTGAGCGCCTCCAGGAGAGAGGCCCAAGCAAGAAGCGCCCCGAGGAGCTTCTTGCCACATGTCAACAATGGGTCTGACTGAGGGCCTCCAGGAGAGAAGCCCAAGCAAGACGCGCCCCGAGGAGCGTCTTGCCACATGTCAACACTGGGTCTAATTGAGCGTCTCCAGGAGAGAGGTCCAAGCAACACGCGCCCCGAGGAGCGTCTTGCCACATGTCAGCACTGGGTCTGACTGAGTGCCTATATGAGAGAAGCCCCAGCAAGACGCGCCCCGAGGAGCGTCTTGCCACATGTCACTACTCGGTCTGACTGAGCGCCTCCAGGAGAGAGGCCCAAGCAAGACGTGCCCCGAGGAGCATTTTGCCACATGTCAACAATGGGTCTGACTGAGGGCCTCCAGGAGAGAAGCCCAAGCAAGAAGCGCCCCGAGGAGCATCTTGCCACATGTCAACACTGGGTCTGACTGAGCGCCTCCAGGAGAGAGGCCCAAGCAAGACACGCCCCGAGGAGCGTCTTGACACATGTCAACACTGGGTCTGACTGAGGGCCTCCATGAGAGAAGCCCAAGCAAGACGCGCCCCGAGGAGAGTCTTGCCACATGTCAACACTGGGTCTGACAGAGGGCATCCAGGAGAGAGGCCCAAGCAATACGCGCCCCGAGGAGCGTCTTGCCACATGTCAACAATGGGTCTGACTGAGGGCCTCCAGGAGAGAAGCCAAAGCAAGACGCGCCCCGAGGAGCTTCTTTCCACATGTCAACAATGGGTCTTACTGAGGGCCTCCATGAGAGAAGCCCAAGCAAGACGCGCCCCGAGGAGTGTCTTGCCACATGTCAACACTGTGTCTGACTGAGCGCCTCCATGAGATAGGCCCAAGCAAGACGCGCCCCGAGGAGCGTCTTGCCACATGTCACCACTGGGTCTGACTGAGCTCCTCCAGGAGAGAGGCCCAAGCAAGACGCGCCCAGAGGAGCGTCTTGCCACGTGTCAACACTGGGTCTGACTTAGCGCCTCCAGGAAAGAGGCCCAAGCAAGATGCGCCCCGAGGAGCGTCTTGCCACGTGTCACCACTGGGTCTGATTGAGCACCTCCAGGAGAGAGGCCCCAGCAAGACGCGCCCCGAGGAGCGTCTTGCCTTATGTCAGCACTCGGTCTGACTGAGCGCCTCCAGGAGAGAGGCCCAAGCAAGACGCGCCCCGAGGAGCGTCTTGCCGCATGTCACTACTCGGTCTAACTGAGCGCCTCCAGGAGAGAGGTCCAAGCAAGACGTGCCCCGAGGAGCGTCTTGCCACATGTCAACAATGGGTCTGACTGAGGGCCTCCAGGAGAGAAGCCCAAGCAAGACGCGCCCAGAGGAGCGTCTTGCCACATGTAGACACTGGGTCTGACTGAGCGCCTCCAGGAGAGAGGCCCAAGCAAGACACGCCCCGAGGAGCGTCTTGACACATGTCAACACTGGGTCGGACTGAGGGCCTCCATGAGAGAAGCCCAAGCAAGACGCGCCCCGAGGAGAGTCTTGCCACATGTCAACACTCGGTCTGACAGAGGGCATTCAGGAGAGAGGCCCAAGCAATACGCGCCCCGAGGAGCGTCTTGTCACATGTCACCACTGGGTCTGAATGAGCGCCTCCAGGAGAGAGGCCCAACCAAGACGCGCCCCGAGGAGTGTCTTGCCACATGCCAACACTGGGTCTGACTGAGCGCCTCCAGGAGAGAGGCCCAAGCAAGACGCGCCCCGAGGAGCGTCTTGCCACGTGTCAACACTGGGTCTGACTGAGCGCCTCCAGGAGAGAGGCCCAAGCAAGACGCGCCCCGAGGAGCGTCTTTCCACGTGTCACCACTGGGTCTGACTGAGCGCCTCCAGGAGAGAGGCCCAAGCAAGACGCGCCCCGAGGAGCATCTTGCCACGTGTCAACACTGGGTCTGACTGAGCGCCTCCAGGAGAGAGGCCCAAGCAAGACGCGCCCCGAGGAGCGTCAGGCCACATGTCACTACTCGGTCTGACTGAGCGCCTCCAGGAGAGAGGCCCAAGCAAGACGCGCCCCGAGGAGCGTCTTGCCACATGTCAACACTGGGTCTGATTGAGGGCCTTCTGGAGAGAGGCCCAAGCAAGACGCGCCCCGAGGAGCGTCTTGCCACATGTCAACAATGAGTCTTACTGAGGGCCTCCAGGAGAGAGGCCCAAGCAAGACGCGCCCCGAGGAGCGTCAGGCCACATGTCACTACTCAGTTTGACTGAGCGCCTCCAGGAGAGAGGCCCAAGCAAGACGCGCCCCGAGGAGCGTCTTGCCACGTGTCAACACTGGGTCGGACTGAGGAACTCCATGAGAGAAGCCCAAGCAAGATGCGCCCCGAGGAGAGTCTTGCCACATGTCAACACTCGGTCTGACAGAGGGCATTCAGGAGAGAGGCCCAAGCAATACGCGCCCCGAGGAGCGTCTTGTCACATGTCACCACTGGGTCTGAATGAGCGCCTCCAGGAGAGAGGCCCAACCAAGACGCGCCCCGAGGAGTGTCTTGCCACATGCCAACACTGTGTCTGACTGAGCGCCTCCAGGAGAGAGGCCCAAGCAAGACATGCCCCGAGGAGCGTCTTGCCACGTGTCAACACTGGGTCTGACTGAGCGCCTCCAGGAGAGAGGCCCAAGCAAGATGTGCCCCGAGGAGCGTCTTGCCACGTGTCAACACTGGGTCTGACTGAGCGCCTCCAGGAGAGAGGCCCAAGCAAGACGCGCCCCGAGGAGCGTCATGCCACATGTCACTACTCGGTCTGACTGAGCGCCTCCAGGAGAGAGGCCCAAGCAAGACGCGCCCCGAGGAGCGTCTTGCCACATGTCAACACTGGGTCTGATTGAGGGCCTTCTGGAGAGAGGCCCAAGCAAGACGCGCCCCGAGGAGCGTCTTGCCACATGTTAACAATGAGTCTTACTGAGGGCCTCCAGGAGAGAGGCCCAAGCAAGATGCGCCCGGAGGAGCGTCTTGCCACATGTCAACACTGGGTCTGACAGAGGGCCTCCAGGAGAGAGGCCCAAGCAAGACGCGCCCCGAGGAGCGTCTTGCCACATGTCACCTCTGGTTCTGACTGAGCACCTCCAGGAGAGAGGCCCAAGCAAGACGCGCCCCGAGGAGCGTCTTGCCACATGTCAACAATGGGTCTGACTGAGGGCCTCCAGGAGAGAAGCCCAAGCAAGATGCGCCCCGTGGAGCGTCTTGACACATGTCAACACTGGGTCTGACAGAGGGCCTCCAGGAGAGAGGCCCAAGCAAGACGCGCCCCGAGGAGTGTCTTGCCACATGTCACCACTGGGTCTGACTGAGCGCCTCCAGGAGAGAGACCCAAGCAAGACGCGCCCCGAGGAGCGTCAGGCCACATGTCACTACTCAGTCTGACTGAGCGCCTCCAGGAGAGAGGCCCAAGCAAGACGCGCCCCGAGGAGCGTCTTGCCACGTGTCAACACTGGGTCTGATTGAGGGCCTTCTGGAGAGAGGCCCAATCAAGACGCGCCACGAGGAGCGTCTTGCCACATGTCAACAATGGGTCTGACAGAGGGCCTCCAGGAGAGAGGCCCAAGCAAGACGCGCCCCGAGGAGCGTATTGCCACATGTCACCTCTGGTTCTGACTGAGCGCCTCCAGGAGAGAGGCCCAAGCAAGACGCGCCCCGAGGAGCGTCTTGTCACATGTCAACACTGGGTCTGACTGAGCGCCTCCAGGAGAGAGGCCCCAGCAAGACGCGCCCCGAGGAGCGTCTTGCCTTATGTCAGCACTCGGTCTGACTGAGCGCCTCCAGGAGAGAGGCCCAAGCAAGACGCGCCCCGAGGAGCGTCTTGCCACATGTCAACAATGGGTCTGACTGAGGGCCTCCAGGAGAGAGGCCCAAGCAAGATGCGCCCGGAGGAGCGTCTTGCCACATGTCAACACTGGGTCTGTCTGAGCGCCTCCAGGAGAGAGGCCCAAGCAAGACGCGCCCCGAGGAGCGTCTTGTCACATGTCAACACTGGGTCTGTCTGAGCGCCTCCAGGAGAGAAGCCCAAGCAAGACGCGCCCCGAGGAGTGTCTTGCCACATGTCAACAATGGGTCTGACTGAGGGCCTCCAGGAGAGAAGCCCAAGCAAGACGCGCCCCGAGGAGCGTCTTGACACATGTCAACACTGGGTCTGACAGAGGGCCTCCAGGAGAGAGGCCCAAGCAAGACGCGCCCCGAGGAGTGTCTTGCCACATGTCACCACTGGGTCTGACTGAGCGCCTCCAGGAGAGAGGCCCAAGCAAGACACGCCCCGAGGAGCGTCTTGACACATGTCAACACTGGGTCGGACTGAGGGCCTCCATGAGAGAAGCCCAAGCAAGTCGCGCCCCGAGGAGAGTCTTGCCACATGTCAACACTCGGTCTGACAGAGGGCATTAAGGAGAGAGGCCCAAGCAATACGCGCCCCGAGTAGCGTCTTGTCACATGTCACCACTGGGTCTGAATGAGCGCCTCCAGGAGAGAGGCCCAACCAAGACGCGCCCCGAGGAGCGTCTTCCCACATGCCAACACTGGGTCTGACTGAGCGCCTCCAGGAGAGAGGCCCAAGCAAGACGCGCCCCGAGGAGCGTCTTGCCACGTGTCAACACTGGGTCTGACTGAGCGCCTCCAGAAGAGAGGCCCAAGCAAGACGCGCCCCGAGGAGTGTCTTTCCACGTGTCACCACTGGGTCTGACTGAGCGCCTCCAGGAGAGAGGCCCAAGCAAGACGCGCCCCGAGGAGCGTCTTGCCACATGTCAACACTGGGTCTGACTGAGCGCCTCCAGGAGAGAGGCCCAAGCAAGACGCGCCCCGAGGAGCGTCTTGCCACATGTCAGCACTGGGTCTGACTGAGCGCCTCCAGGAGAGAAGCCCCAGCAAGACGTGCCCCGAGGAGCGTCTTGCCTTATGTCAGCACTCGGTCTGACTGAGCGCCTCCAGGAGAGAGGCCCAAGCAAGACGCGCCCCGAGGAGCGTCTTGCCACATGTCAACAATGGGTCTGACTGAGGGCCTCCAGGAGAGAGGCCCAAGCAAGATGCGCCCGGAGGAGCGTCTTGCCACATGTCAACACTGGGTCTGTCTGAGCGCCTCCAGGAGAGAGGCCCAAGCAAGACGCGCCCAAAGGAGCGTCTTGCAACATGTCAACAATGGGTCTGACTGAGCGCCTCCAGGAGAGAGGCCCAAGCAACACGCGCCCCGAGGAGCGTCAGGCCACATGTCATTACTCAGTTTGACTGAGCGCCTCCAGGAGAGAGGCCCAAGCAAGACGCGCCCCGAGGAGCGTCTTGCCACGTGTCAACAATGGGTCTGACTGAGGGCCTCCAGGAGAGAAGCCCAAGCAAGACGCGCCCCGAGGAGCGTCAGGCCACATGTCACTACTCGGTCTGACTGAGCGCCTCCAGGAGAGAGGCCCAAGCAAGACGCGCCCCGAGGAGCGTCTTGCCACGTGTCAACACTGGGTCTGATTGAGGGCCTTCTGGAGAGAGGCCCAAGCAAGACGCGCCACGAGGAGCGTCTTGCCACATGTCAACAATGGGTCTTACTGAGGGCCTCCAGGAGAGAAGCCCAAGCAAGACGCGCCCCGAGGAGCTTCTTGCCACATGTCAGCACTCGGTCTGACTGAGCGCCTCCATGAGAGAGGCCCAAACAAGACGCGCCCCGAGGAGTGTCTTGCCACAATTCAACACTGGGTCTGACTGAGCGCCTCCAGGAGAGAGGCCCAAGCAAGACGCGCCCCGACGAGCGTCTTGCCACGTGTAAACACTGGGTCTGATTGAGCGCCTCCAGGAGAGAGGCCCAAGCAAGATGCGCCCCGAGGAGCTTCTTGCCACGTGTCACCACTGGGTCTGACTGAGCGCCTCCAGGAGAGAGGCCCAAGCAAGACGCGCCCCGAGGAGCGTCTTGCCACGTGTCACCACTGGGTCTGATTGAGAGCCTCCAGGAGAGAGGCCCCAGCAAGACAGGTCAGGCCTGCAGTGTACACATCAGAGACATGATGTTCTTTCACAGATCTGAGGTTGTTCATTACTAAATGACTTTTACAGGAATATTGTTATTATACTATTCAATAGGTTGATCATAATAATGTGTATTAAACCCACAACCTAGCACTGAGGACAGAGGGACTTTATTTAAATTTGTACTTAATGGAAACGATACATAATGATACATAAGAGCCATGTCATACATTCAGCCTAGGAATAGTAGCATTGTGCACTATTAAAAATGTACACATCAATTGCTCAAATCCCATTGTTGCAAAGTAAAACTCTAATAAAACTCTAGTCTGACATCAACAGAGAAGACTTAGTGTATGTACTACAAATACAGCATTAGGATTTCGAGTGGACCGTGCACCTTGTGAACCATCAGAGGCTTATGACGCAACATATCTTCCAGTTGCTATTAGACAAGTTATAATTCTCGACCATTTTTCGGAACTGGTTTCTTGGGTCCGTGAGTAAATGCCAAATGAGATGATAGCCCTTAAGTAAGTTCCTGGCGATCCCATGTCACGCTTTTGCCCATCAGCCGGTGAACGCTGAGACGGAACTCGATGAGAGCGATGTATTTTTTAAGTGCTCCGAATGTACTTCTAACAACCGTGCGATTCACTTCGTGAGTAAACCGCAGCTGCAGCTGATTCAAACAGTCGAGCCAACTTTCTACATCACAATATGCGTTTTGTAGTTAGTCGAGTTACCTTTTGTGTGGCGCATGCACGGGTCGTTAGCGTCCAGCTCCCAGCTTATAGAGTCCTGTATTGACACAGACGTCAATACATCTCGATGTCATGCAACACACAAAGTCTGTCGCATACAGGTGGGTTAACACATGTACGATACCTTTTGTGTGGCGCATGCACGGGTCGTTAGCGTCCAGCTCCCAGCTTATAGAGTCCTGTATTGACACAGACGTCAATACATCTCGATGTCATGCAACACTCAAAGTCTGTCTCATACAGGTGGGTTAACAAATGTACGATGTGTGCGATGGCGTGCCCGTTTACAATGGGACACGACGATGATCATTGTTAACCAAACTCTTGTTTCTCACGACAGGTGGTAGCGTTGTCTCCTGCACCTGGTCTTCGTGCACAGAGGGTGTTGTAATGTGCTCGTCATAGTCACGATCGTTGTCACTCGAATCCGTTGTTCTCACGACAGGTGGTAGCGTTGTCTCCTGCATGTTGTCTTCGCATGCAGCAAGCGTTGTGCTGTGCTCGTTATAATGCTTGTCTTCGTACAAAGGGGGTGTTGAATACTCCTTCGCGTGTAGTCTAGGAGGTGGTGTGATGGGACGTATCTCAGAGGCATTATGTGAGCGTACCACCATGGCCTGAGCAACTGCGACTACTGAGAGTACACCCAGTACAGACAGCGAGATCATTTTTTTTTTCTTGGGTGTTGTACGTGTGGGTACAGCCGCTTTAATGGCAGCGAAAGCAAGTGGGCAAATGTATTTATAGGTCACTAGCAGAAACTAAGGCACGTGGTCAGAGTGTAATCGTAACCACCTAAAGTAGCTCTTGTCATAATTTAATATACATAGAAATCAGAAACGGGCATGCCAGGATAGACATCACGAGTGATAATGCGGCCAGTATCTGTGTGCGCTTGAGAGCACCTTGTTGTTCTACTGTGGTGCCCACGCCGCCGGGTCTGCAAATGTCATCGACCTTCTTTATATACGCATACGCTAAAGACCGTATATTCTCTATGGATTTGAACACGTCCTTTGTTTCGCGTAACGCTTGAGCTGTCTCGAGCGCATTGTTGTGAGTGTACGCCAGTGTTTCGCGTGCACCGAGGTCCGAAAGGGCGTGCGCTACAACTATTAACCTTGGTTTGGGAGTGTGGCGAAACGCTCGCTCCGCTGTAATGGGCGGATGGAATGTTATCACCTGGTACGTTTCGTTAGTCGGGTCGTAACACACCGGTCCGTGACACGGACCGTCACATTGTATGGGGCACAGTAAGGACAACACGCCGCCGACCGTGACTTCGCACTCGACCGCGGTGGTGTTGTCGATTTGCAAAGGATCACATACGCCTCTCCAGTCGCAGTGAGGCACATTGTAGTCGACGCGACCGTCGGTCACCATAGCTTTCGTCAGCCAACACACTCGATTGCCCTTCGAAACATCGGCGATCAACGTGAGCGTAGAGGTCGCCATCGCTTTACTGTACGCCAGGATATCCGTGTGTGAGTGCACGCTCGACGTGGATTGACAACGGGTCATGTCAGACCTGATCAGACCTTCCGAACACATGACCATTAGTTGTTGTGCGGCCGAGAGTATCGCGATCATACCGTTGAGATGTGTAGAAAGCGCGTACACGCCAGCCTTCCACGTTTCCAAAGTTTCCAGCAGTCTAGAGGGACTTGTCTTAGCGCGCACGGCTGTGCTGAATTTGCGTTGGATAGACACAACGGCTTCGACCTCGCTTAGGATCTGTGGGCTCATGTACTCGTGGTAGGCCAAGACGTGTATAGTCGAGCGCGGTGACGCCCCGAACACTTGACCCGGTTTTGTTGTGGCGATATGCGTGTCCAGTAATGCGGCAAAGTCCGCGTGTCTAGTGTGTATTGATTTTACAGCTCGCTCATACCCCAACAGTACAGTCCGTAGAAGTTCGTTCACTTGTTTCCATGCGCTCGTGGAACAAAGGACATCGCAACCTCTGTAATACTCAAGTAAAGCGTCACACACTAGCTGCTTTCACGTTGGAAATACGATCGGTAGTAACTTCTTACTCCACTCTATGTTGAACTCGTATAGTATGTATATTGGCGGTTGCGGCGGTTTGCGCATTTTCTATCTACCCTCGGCTAATATGACTCTGTGGTCTGTCTCCTGAGATGGTGCGGTTGGAACTTTGCGAGAGTGCACTATCGTCGGTCGGCGTTTCCATTTCGTCAACTGTGCCATTTTCAGCCGCTGGCAAACGGCCGTCGACGGTCGATGCGAGACACCAACATAACGTTAGACTGCGACCCTCATGCCAGTTTTCTGTAGTAATGGTTGTAGTTTCTGGTGCACACTCGAAACGCCATTACGATCACAATTACGTTGATTAATAAATTCAGTGTTGTAGCGACTGCAGCCAGCGCCGTCGCGCAACTCGTGTCGGTGTTATCTCTCGATACTTTCATTCGTATCCGAGCGTATGCAGAATCTACGGATCTGGTGAAGTTGCTTGTCACTAGCTTGCGCATGTTTGATATGGCACTTTGCGCGAGACTCACACAACCTGCAGTGGCGACCGTCGCGTCAGTGCAAAGTTTTTCCGATATATCGCTCGCAACATCGTTTGTCATTTGCTGTACACTGCGCACACTGGCCGCGAGGTCATGGAGAGGGTCTTCGTTACGAGTTGTGTAATATCCGCTGACTTGCCGATTCAATTCTGGTGGCGCTGACCCAAACGAGAACGCTTTTAAGGCGCATGTCGTGGTAACTCTGGTAGCGCCGTGGTTGACGAAGACGATCATTTTTAGCAATAGTTCATCTCGAAGCGCAACGATGGTGAGGGCGACGGGTTTGCCGGTTCCGCCTTCAGGCCACTCGGTTGCCGCTAGATTGTCCAATGCCACACACGCAGACGAACCCTGTACACACTCAATGACCCGTGTGCGATCGTTGATTTCTGCTAGTACGTTTGCGAGTTCTACGTGCTTCCACGGATCGGGCGTGGGCACGCGCTTGTTTTAGAGGCGTTTTCGCGCAGCCTCTACCCTGCACGACTGCTCGTGGCCGCACTAGCTATATTTATCTTTATTTGTTTCACACACACACACACACACACACACACACACACACACACACACACACACACACACACACACACACACACACACACACACACACACACAAACACACACACACACACACACACACACACGTCAACACTGGGTCTGACAGAGGGCCTCCATGAGAGAGGCCCAAGTAAGACGCGCCCCGAGGAGTGTCTTGCCACACGTCAACACTGGGCCTGACTGAGCGCCTCCAGGAGAGAGGCCCAAGCAAGATGCGCCCCGAGGAGCGTCTTGCCACGTGTCAACACTGGGTCTGACTGAGCACCTCCAGGAGAGAGGCCCAAGCAAGACGCGCCCCGAGGAGCGTCTTGCCACGTGTCACCACTGGGTCTGACTGAGCGCCTCCAGGAGAGAGGCCCAAGCAAGACGCGCCCCGAGGAGCGTCTTGCCACGTGTCACCACTGAGTCTGATTGAGCGCCTCCAGGAGAGAGGCCCCAGCAAGACGCGCCCCGAGGAGCGTCTTTCCTTATGTCAGCACTCGGTCTGACTGAGCGCCTCCAGGAGAGAGGCCCAAGCAAGATGCGCCCCGAGGAGCGTCTTGCCACATGTCAACAATGGGTCTTACTGAGGGCCTCCAGGAGAGAAGCCCAAGCAAGACGCGCCCCGAGGAGCTTCTTTCCACACGTCAGCACTCAGTCTGACTGAGCGCCTCCAGGAGAGAGGCCAAAGCAAGACGCGCCCCGAGGAGCGTCTTGGCACATGTCAACACTGGGTCTGACAGAGGGCCCTTCATGAGAGAGGCCCAAGCAAGACGCGCCACGAGGAGTGTCTTGCCACATGTCAACACTGGGTCTGACAGAGGGCCTCCATGAGAGAGGCCCAAGCAAGATGGGCCCCGAGGAGTGTCTTGCCACATATCACCACTTGGTCTGACTGAGCGCCTCCAGGAGAGAGGCCCAAGCAACACGCGCCACGAGGAGCGTCAGGCCACATGTCACTACTCAGTCTGACTGAGCGCCTCCAGGAAAGTGGCCCAAGTAAGACGCGCCCCGAGGAGCGTCTTGACACGTGTCAACACTGGGTCTGATTGAGGCACTTCTGGAGAGAGGCCCAAGCAAGACGCGCCCCGAGGAGCGTCTTGCCACATGTCAACACTGGGTCTGACTGAGCGCCTCCAGGAGAGAGGCCCAAGCAAGACACGCCCCGAGGAGCGTCTTGACACATGTCAACACTGGGTCTTACTGCGGGCCTCCATGAGAGAAGCCCAAGCAAGACGCGCCCCGAGGAGAGTCTTGCCACATGTCAACACTCGGTCTGACAGAGGGCCTCCAGGAGACAGGCCCAAGCAAGACGCGCCCCGAGGAGTGTCTTGCCACATGTCACCACTGGGTCTGACTGAGCGCCTCCAGGAGAGAGGCCCAAGCAAGACGCGCCCCGAGGAGCGTCTTGTCACATGTCAACAGTGGGTCTTTTTGAGCACCTCCAGGAGAGAAGCCCAAGCAAGACGCGCCCCGAGGAGCTTCTTGCCACATGTCAGCACTCGGTCTGACTGAGCGCCTCCAGGAGAGAGGCCAAAGCAAGACGCGCCCCGAGGAGCGTCTTGACACATGTCAACACTGGGTCTGACAGAGGGCCTCCATGAGAGAGGCCCAAGCAAGACGCGCCCCGAGGAGTGTCTTGCCACATGTCAACACTGGGTCTGACTGAGCGCCTCCAGGAGAGAGGCCCAAGCAAGACGCGCCCCGAGGAGCGTCTTGCCACGTGTCAACACTGGGTCTGACTGAGCGCCTCCAGGAGAGAGGCCCAAGCAAGACGCGCCCCGAGGAGCGTCTTGCCACGTGTCACCACTGGGTCTGACTGAGCGCCTCCAGGAGAGAGGCCCAAGCAAGACGCGCCCCGAGGAGCGTCTTGCCACGTGTCACCACTGGGTCTGATTGAGCGCCTCCAGGAGAGAGGCCCCAGCAAGACGCGCCCCAAGGAGCGTCTTTCCTTATGTCAGCACTCGGTCTGACTGAGCGCCTCCAGGAGAGAGGCCCAAGCAAGACGCGCCCCGAGGAGCGTCTTGCGACATGTCACTACTCGGTCTAACTGAGCGCCTCCAGGAGAGAGGTCCAAGCAAGACGCGCCCCGAGGAGCGTCTTGCCACATGTCACTACTCGGTCTGACTGAGCGCCTCCAGGAGAGAGGCCCAAGCAAGACGTACCCCGAGGAGCGTCTTGCCACATGTCAACTATGGGTCTGACTGAGGGCCTCCAGGAGAGAAGCCCAAGCAAGACGCACCCCATGGAGCTTCTTGCTACATGTCAGCACTCGGTCTGACTGAGCGCCTCCAGGAGAGAGGCCAAAGCAAGACGCGCCCCGAGGAGCGTCTTGACACATGTCAACAGTGGGTCTGACTGAGCACCTCCAGGAGAGAGGCCCAAGCAAGACGCGCCCCGAGGAGCCTCTTTCCACGTGTCAACACTGGGTCTGACTTAGCGCCTCCAGGAGAGAGGCCCAAGCAAGATGTGCCCCGAGGAGCGTCTTGCCACGTGTCACCACTGGGTCTGACTGAGCTCCTCCAGGAGAGAGGCCCAAGCAAGACACGCCCCGAGGAACGTCTTGCCACGTGTCACCACTGGGTCTGATTGAGCACCTCCAGGAGAGAGGCCCCAGCAAGACGCGCCCCGAGGAGCGTCTTGCCACATGTCACTACTCGGTCTGACTGAGCGCCTCCAGGAGAGAGGCCCAAGCAAGACGTGCCCCGAGGAGCGTCTTGCCACATGTCAACAATGGGTCTGACTTAGCGCTTCCAGGAGAGAGGCCCAAGCAAGACACGCCCCGAGGAGCGTCTTGACACATGTCAACACTGGGTCGGACTGAGGGCCTCCATGAGAGAAGCCCAAGAAAGATGCGCCCCGAGGAGAGTCTTGCCACATGTCAACACTCGGTCTGACAGAGGGCATTCAGGAGAGAGGCCCAAGCAAGACGCGCCCCGAGGAGCGTCTTGCCACGTGTCAACACTGGGTCTGACTGAGCGCCTCCAGGAGAGAGGCCCAAGCAAGACGCGCCCCGAGGAGCGTCTTTCCACGTGTCACCACTGGGTCTGACTGAGCGCCTCCAGGAGAGAGGCATAAGCAAGACGCGCCCCGAGGAGCGTCTTGCCACATGTCAACACTGGGTCTGACTGAGCGCCTCCAGGAGAGAGGCCCAAGCAAGACGCGCCCCGAGGAGCGTCTTGCCACATGTCAACAATGGGTCTGACTGAGGGCCTCCAGGAGAGAGGCCCAAGCATGATGCGCCCGGAGGAGCGTCTTTCCACATGTCATCACTGGGTCTGACAGAGGGCCTCCAGGAGAGAGGCCCAAGCAAGACGCGCCCCGAGGAGCGTCTTGCCACATGTAACCTCTGGTTCTGACTGAGCGCCTCCAGGAGAGAGGCCCAAGCAAGACGCGCCCCGAGGAGCGTCTTGCCACATGTCAACAATGGGCCTGACTGAAGGCCTCCAGGAGAGAAGCCCAAGCAAGACTGCGCCCCGAGGAGCGTCTTGACACATGTCAACACTGGGTCTGACAGAGGGCCTCCAGGAGAGAGGCCCAAGCAAGACGCGCCCCGAGGAGTGTCTTGCCACATGTCACCACTGGGTCTGACTGAGCGTCTCCAGGAGAGAGGCCCAAGCAAGACGCGCCCCGAGGAGCGTCAGGCCACATGTCACTACTCAGTCTGACTGAGTGCCTCCAGGAGAGAGGCCCAAGCAAGACGCGCCCCGAGGAGCGTCAGGCCACATGTCACTACTCATTCTGACTGAGCGCCTCCAGGAGAGAGGCCCAAGCAAGACGCGCCCCGAAGAGCGTCTTGCCACATGTCAGCACTGGGTCTGACTGAGCGCCTCCAGGAGAGAGGCCCCAGCAAGACGCGCCCCGAGGAGCGTCTTGCCTTATGTCAGCACTCGGTCTGACTGAGCGCCTCCAGGAGAGAGGCCCAAGCAAGACTGCGCCCCGAGGAGCGTCTTGACACATGTCAACACTGGGTCTGACAGAGGGCCTCCAGGAGAGAGGCCCAATCAAGACGCGCCCCGAGGAGCGTCTTGCCACATGTCACCTCTGGTTCTGACTGAGCGCCTCCAGGAGAGAGGCCCAAGCAAGACGCGCCCCGAGGAGCGTCTTGTCACATGTCAACACTGGGTCTTTCTGAGCGCCTCCAGGAGAGAAGCCCAAGCAAGACGCGCCCCGAGGAGCGTCTTGCCACATGTCAGCACTCGGTCTGACTGAGCGCCTCCAGGAGAGAGGCCCAAGCAAGACGTGCCCCGAGGAGCGTCTTGCCACATGTCAACAATAGGTCTGACTGAGGAGCTCCAGGAGAGAAGCCCAAGCAACACGCGGCCCGAGGAGCGTCTTGCCACATGTCAGCACTCGGTCTGACTGAGCGCCTCCAGGAGAGAGGCCCAAGCAAGACGCGCCCCGAGGAGCGTCTTGCCACATGTCAACAATGGGTCTGACTGAGGGCCTTCAGGAGAGAGGCCCAAGCAAGATGCGCCCGGAGGAGCGTCTTGCCACATGTCAACCCTGGGTCTGACAGAGGGCCTCCAGGAGAGAGGCCCAAGCAAGACGCGCCCCGAGGAGCGTCTTGCCACATGTCAGCAATAGGTCTGACTGAGCGCCTCCAGGAGAGAGGCCCAAGCAAGACGCGCCCCGAGGAGCGTCTTGCCGCATGTCAACAATGGGTCTGACTGAGGGCCTCCAGGAGAGAAGCCCAAGCAACACGCGGCCCGAGGAGCGTCTTGCCACATGTCAGCACTCGGTCTGACTGAGCGCCTCCAGGAGAGAGGCCCAAGCAAGACGTGCCCCGAGGAGCGTCTTGCCACATGTCAACAATGGGTCTGACTGAGGGCCTCCAGGAGAGAATCCCAAGCAAGACGCGCCCCGAGGAGCGTCTTGCCACATGTCAACACTGGGCCTGACTGAAGGCCTCCAGGAGAGAAGCCCAAGCAAGACTGCGCCCTGAGGAGCGTCTTGACACATGTCAACACTGGGTCTGACAGAGGGCCTCCAGGAGAGAGGCCCAAGCAAGACGCGCCCCGAGGAGCGTCTTGCCACATGTCAACACTGGGTCTGAATGAGGGCCTCCAGGAGAGAGGCCCAAATAAGACGCGCCCCGAGGAGCGTCTTGCCACATGTCAACAATGGGTCTGACTGAGGGCCTCCAGGAGAGAGGCCCAAGCAAGACGCGCCCCGAGGAGCGTCTTGCCACATGTCAACACTGGGTCTGACTGAGCGCCTCCAGGAGAGAGGCCCAAGCATGACGTGCCCCGAGGAGCATCTTGCCACATGTCAACACTGGGTCTGACTGAGTGCGTCCATGAGAGAAGCCCCAGCAAGACACGCCCCGAGGAGCGTCTTGCCACATGTCAACACTGGGTCTGACTGAGCACCTCCAGGAGAGAGGCCCAAGCAAGACGCGTCCCGAGGAGCGTCTTGCCACATGTCAACACTGGGTCTGACCTAGCGCCTCCAGGAGAGAGGCCCGAGGAGCGTCTTGCCACATGTCACCTCTGGGTCTGACTGAGCGCCTCCAGGAGAGAGGCCCAAGCAAGAAACGCCCGAGGAGCGTCTTGCCACATGTCAACACTGGGTCTGACTGAGCGCCTCCAGGAGAGAGGCCCCAGCAAGACGCGCCCCGAGGAGCGTCTTGCCACATGTCAGCACTCGGTCTGACTGAGCGCCTCCAGGAGAGAGGCCCAAGCAAGAAGCGCCCCGAGGAGCGTCTTGCCAAATGTCAACAATGGGTCTGACTGAGGCTCTCCAGGAGAGAAGCCCAAGCAAGACGCGCCCCGAGGAGCGTCTTGCAACATGTCAACACTGGGTCTGACTGAGCGCCTCCAGGAGAGAGGCCCAAGCAAGACGCGCCCCGAGGAGCGTCTTGCCACATGTCACTACTCGGTCTGACCGAGCGCCTCCAATAGAGAGGTCCAAGCAACACGCGCCTCGAGGAGCGTCTTGCCACATGTCAACACTGGGTCTGACTGAGTGCCTCCATGAGAGAAGCCCCAGCAAGACGCGCCCCGAGGAGCGTCTTACCACATGTCACTACTCGGTCTGACTGAGCGCCTCGAGGAGAGAGGCCCAAGCAAGACGTACCCCGAGGAGCGTCTTGCCACATGTCAACATTGGGTCTGACTGAGGGCCTCCAGGAGAGAAGCCCAAGCAAGACGCACCCCGTGGAGCTTCTTGCTACATGTCAGCACTCGGTCTGACTGAGCGCCTCCAGGAGAGAGGCCAAAGCAAGACGCGCCCCGAGGAGCGTCTTGACACATGACAACACTGGGTCTGACAGAGGGCCTCCATGAGAGAGGCCCAAGCAAGAAGCGCCCCGAGGAGTGTCTTGCCACATGTCAACACTGTGTCTGACTGAGCGCCTCCAGGAGAGAGGCCCAAGCAAGACGCGCCCCGAGGAGCCTCTTTCCACGTGTCAACACTGGGTCTGACTTAGCGCCTCCAGGAGAGAGGCCCAAGCAAGATGCGCCCCGAGGAGCGTCTTGCCACGTGTCACCACTGGGTCTGACTGAGCTCCTCCAGGAGAGAGGCCCAAGCAAGACACGCCCCGAGGAACGTCTTGCCACGTGTCACCACTGGGTCTGATTGAGCACCTCCAGGAGAGAGGCCCCAGCAAGACGCGCCCCGAGGAGCGTCTTGCCACATGTCACTACTCGGTCTGACTGAGCGCCTCCAGTAGAGAGGCCCAAGCAAGATGTGCCCCGAGGAGCGTCTTGACACACGTCAACACTGGGTCGGACTGAGGGCCTCCATGAGAGAAGCCCAAGAAAGACGCGCCCCGAGGAGAGTCTTGCCACATGTCAACACTTGGTCTGACAGAGGGCATTCAGGAGAGAGGCCCAAGCAAGACGCACCCCGAGGAGCGTCTTGCCACGTGTCAACACTGGGTCTGACTGAGCGCCTCCAGGAGAGAGGCCCAAGAAAGACGCGCCCCGAGGAGCGTCTTGCCACATGTCAACAATGGGTCTGACTGAGGGCCTCCAGGAGAGAGGCCCAAGCATGATGCGCCCGGAGGAGCGTCTTTCCACATGTCATCACTGGGTCTGACAGAGGGCCTCCAGGAGAGAGGCCCAAGTAAGACGCGCCCCGAGGAGCGTCTTGCCACATGTAACCTCTGGTTCTCACTGAGCGCCTCCAGGAGAGAGGCCCAAGCAAGACGCGCCCCGAGGAGCGTCTTGCCACATGTCAACAATGGGCCTGACTGAAGGCCTCCAGGAGAGAAGCCCAAGCAAGACTGCGCCCTGAGGAGCGTCTTGACACATGTCAACACTGGGTCTGACAGAGGGCCTCCAGGAGAGAGGCCCAAGCAAGACGCGCCCCGAGGAGTGTCTTGCCACATGTCACCACTGGGTCTGACTGAGCGCCTCCAGGAGAGAGGCCCAAGCAAGACGCGCCCCGAGGAGCGTCAGGCCACATGTCACTACTCATTCTGACTGAGCGCCTCCAGGAGAGAGGCCCAAGCAAGACGCGCCCCGAGGAGCGTCTTGCCACATGTCAGCACTGGGTCTGACTGAGCGCCTCCAGGAGAGAGGCCCCAGCAAGACGCGCCCCGAGGAGCGTCTTGCCTTATGTCAGCACTCGGTCTGACTGAGAGCCTCCAGGAGAGAGGCCCAAGCAAGACGCGCCCTGAGGAGCGTCTTGCCACATGTCAACAATGGGTCTGACTGAGGGCCTCCAGGAGAGAGGCCCAAGCAAGATGCGCCCGGAGGAGCGTCTTGCCACATGTCAACACTGGGTCTGACAGAGGGCCTCCAGGAGAGAGGCCCAAGCAAGACGCGCCCCGAGGAGCGTCTTGCCACATGTCACCTCTGGTTCTGACTGAGCGCCTCCAGGAGAGAGGCCCAAGCAAGACGCGCCCCGAGGAGCGTCTTGTCACATGTCAACACTGGGTCTTTCTGAGCGCCTCCAGGAGAGAAGCCCAAGCAAGACGCGCCCCGAGGAGCGTCTTGCCACATGTCAGCACTCGGTCTGACTGAGCGCCTCCAGGAGAGAGGCCCAAGCAAGACGCGCCCCGAGGAGCGTCTTGCCACATGTCAACAATAGGTCTGACTGAGGAGCTCCAGGAGAGAAGCCCAAGCAACACGCGGCCCGAGGAGCGTCTTGCCACATGTCAGCACTCGCTCTGACTGAGCGCCTCCAGGAGAGAGGCCCAAGCAAGACGCGCCCCGAGGAGCGTCTTGCCACATGTCAACAATGGGTCTGACTGAGGGCCTCCAAGAGAGAGGCCCAAGCAAGATGCGCCCGGAGGAGCGTCTTGCCACATGTCAACACTGGGTCTGACAGAGGGCCTTCAGGAGAGAGGCCCAAGCAAGACGCGCCCCGTGGAGCGTCTTGCCACATGTCACCTCTGGTTCTGACTGAGCGCCTCCAGGAGAGAGGCCCAAGCAAGACGCGCCCCGAGGAGCGTCTTGCCACATGTCAGCAATAGGTCTGACTGAGCGCCTCCAGGAGAGAGGCCAAAGCAAGACGCGCCCCGAGGAGCGTCTTGACACATGTAAACACTGGGTCTGACAGAGGGCCTCCATGAGAGAGGCCCAAGCAAGACGCGCCCCGAGGAGTGTCTTGCCACATGTCAACACTGGGTCTGACAGAGGGCCTCCATGAGAGAGGCCCAAGCAAGACGCGCCCCGAGGAGTGTCTTGCCACATGTCACCACTTGGTCTGACTGAGCGCCTCCAGGAGAGAGGCCCAAGCAACACGCGCCCCGAGGAGCGTCAGGCCACATGTCACTACTCAGTCTGACTGAGCGCCTCCAGGAGAGAGGCCCAAGTAAGACGCGCCCCGAGGAGCGTCTTGCCACATGTCAACACTGGGTCTGATTGAGGGCCTTCTGGAGAGAGGCCCAAGCAAGACGCGCACCGAGGAGCGTCTTGCCACATGTCAACAATGGTTCTTACTGAGGGCCTCCAGGAGAGAAGCCCAAGCAAGACGCGCCCCGAGGAGCTTCTTGCCGCATGTCAGCACTCGGTCTGACAGAGGGCCTCCATGAGAGAGGCCCAAGCAAGACGCGCCCCGAGGAGCGTCTTGCCACATGTCAACATTGGGTCTGACTGAGGGCCTCCAGGAGAGAAGCCCAAGCAAGACGCACCCCGAGGAGCTTCTTGCTACATGTCAGCACTCGGTCTGACTGAGCACCTCCAGGAGAGAGGCCAAAGCAAGACGCGCCCCGAGGAGCGTCTTGACACATGTCAACACTGGGTCTGACAGAGGGCCTCCATGAGAGAGGCCCAAGCAAGAAGCGCCCCGAGGAGTGTCTTGCCACATGTCAACACTGTGTCTGACTGAGCGCCTCCAGGAGAGAGGCCCAAGCAAGATGCGCCCCGAGGAGCGTCTTGCCACGTGTCACCACTGGGTCTGACTGAGCTCCTCCAGGAGAGAGGCCCAAGCAAGACGCGCCCCGAGGAGCGTCTTGCCACGTGTCACCACTGGGTCTGATTGAGCACCTCCAGGAGAGAGGCCCCAGCAAGACGCGCCCCGAGGAGCGTCTTGCCACATGTCACTACTCGGTCTAACTGAGCGCCTCCTGGAGAGAGGTCCAAGCAAGACACGCCCCGAGGAGCGTCTTGCCACATGTCACTACTCGGTCTGACTGAGCGCCTCCAGGAGGGAGGTCCAAGCAAGACGCGCCCCGAGGAGCGTCTTGCCACATGTCACTACTCGGTCTGACTGAGCGCCTCCAGGAGAGAGGCTCAAGCAAGACGTGCCCCGAGGAGCATCTTGCCACATGTCAACAATGGGTCTGACTGAGGGCCTCCAGGAGAGATGCCAAGCAAGACGCGCCCAGAGGAGCGTCTTGCCACATGTCAACACTGGGTCTGACTGAGCGGCTCCAGGAGAGAGGCCCAAGCAAGACACGCCCCGAGGAGCGTCTTGACACATGTCAACACTGGGTCGGACTGAGGGCCTCCATGAGAGAAGCCCAAGCAAGACGCGCCCCGAGGAGAGTCTTGCCACATGTCAACACTCGGTCTGACAGAGGGCATTAAGGAGAGAGGCACAAGCAATACGCACCCCGAGGAGCGTCTTGCCACATGCCAACACTGGGTCTGACTGAGCGCCTCAAGGAGAGAGGCCCAAGCAAGACGCGCCCCGAGGAGCATCTTGCCACTTGTCAACACTGGGTCTGACTGAGCGCCTCCAGGAGAGAGGCCCAAGCAAGATGCGCCCCGAGGAGCGTCTTGCCACGTGTCACCACTGGGTCTGACTGAGCTCCTCCAGGAGAGAGGCCCAAGCAAGACGCGCCCCGAGGAGCGTCTTGCCACGTGTCACCACTGGGTCTGATTGAGCACCTCCAGGAGAGAGGCCCCAGCAAGACGCGCCCCGAGGAGCGTCTTGCCACATGTCACTACTCGGTCTGACTGAGCGCCTCCAGGAGGGAGGTCCAAGCAAGACGCGCCCCGAGGAGCGTCTTGCCACATGTCACTACTCGGTCTGACTGAGCGCCTCTAGGAGAGAGGCCCAAGCAAGACGTGCCCTGAGGAGCATCTTGCCACATGTCAACAATGGGTCTGACTGAGGGCCTCCAGGAGAGAAGCCCAAGCAAGACGCGCCCAGAGGAGCGTCTTGCCACATGTCAACACTGGGTCTGACTGAGCGGCTCCAGGAGAGAGGCCCAAGCAAGACACGCCCCGAGGAGCGTCTTGACACATGTCAACACTGGGTCGGACTGAGGGCCTCCATGAGAGAAGCCCAAGCAAAACGCGCCCCGAGGAGAGTCTTGCCACATGTCAACACTCGGTCTGACAGAGGGCATTCAGGAGAGAGGCCCAAGCAATACGCACCCCGAGGAGCATCTTGCCACATGCCAACACTGGGTCTGACTGAGCGCCTCAAGGAGAGAGGCCCAAGCAAGACGCGCCCCGAGGAGCATCTTGCCACGTGTCAACACTGGGTCTGACTGAGCGCCTCCAGGAGAGAGGCCCAAGCAAGACGCACCCCGAGGAGCGTCTTTCCACGTGTCACCACTGGGTCTTACTGAGGGCCTCCAGGAGAGAGGCCCAAGCAAGATGCGCCCCGAGGAGCGTCTTGCCACATGTCAACACTGGGTCTGACAGAGGGCCTCCAGGAGAGAGACCCAAGCAAGACGCGCCCCGAGGAGCGTCTTGCCACATGTAACCTCTGGTTCTGACTGAGCGCCTCCAGGAGAGAGGCCCAAGCAAGACGCGCCCCGAGGAGCGTCTTGTCACATGTCAACACTGGGTCTTTCTGAGCGCCTCCAGGAGAGAAGCCCAAGCAAGACGCGCCCCGAGGAGCGTCTTGCCACATGTCAGCACTCGGTCTGACTGAGCGCCTCCAGGAGAGAGGCCCAAGCAAGACGCGCCCCGAGGAGCGTCTTGCCACATGTAAACAATGGGTCTGACTGAGGACCTCCAGGAGAGAAGCCCAAGCAACACGCGGCCCGAGGAGCGTCTTGCCACATGTCAGCACTCGGTCTGACTGAGCGCCTCCAGGAGAGAGGCCCAAGCAAGACGCGCCCCGAGGAGCGTCTTGCCACATGTCAACAATGGGTCTGACTGAGGGCCTCCAGGAGAGAAGCCCAAGCAAGACTGCGCCCCGAGGAGCGTCTTGACACATGTCAACACTGGGTCTGACAGAGGGCCTCCAGGAGAGAGGCCCAAGCAAGACGTGCCCCGAGGAGTGTCTTGCCACATGTCACCACTGGGTCTGACTGAGCGCCTCCAGGAGAGAGGCCCAAGCAAGCCGCGCCCCGAGGAGCGTCAGGCCACATGTCACTACTCAGTCTGACTGAGCGCCTCCAGGAGAGAGGCCCAAGCAAGACGCGCCCCGAGGAGCGTCTTGCCACATGTCAGCACTGGGTCTGACTGAGCGCCTCCAGGAGAGAGGCCAAAGCAAGACGCGCCCCGAGGAGCGTCTTGCCACATGTCAACAATGGGTCTGACTGAGGGCCTCCAGGAGAGAGGCCCAAGCAAGATGCGCCCGGAGGAGCGTCTTGCCACATGTCAATACTGGGTCTGACAGAGGGCCTCCAGGAGAGAGGCCCAAGCAAGACGCGCCCCGAGGAGCGTCTTGCCACATGTCACCTCTGGTTCTGACTGAGCGCCTCCAGGAGAGAGGCCCAAGCAAGACGCGCCCCGAGGAGCGTCTTGCCGCATGTCAACAATGGGTCTGACTGAGGGCCTCCAGGAGAGAAGCCCAAGCAACACGCGGCCCGAGGAGCGTCTTGCCACATGTCAGCACTCGGTCTGACTGAGCGCCTCCAGGAGAGAGGCCCAAGCAAGACGCGCCCCGAGGAATGTCTTGCCACATGTCACCACTTGGTCTGACTGAGCGCCTCCAGGAGAGTGGCCCAAGCAACACGCGCCCCGAGGAGCGTCAGGCCAAATGTCACTACTCAGTCTGACTGAGCGCCTCCAGGAGAGAGGCCCAAGCAAGACGCGCCCTGAGGAGCGTCTTGCCACATGTCAACAATGGGTCTTACTGAGGGCCTCCAGGAGAGAAGCCCAAGCAAGACGCGCCCCGAGGAGCTTCTTTCCACATGTCAGCACTCGGTCTGACTGAGCGCCTCCAGGAGAGAGGCCAAAGCAAGACGCGCCCCGAGGAGCGTCTTGACACATGTCAACACTGGGTCTGACAGAGGGCCTCCATGAGAGAGGCCCAAGCAAGACGCGCCCCGAGGAGTGTCTTGCCACATGTCAACACTGGGTCTGACAGAGGGCCTCCATGAGAGAGGCCCAAGCAAGACGCGCCCTGAGGAGCATCTTGCCACTTGTCAACACTGGGTCTGACTGAGCGCCTCCAGGAGAGAGGCCCAAGCAAGATGCGCCCCGAGGAGCGTCTTGCCACGTGTCACCACTGGGTCTGACTGAGCTCCTCCAGGAGAGAGGCCCAAGCAAGACGCGCCCCGAGGAGCGTCTTGCCACGTGTCACCACTGGGTCTGATTGAGCACCTCCAGGAGAGAGGCCCCAGCAAGACGCGCCCCGAGGAGCGTCTTGCCACATGTCACTACTCGGTCTGACTGAGCGCCTCCAGGAGGGAGGTCCAAGCAAGACGCGCCCCGAGGAGCGTCTTGCCACATGTCACTACTCGGTCTGACTGAGCGCCTCTAGGAGAGAGGCCCAAGCAAGACGTGCCCTGAGGAGCATCTTGCCACATGTCAACAATGGGTCTGACTGAGGGCCTCCAGGAGAGAAGCCCAAGCAAGACGCGCCCAGAGGAGCGTCTTGCCACATGTCAACACTGGGTCTGACTGAGCGGCTCCAGGAGAGAGGCCCAAGCAAGACACGCCCCGAGGAGCGTCTTGACACATGTCAACACTGGGTCGGACTGAGGGCCTCCATGAGAGAAGCCCAAGCAAAACGCGCCCCGAGGAGAGTCTTGCCACATGTCAACACTCGGTCTGACAGAGGGCATTCAGGAGAGAGGCCCAAGCAATACGCACCCCGAGGAGCATCTTGCCACATGCCAACACTGGGTCTGACTGAGCGCCTCAAGGAGAGAGGCCCAAGCAAGACGCGCCCCGAGGAGCATCTTGCCACGTGTCAACACTGGGTCTGACTGAGCGCCTCCAGGAGAGAGGCCCAAGCAAGACGCACCCCGAGGAGCGTCTTTCCACGTGTCACCACTGGGTCTTACTGAGGGCCTCCAGGAGAGAGGCCCAAGCAAGATGCGCCCCGAGGAGCGTCTTGCCACATGTCAACACTGGGTCTGACAGAGGGCCTCCAGGAGAGAGACCCAAGCAAGACGCGCCCCGAGGAGCGTCTTGCCACATGTAACCTCTGGTTCTGACTGAGCGCCTCCAGGAGAGAGGCCCAAGCAAGACGCGCCCCGAGGAGCGTCTTGTCACATGTCAACACTGGGTCTTTCTGAGCGCCTCCAGGAGAGAAGCCCAAGCAAGACGCGCCCCGAGGAGCGTCTTGCCACATGTCAGCACTCGGTCTGACTGAGCGCCTCCAGGAGAGAGGCCCAAGCAAGACGCGCCCCGAGGAGCGTCTTGCCACATGTAAACAATGGGTCTGACTGAGGACCTCCAGGAGAGAAGCCCAAGCAACACGCGGCCCGAGGAGCGTCTTGCCACATGTCAGCACTCGGTCTGACTGAGCGCCTCCAGGAGAGAGGCCCAAGCAAGACGCGCCCCGAGGAGCGTCTTGCCACATGTCAACAATGGGTCTGACTGAGGGCCTCCAGGAGAGAAGCCCAAGCAAGACTGCGCCCCGAGGAGCGTCTTGACACATGTCAACACTGGGTCTGACAGAGGGCCTCCAGGAGAGAGGCCCAAGCAAGACGTGCCCCGAGGAGTGTCTTGCCACATGTCACCACTGGGTCTGACTGAGCGCCTCCAGGAGAGAGGCCCAAGCATGCCGCGCCCCGAGGAGCGTCAGGCCACATGTCACTACTCAGTCTGACTGAGCGCCTCCAGGAGAGAGGCCCAAGCAAGACGCGCCCCGAGGAGCGTCTTGCCACATGTCAGCACTGGGTCTGACTGAGCGCCTCCAGGAGAGAGGCCAAAGCAAGACGCGCCCCGAGGAGCGTCTTGCCACATGTCAACAATGGGTCTGACTGAGGGCCTCCAGGAGAGAGGCCCAAGCAAGATGCGCCCGGAGGAGCGTCTTGCCACATGTCAATACTGGGTCTGACAGAGGGCCTCCAGGAGAGAGGCCCAAGCAAGACGCGCCCCGAGGAGCGTCTTGCCACATGTCACCTCTGGTTCTGACTGAGCGCCTCCAGGAGAGAGGCCCAAGCAAGACGCGCCCCGAGGAGCGTCTTGCCGCATGTCAACAATGGGTCTGACTGAGGGCCTCCAGGAGAGAAGCCCAAGCAACACGCGGCCCGAGGAGCGTCTTGCCACATGTCAGCACTCGGTCTGACTGAGCGCCTCCAGGAGAGAGGCCCAAGCAAGACGCGCCCCGAGGAATGTCTTGCCACATGTCACCACTTGGTCTGACTGAGCGCCTCCAGGAGAGTGGCCCAAGCAACACGCGCCCCGAGGAGCGTCAGGCCAAATGTCACTACTCAGTCTGACTGAGCGCCTCCAGGAGAGAGGCCCAAGCAAGACGCGCCCTGAGGAGCGTCTTGCCACATGTCAACAATGGGTCTTACTGAGGGCCTCCAGGAGAGAAGCCCAAGCAAGACGCGCCCCGAGGAGCTTCTTTCCACATGTCAGCACTCGGTCTGACTGAGCGCCTCCAGGAGAGAGGCCAAAGCAAGACGCGCCCCGAGGAGCGTCTTGACACATGTCAACACTGGGTCTGACAGAGGGCCTCCATGAGAGAGGCCCAAGCAAGACGCGCCCCGAGGAGTGTCTTGCCACATGTCAACACTGGGTCTGACAGAGGGCCTCCATGAGAGAGGCCCAAGCAAGACGCGCCCTGAGGAGTGTCTTGCCACATGTCACCACTTGGTCTGACTGAGCGCCTCCAGGCGAGAGGCCCAAGCAACACGCGCCCCGAGGAGCGTCAGGCCACATGTCACTACTCAGTCTGACTGAGCGCCTCCAGGAGAGAGGCCCAAGTAAGAAGCGCCACGAGGAGCGTCTTGCCACATGTCAACACTGGGTCTGATTGAGGGCCTTCTGGAGAGAGGCCCAAGCAAGACGCGCACCGAGGAGCGTCTTGCCACATGTCAACAATGGTTCTTACTGAGGGCCTCCAGGAGAGAAGCCCAAGCAAGACGCGCCCCGAGGAGCTTCTTGCCGCATGTCAGCACTCGGTCTGACAGAGGGCCTCCATGAGAGAGGCCCAAGCAAGACGCGCCCCGAGGAGCGTCTTGCCACATGTCAACAATGGGTCTGACTGAGGACCTCCAGGAGAGAAGCCCACGCAACACGCGGCCCGAGGAGCGTCTTGCCACATGTCAGCACTCGGTCTGACTGAGCGCCTCCAGGAGAGAGGCCCAAGCAAGACGCGCCCCGAGGAGCGTCTTGCCACATGTCAACAATGGGTCTGACTGAGGGCCTCCAGGAGAGAAGCCCAAGCAAGACTGCGCCCCGAGGAGCGTCTTGACACATGTCAACACTGGGTCTGACAGAGGGCCTCCAGGAGAGAGGCCCAAGCAAGACGTGCCCCGAGGAGTGTCTTGCCACATGTCACCACTGGGTCTGACTGAGCGCCTCCAGGAGAGAGGCCCAAGCAAGCCGCGCCCCGAGAAGCGTCAGGCCACATGTCACTACTCAGTCTGACTGAGCGCCTCCAGGAGAGAGGCCCAAGCAAGATGTGCCCCGAGGAGCGTCTTGCCACATGTCAGCACTGGGTCTGACTGAGCGCCTCCAGGAGAGAGGCCCAAGCAAGACGCGCCCCCCAGGAGCGTCTTGCCACATGTCAACAATGGGTCTGACTGAGGGCCTCCAGGAGAGAGGCCCAAGCAAGATGCGCACGGAGGAGCGTCTTGCCACATGTCAACACTGGGTCTGACAGAGGGCCTCCAGGAGAGAGGCCCAAGCAAGACGCGCCCCGAGGAGCGTCTTGCCACATGTCACCATTGGTTCTGACTGAGCGCCTCCAGGAGAGAGGCCCAAGCAAGACGCGCCCCGAGGAGCGTCTTGTCACATGTCAACACTGGGTCTGGCAGAGGGCCTCCAGGAGAGATGCCCAAGCAAGACGCGCCCCGAGGAGCGTCTTGCCACATGTCACCTCTGGTTCAGACTGAGCGCCTCCAGGAGAGAGGCCCAAGCAAGACGCGCCCCGAGGAGCGTCTTGCCACATGTCAGCACTCGGTCTGACTGAGCGCCTCCAGGAGAGAGGCCCAAGCAAGACGCGCCCCGAGGAGCGTCTTGCCGCATGTCAACAATGGGTCTGACTGAGGGCCTCCAGGAGAGAAGCCCAAGCAACACGCGGCCCGAGGAGCGTCTTGCCACATGTCAGCACTCGGTCTGACTGAGCGCCTCCAGGAGAGAGGCCCAAGCAAGACGCGCCCCGAGGAGCGTCTTGCCACATGTCAACAATGGGTCTGACTGACGGCCTCCAGGAGAGAAGCCCAAGCAAGACGCGCCCCGAGGAGCGTCTTGACACATGTCAACACTGGGTCTGACAGAGGGCCTCCAGGAGAGAGGCCCAAGCAAGACGCGCCCCGAGGAGTGTCTTGCCACATGTCTCTACTTGGTCTGACTGAGCGCCTCCAGGAGAGAGGCCCAAGCAACACGCGCCCCGAGGAGCGTCAGGCCACATGTCACTACTCAGTCTGACTGAGCGCCTCCAGGAGAGAGGCCCAAGCAAGACGCGCCCCGAGGAGTGTCTTGCCACATGTCAACAATGCGTCTTACTGAGGGCCTCCAGGAGAGAAGCCCAAGCAAGACGCGCCCCGAGGAGCTTCTTTCCACATGTCAGCACTCGGTCTGACTGAGCGCCTCCAGGAGAGAGGCCAAAGCAAGACGCGCCCCGAGGAGCGTCTTGACACATGTCAACACTGGGTCTGACAGAGGGCCTCCATGAGAGAGGCCCAAGCAAGACGCGCCCCGAGGAGTGTCTTGCCACATGTCACCACTTGGTCTGACTGAGCGCCTCCAGGAGAGAGGCCCAAGCAACACGCGCCCAGAGGAGCGTCAGGCCACATGTCACTACTCAGTCTGACTGAGCGCCTCCAGGAGAGAGGCCCAAGTAAGACGCGCCCCGAGGAGCGTCTTGCCACGTGTCAACACTGGGTCTGATTGAGGGCCTTCTGGAGAGAGGCCCAAGCAAGACGCGCCCCGAGGAGCGTCTTGCCACATGTCAACAATGGTTCTTACAGAGGGCCTCCAGGAGAGAAGCCCAAGCAAGACGCGCCCCGAGGAGCTCATTGCCGCATATCAGCACTCGGTCTGACAGAGGGCCTCCATGAGAGAGGCCCAAGCAAGACACGCCCCGAGGAGCGTCTTGACACATGTCACCACTTGGTCTGACTGAGCGCCTCCAGGAGAGAGGCCCAAGCAACACGCGCCCCGAGGAGGTTCAGGCCAAATGTCAACACTGGGTCTGACTGAGCGCCTCAGGGAGAGAAGTCCAAGCAAGACGCGCCCCGAGGAGCGTCTTGCCAAATGCCACTACTCTGTCTGACTTAGCGCCTCAGTGAGAGAGGTCCAAGCAAGACGCGCCCCGAGGAGCGTCTTGCCACATGTCAACACTGGGTCTGACTGAGTGCCTCCATGAGAGAAGCCCCAGCAAGACGCGCCCCGAGGAGCGTCTTGCCACATGTCACTACTCAGTCTGTTTGAGCGCCTCCAGGAGAGAGGCCCAAGCAAGACGTGCCCCGAGGAGCGTCTTGCCACATGTCAACAATGGGTCTGACTGAGGGCCTCCAGGAGAGAAGCCTAAGCAAGACGCGCCCCGAGGAGCGTCTTGCCACATGTCAACACTGGGTCTGACTGAGCGCCTCCAGGAGAGAGGCCCAAGCAAGACGCGCCCCGAGGAGCGTCTTGCCACATGTCAACACTGGGTCTGATTGAGGGCCTTCTGGAGAGAGGCCCAAGCAAGACGCGCCCCGAGGAGCGTCTTGCCACATGTCAACAATGGGTCTTACTGAGGGCCTCCAGGAGAGAAGCCCAAGCAAGACGCGCCCCGAAGAGTGTCTTGCCACATGTCAACACTGGGTCTGACTGAGCGCCTCCAGGAGAGAGGCCCAAGCAAGACGCGCCCCGACGAGCGACTTGCCACGTGTCAACACTGGGTCTGACTGAGCGCCTCCAGGAGAGAGGCCCAAGCAAGATGCACCCCGAGGAGCTTCTTGCCACGTGTCACCACTGGGTCTGACTGAGCGCCTCCAGGAGAGAGGCCCAAGCAAGACGCGCCCCGAGGAGCGTCTTGCCACGTGTCACCACTGGGTCTGATTGAGCGCCTCCAGGAGAGAGGCCCCAGCAAGACCGGTCAGGCCTGCAGTGTACACATCAGAGACATGATGTTCTTTCACAGAACTGAGGTTGTTCATTACTAAATGACTTTTACAGCAATATTGTTATTATACTATTCAACAGGTTGATCATAATAATGTGTATTAAACCCACAACCTAGCACTGAGGACAGAGGGACTTTATTTAAATTAGTACTTAATGGAAACGATAGATAAAGATACATAAGAGCCATGTCATACATTCAGCCTAGGAATAGTTGCATTGTGCACTATTAAAAATATACACGTCAATTGCTCGAATCCCATTGTTGCAAAGTAAAACTCTAATAAAACTCTAGTCTGACATCAACAGAGAAGACTTAGTGTATGCACTACAAATACAGCATTAGGATTTCGAGTGGACCGTGCACCTTGTTAACCATCAGAGGCTTATGACGCAACATATCTTCCAGTTGCTATTAGACAAGTTATAATTCTCGACCATTTTTCGGAACTGGTTTCTTGGGTCCGTGAGTAAATGCCAAATGAGATGATAGTCCTTAAGTAAGTTCCTGAGGATCCCATGTCACGCTTTTGCCCATCAGCCGGTGAACGCTGAGACGGAACTCAATGAGAGCGATGTATTTTTTAAGTGCTCCGAATGTACTTCTAACAAGCGTGCGATTCACTTCGTGAGTAAACCGCAGCTGCAGCTGATTCAAACAGTCGAGCCAACTTTCTACATCACAATATTCGTTTTGTAGTTAGTCGAGTTACCTTTTGTGTGGCCCATGCACGGGTCGTTAGCGTCCAGCTCCCAGCTTAGAGAGTCCTGTATTGACACAGACGTCAATACATCTCGATGTCATGCAAAACACAAAGTCTGTCGCGTACAGGTGGGTTAACACATGTACGATACCTTTTGTGTGGCGCATGCACGGGTCGTTAGCGTCCAGCTCCCGGCTTATAGAGAGTCCTGTATTGACACAGACGTCAATACATCTCGATGTCATGCAACACACAAAGTCTGTCGCATACAGGTGGGTTAACACACATGTACGATGTGTGCAATGGCGCTCCCGTTTACAATGGGACACGACGATGATCATTGTTAACCAAACTCTTGTTTCTCACGACAGGTGGTAGCGTTGTCTCCTGCACCTGGTCTTCGTGCACAGAGGGTGTTGTAATGTGCTCGTCATAGTCGCGATCGTTGTCACTCGAATCCGTTGTTCTCACGACAGGTGGTAGCGTTGTCTCCTGCATGTTGTCTTCGCATGCAGCAAGCGTTGTGCTGTGCTCGTTATAATGGTTGTCTTCGTACAAAGGGGGTGTTGAATACTCCTTCGCGTGTAGTCTAGGAGGTGGTGTGATGGGACGTATCTCAGAGGCATTATGTGAGCGTACCACCATGGCCTGAGCAACTGCGACTACTGAGAGTACACCCAGTACAGACAGCGAGATCATTTTTTTTTTCTTGGGTGTTGTACGTGTGGGTACAGCCGCTTTAATGGCAGCGAAAGCAAGTGGGCAAATGTATTTATAGGTCACTAGCAGAAACTAAGGCACGTGGTCAGAGTGTAATCGTAACCACCTAAAGTAGCTCTTGTCATAATTTAATATACATAGAAATCAGAAACGGGCATGCCAGGATAGACATCACGAGTGATAATGCGGCCAGTATCTGTGTGCGCTTGAGAGCACCTTGTTGTTCTACTGTGGTGCCCACGCCGCCGGGTCTGCAAATGTCATCGACCTTCTTTATATACGCATACGCTAAAGACCGTATATTCTCTATGGATTTGAACACGTCCTTTGTTTCGCGTAACGCTTGAGCTGTCTCGAGCGCATTGTTGTGAGTGTACGCCAGTGTTTCGCGTGCACCGAGGTCCGAAAGGGCGTGCGCTACAACTATTAACCTTGGTTTGGGAGTGTGGCGAAACGCTCGCTCCGCTGTAATGGGCGGATGGAATGTTATCACCTGGTACGTTTCGTTAGTCGGGTCGTAACACACCGGTCCGTGACACGGACCGTCACATTGTATGGGGCACAGTAAGGACAACACGCCGCCGACCGTGACTTCGCACTCGACCGCGGTGGTGTTGTCGATTTGCAAAGGATCACATACGCCTCTCCAGTCGCAGTGAGGCACATTGTAGTCGACGCGACCGTCGGTCACCATAGCTTTCGTCAGCCAACACACTCGATTGCCCTTCGAAACATCGGCGATCAACGTGAGCGTAGAGGTCGCCATCGCTTTACTGTACGCCAGGATATCCGTGTGTGAGTGCACGCTCGACGTGGATTGACAACGGGTCATGTCAGACCTGATCAGACCTTCCGAACACATGACCATTAGTTGTTGTGCGGCCGAGAGTATCGCGATCATACCGTTGAGATGTGTAGAAAGCGCGTACACGCCAGCCTTCCACGTTTCCAAAGTTTCCAGCAGTCTAGAGGGACTTGTCTTAGCGCGCACGGCTGTGCTGAATTTGCGTTGGATAGACACAACGGCTTCGACCTCGCTTAGGATCTGTGGGCTCATGTACTCGTGGTAGGCCAAGACGTGTATAGTCGAGCGCGGTGACGCCCCGAACACTTGACCCGGTTTTGTTGTGGCGATATGCGTGTCCAGTAATGCGGCAAAGTCCGCGTGTCTAGTGTGTATTGATTTTACAGCTCGCTCATACCCCAACAGTACAGTCCGTAGAAGTTCGTTCACTTGTTTCCATGCGCTCGTGGAACAAAGGACATCGCAACCTCTGTAATACTCAAGTAAAGCGTCACACACTAGCTGCTTTCACGTTGGAAATACGATCGGTAGTAACTTCTTACTCCACTCTATGTTGAACTCGTATAGTATGTATATTGGCGGTTGCGGCGGTTTGCGCATTTTCTATCTACCCTCGGCTAATATGACTCTGTGGTCTGTCTCCTGAGATGGTGCGGTTGGAACTTTGCGAGAGTGCACTATCGTCGGTCGGCGTTTCCATTTCGTCAACTGTGCCATTTTCAGCCGCTGGCAAACGGCCGTCGACGGTCGATGCGAGACACCAACATAACGTTAGACTGCGACCCTCATGCCAGTTTTCTGTAGTAATGGTTGTAGTTTCTGGTGCACACTCGAAACGCCATTACGATCACAATTACGTTGATTAATAAATTCAGTGTTGTAGCGACTGCAGCCAGCGCCGTCGCGCAACTCGTGTCGGTGTTATCTCTCGATACTTTCATTCGTATCCGAGCGTATGCAGAATCTACGGATCTGGTGAAGTTGCTTGTCACTAGCTTGCGCATGTTTGATATGGCACTTTGCGCGAGACTCACACAACCTGCAGTGGCGACCGTCGCGTCAGTGCAAAGTTTTTCCGATATATCGCTCGCAACATCGTTTGTCATTTGCTGTACACTGCGCACACTGGCCGCGAGGTCATGGAGAGGGTCTTCGTTACGAGTTGTGTAATATCCGCTGACTTGCCGATTCAATTCTGGTGGCGCTGACCCAAACGAGAACGCTTTTAAGGCGCATGTCGTGGTAACTCTGGTAGCGCCGTGGTTGACGAAGACGATCATTTTTAGCAATAGTTCATCTCGAAGCGCAACGATGGTGAGGGCGACGGGTTTGCCGGTTCCGCCTTCAGGCCACTCGGTTGCCGCTAGATTGTCCAATGCCACACACACAGACGAACCCTGTACACACTCAATGACCCGTGTGCGATCGTTGATTTCTGCTAGTACGTTTGCGAGTTCTACGTGCTTCCACGGATCGGGCGTGGGCACGCGCTTGTTTTAGAGGCGTTTTCGCGCAGCCTCTACCCTGCACGACTGCTCGTGGCCGCACTAGCTATATTTATCTTTATTTGTTTCACACACACACACACACACACACACACACACACACACACACACACACACACACACACACACACACACACACACACACACACAAACACACACACACACACACACACACACACACACGTCAACACTGGGTCTGACAGAGGGCCTCCATGAGAGAGGCCCAAGTAAGACGCGCCCCGAGGAGTGTCTTGCCACACGTCAACACTGGGCCTGACTGAGCGCCTCCAGGAGAGAGGCCCAAGCAAGATGCGCCCCGAGGAGCGTCTTGCCACGTGTCAACACTGGGTCTGACTGAGCACCTCCAGGAGAGAGGCCCAAGCAAGACGCGCCCCGAGGAGCGTCTTGCCACGTGTCACCACTGGGTCTGACTGAGCGCCTCCAGGAGAGAGGCCCAAGCAAGACGCGCCCCGAGGAGCGTCTTGCCACGTGTCACCACTGAGTCTGATTGAGCGCCTCCAGGAGAGAGGCCCCAGCAAGACGCGCCCCGAGGAGCGTCTTTCCTTATGTCAGCACTCGGTCTGACTGAGCGCCTCCAGGAGAGAGGCCCAAGCAAGACGCGCCCCGAGGAGCGTCTTGCCACATGTCAACAATGGGTCTTACTGAGGGCCTCCAGGAGAGAAGCCCAAGCAAGACGCGCCCCGAGGAGCTTCTTTCCACACGTCAGCACTCAGTCTGACTGAGCGCCTCCAGGAGAGAGGCCAAAGCAAGACGCGCCCCGAGGAGCGTCTTGGCACATGTCAACACTGGGTCTGACAGAGGGCCCTTCATGAGAGAGGCCCAAGCAAGACGCGCCACGAGGAGTGTCTTGCCACATGTCAACACTGGGTCTGACAGAGGGCCTCCATGAGAGAGGCCCAAGCAAGATGGGCCCCGAGGAGTGTCTTGCCACATATCACCACTTGGTCTGACTGAGCGCCTCCAGGAGAGAGGCCCAAGCAACACGCGCCACGAGGAGCGTCAGGCCACATGTCACTACTCAGTCTGACTGAGCGCCTCCAGGAAAGTGGCCCAAGTAAGACGCGCCCCGAGGAGCGTCTTGACACGTGTCAACACTGGGTCTGATTGAGGCACTTCTGGAGAGAGGCCCAAGCAAGACGCGCCCCGAGGAGCGTCTTGCCACATGTCAACACTGGGTCTGACTGAGCGCCTCCAGGAGAGAGGCCCAAGCAAGACACGCCCCGAGGAGCGTCTTGACACATGTCAACACTGGGTCTTACTGAGGGCCTCCATGAGAGAAGCCCAAGCAAGACGCGCCCCGAGGAGAGTCTTGCCACATGTCAACACTCGGTCTGACAGAGGGCCTCCAGGAGACAGGCCCAAGCAAGACGCGCCCCGAGGAGTGTCTTGCCACATGTCACCACTGGGTCTGACTGAGCGCCTCCAGGAGAGAGGCCCAAGCAAGACGCGCCCCGAGGAGCGTCTTGTCACATGTCAACAGTGGGTCTTTTTGAGCACCTCCAGGAGAGAAGCCCAAGCAAGACGCGCCCCGAGGAGCTTCTTGCCACATGTCAGCACTCGGTCTGACTGAGCACCTCCAGGAGAGAGGCCAAAGCAAGACGCGCCCCGAGGAGCGTCTTGACACATGTCAACACTGGGTCTGACAGAGGGCCTCCATGAGAGAGGCCCAAGCAAGACGCGCCCCGAGGAGTGTCTTGCCACATGTCAACACTGGGTCTGACTGAGCGCCTCCAGGAGAGAGGCCCAAGCAAGACGCGCCCCGAGGAGCGTCTTGCCACGTGTCAACACTGGGTCTGACTGAGCGCCTCCAGGAGAGAGGCCCAAGCAAGACGCGCCCCGAGGAGCGTCTTGCCACGTGTCACCACTGGGTCTGACTGAGCGCCTCCAGGAGAGAGGCCCAAGCAAGACGCGCCCCGAGGAGCGTCTTGCCACGTGTCACCACTGGGTCTGATTGAGCGCCTCCAGGAGAGAGGCCCCAGCAAGACGCGCCCCAAGGAGCGTCTTTCCTTATGTCAGCACTCGGTCTGACTGAGCGCCTCCAGGAGAGAGGCCCAAGCAAGACGCGCCCCGAGGAGCGTCTTGCGACATGTCACTACTCGGTCTAACTGAGCGCCTCCAGGAGAGAGGTCCAAGCAAGACGCGCCCCGAGGAGCGTCTTGCCACATGTCACTACTCGGTCTGACTGAGCGCCTCCAGGAGAGAGGCCCAAGCAAGACGTACCCCGAGGAGCGTCTTGCCACATGTCAACTATGGGTCTGACTGAGGGCCTCCAGGAGAGAAGCCCAAGCAAGACGCACCCCATGGAGCTTCTTGCTACATGTCAGCACTCGGTCTGACTGAGCGCCTCCAGGAGAGAGGCCAAAGCAAGACGCGCCCCGAGGAGCGTCTTGACACATGTCAACAGTGGGTCTGACTGAGCGCCTCCAGGAGAGAGGCCCAAGCAAGACGCGCCCCGAGGAGCCTCTTTCCACGTGTCAACACTGGGTCTGACTTAGCGCCTCCAGGAGAGAGGCCCAAGCAAGATGTGCCCCGAGGAGCGTCTTGCCACGTGTCACCACTGGGTCTGACTGAGCTCCTCCAGGAGAGAGGCCCAAGCAAGACACGCCCCGAGGAACGTCTTGCCACGTGTCACCACTGGGTCTGATTGAGCACCTCCAGGAGAGAGGCCCCAGCAAGACGCGCCCCGAGGAGCGTCTTGCCACATGTCACTACTCGGTCTGACTGAGCGCCTCCAGGAGAGAGGCCCAAGCAAGACGCGCCCCGAGGAGCGTCTTGCCACATGTCAACACTGGGTCTGACTGAGCGCCTCCAGGAGAGAGGCCCAAGCATGACGTGCCCCGAGGAGCATCTTGCCACATGTCAACACTGGGTCTGACTGAGTGCGTCCATGAGAGAAGCCCCAGCAAGACACGCCCCGAGGAGCGTCTTGCCACATGTCAACACTGGGTCTGACTGAGCACCTCCAGGAGAGAGGCCCAAGCAAGACGCGTCCCGAGGAGCGTCTTGCCACATGTCAACACTGGGTCTGACCTAGCGCCTCCAGGAGAGAGGCCCGAGGAGCGTCTTGCCACATGTCACCTCTGGGTCTGACTGAGCGCCTCCAGGAGAGAGGCCCAAGCAAGAAACGCCCGAGGAGCGTCTTGCCACATGTCAACACTGGGTCTGACTGAGCGCCTCCAGGAGAGAGGCCCCAGCAAGACGCGCCCCGAGGAGCGTCTTGCCACATGTCAGCACTCGGTCTGACTGAGCGCCTCCAGGAGAGAGGCCCAAGCAAGAAGCGCCCCGAGGAGCGTCTTGCCAAATGTCAACAATGGCTCTGACTGAGGCTCTCCAGGAGAGAAGCCCAAGCAAGACGCGCCCCGAGGAGCGTCTTGCAACATGTCAACACTGGGTCTGACTGAGCGCCTCCAGGAGAGAGGCCCAAGCAAGACGCGCCCCGAGGAGCGTCTTGCCACATGTCACTACTCGGTCTGACCGAGCGCCTCCAGGAGAGAGGTCCAAGCAACACGCGCCTCGAGGAGCGTCTTGCCACATGTCAACACTGGGTCTGACTGAGTGCCTCCATGAGAGAAGCCCCAGCAAGACGCGCCCCGAGGAGCGTCTTACCACATGTCACTACTCGGTCTGACTGAGCGCCTCGAGGAGAGAGGCCCAAGCAAGACGTACCCCGAGGAGCGTCTTGCCACATGTCAACATTGGGTCTGACTGAGGGCCTCCAGGAGAGAAGCCCAAGCAAGACGCACCCCGTGGAGCTTCTTGCTACATGTCAGCACTCGGTCTGACTGAGCGCCTCCAGCAGAGAGGCCAAAGCAAGACGCGCCCCGAGGAGCGTCTTGACACATGACAACACTGGGTCTGACAGAGGGCCTCCATGAGAGAGGCCCAAGCAAGAAGCGCCCCGAGGAGTGTCTTGCCACATGTCAACACTGGGTCTGACTGAGTGCCTCCATGAGAGAAGCCCCAGCAAGACGCGCCCCGAGGAGCGTCTTACCACATGTCACTACTCGGTCTGACTGAGCGCCTCCAGGAGAGAGGCCCAAGCAAGACGTACCCCGAGGAGCGTCTTGCCACATGTCAACATTGGGTCTGACTGAGGGCCTCCAGGAGAGAAGCCCAAGCAAGACGCACCCCGTGGAGCTTCTTGCTACATGTCAGCACTCGGTCTGACTGAGCACCTCCAGGAGAGAGGCCCAAGCAAGACGCGCCCCGAGGAGCGTCTTGCCACATGTCAACACTGGGTCTGACTGAGCGCCTCCAGGAGAGAGGCCCAAGCAAGAAGCGCCCCGAGGAGTGTCTTGCCACATGTCAACACTGTGTCTGACTGAGCGCCTCCAGGAGAGAGGCCCAAGCAAGACGCGCCCCGAGGAGCCTCTTTCCACGTGTCAACACTGGGTCTGACTTAGCGCCTCCAGGAGAGAGGCCCAAGCAAGATGCGCCCCGAGGAGCGTCTTGCCACGTGTCACCACTGGGTCTGACTGAGCTCCTCCAGGAGAGAGGCCCAAGCAAGACACGCCCCGAGGAACGTCTTGCCACGTGTCACCACTGGGTCTGATTGAGCACCTCCAGGAGAGAGGCCCCAGCAAGACGCGCCCCGAGGAGCGTCTTGCCACATGTCACTACTCGGTCTGACTGAGCGCCTCCAGTAGAGAGGCCCAAGCAAGATGTGCCCCGAGGAGCGTCTTGCCACATGTCAACAATGGGTCTGACTGAGCGCTTCCAGGAGAGAGGCCCAAGCAAGACGTGCCCCGAGGAGCGTCTTGACACACGTCAACACTGGGTCGGACTGAGGGCCTCCATGAGAGAAGCCCAAGAAAGACGCGCCCCGAGGAGAGTCTTGCCACATGTCAACACTTGGTCTGACAGAGGGCATTCAGGAGAGAGGCCCAAGCAAGACGCACCCCGAGGAGCGTCTTGCCACGTGTCAACACTGGGTCTGACTGAGCGCCTCCAGGAGAGAGGCCCAAGAAAGACGCGCCCCGAGGAGCGTCTTGCCACATGTCAACAATGGGTCTGACTGAGGGCCTCCAGGAGAGAGGCCCAAGCATGATGCGCCCGGAGGAGCGTCTTTCCACATGTCATCACTGGGTCTGACAGAGGGCCTCCAGGAGAGAGGCCCAAGTAAGACGCGCCCCGAGGAGCGTCTTGCCACATGTAACCTCTGGTTCTGACTGAGCGCCTCCAGGAGAGAGGCCCAAGCAAGACGCGCCCCGAGGAGCGTCTTGCCACATGTCAACAATGGGCCTGACTGAAGGCCTCCAGGAGAGAAGCCCAAGCAAGACTGCGCCCTGAGGAGCGTCTTGACACATGTCAACACTGGGTCTGACAGAGGGCCTCCAGGAGAGAGGCCCAAGCAAGACGCGCCCCGAGGAGTGTCTTGCCACATGTCACCACTGGGTCTGACTGAGCGTCTCCAGGAGAGAGGCCCAAGCAAGACGCGCCCCGAGGAGCGTCAGGCCACATGTCAGTACTCAGTCTGACTGAGCGCCTCCAGGAGAGAGGCCCAAGCAAGACGCGCCCCGAGGAGCGTCAGGCCACATGTCACTACTCATTCTGACTGAGCGCCTCCAGGAGAGAGGCCCAAGCAAGACGCGCCCCGAGGAGCGTCTTGCCACATGTCAGCACTGGGTCTGACTGAGCGCCTCCAGGAGAGAGGCCCCAGCAAGACGCGCCCCGAGGAGCGTCTTGCCTTATGTCAGCACTCGGTCTGACTGAGAGCCTCCAGGAGAGAGGCCCAAGCAAGACGCGCCCTGAGGAGCGTCTTGCCACATGTCAACAATGGGTCTGACTGAGGGCCTCCAGGAGAGAGGCCCAAGCAAGATGCGCCCGGAGGAGCGTCTTGCCACATGTCAACACTGGGTCTGACAGAGGGCCTCCAGGAGAGAGGCCCAAGCAAGACGCGCCCCGAGGAGCGTCTTGCCACATGTCACCTCTGGTTCTGACTGAGCGCCTCCAGGAGAGAGGCCCAAGCAAGACGCGCCCCGAGGAGCGTCTTGTCACATGTCAACACTGGGTCTTTCTGAGCGCCTCCAGGAGAGAAGCCCAAGCAAGACGCGCCCCGAGGAGCGTCTTGCCACATGTCAGCACTCGGTCTGACTGAGCGCCTCCAGGAGAGAGGCCCAAGCAAGACGCGCCCCGAGGAGCGTCTTGCCACATGTCAACAATAGGTCTGACTGAGGAGCTCCAGGAGAGAAGCCCAAGCAACACGCGGCCCGAGGAGCGTCTTGCCACATGTCAGCACTCGCTCTGACTGAGCGCCTCCAGGAGAGAGGCCCAAGCAAGACGCGCCCCGAGGAGCGTCTTGCCACATGTCAACAATGGGTCTGACTGAGGGCCTCCAAGAGAGAGGCCCAAGCAAGATGCGCCCGGAGGAGCGTCTTGCCACATGTCAACACTGGGTCTGACAGAGGGCCTCCAGGAGAGAGGCCCAAGCAAGACGCGCCCCGTGGAGCGTCTTGCCACATGTCACCTCTGGTTCTGACTGAGCGCCTCCAGGAGAGAGGCCCAAGCAAGACGCGCCCCGAGGAGCATCTTGCCACATGTCAGCAATAGGTCTGACTGAGCGCCTCCAGGAGAGAGGCCAAAGCAAGACGCGCCCCGAGGAGCGTCTTGACACATGTCAACACTGGGTCTGACAGAGGGCCTCCATGAGAGAGGCCCAAGCAAGACGCGCCCCGAGGAGTGTCTTGCCACATGTCAACACTGGGTCTGACAGAGGGCCTCCATGAGAGAGGCCCAAGCAAGACGCGCCCCGAGGAGTGTCTTGCCACATGTCACCACTTGGTCTGACTGAGCGCCTCCAGGAGAGAGGCCCAAGCAACACGCGCCCCGAGGAGCGTCAGGCCACATGTCACTACTCAGTCTGACTGAGCGCCTCCAGGAGAGAGGCCCAAGTAAGACGCGCCCCGAGGAGCGTCTTGCCACATGTCAACACTGGGTCTGATTGAGGGCCTTCTGGAGAGAGGCCCAAGCAAGACGCGCACCGAGGAGCGTCTTGCCACATGTCAACAATGGTTCTTACTGAGGGCCTCCAGGAGAGAAGCCCAAGCAAGACGCGCCCCGAGGAGCTTCTTGCCGCATGTCAGCACTCGGTCTGACAGAGGGCCTCCATGAGAGAGGCCCAAGCAAGACGCGCCCCGAGGAGCGTCTTGCCACATGTCAACATTGGGTCTGACTGAGGGCCTCCAGGAGAGAAGCCCAAGCAAGACGCACCCCGAGGAGCTTCTTGCTACATGTCAGCACTCGGTCTGACTGAGCACCTCCAGGAGAGAGGCCAAAGCAAGACGCGCCCCGAGGAGCGTCTTGACACATGTCAACACTGGGTCTGACAGAGGGCCTCCATGAGAGAGGCCCAAGCAAGAAGCGCCCCGAGGAGTGTCTTGCCACATGTCAACACTGTGTCTGACTGAGCGCCTCCAGGAGAGAGGCCCAAGCAAGATGCGCCCCGAGGAGCGTCTTGCCACGTGTCACCACTGGGTCTGACTGAGCTCCTCCAGGAGAGAGGCCCAAGCAAGACGCGCCCCGAGGAGCGTCTTGCCACGTGTCACCACTGGGTCTGATTGAGCACCTCCAGGAGAGAGGCCCCAGCAAGACGCGCCCCGAGGAGCGTCTTGCCACATGTCACTACTCGGTCTAACTGAGCGCCTCCTGGAGAGAGGTCCAAGCAAGACACGCCCCGAGGAGCGTCTTGCCACATGTCACTACTCGGTCTGACTGAGCGCCTCCAGGAGGGAGGTCCAAGCAAGACGCGCCCCGAGGAGCGTCTTGCCACATGTCACTACTCGGTCTGACTGAGCGCCTCCAGGAGAGAGGCTCAAGCAAGACGTGCCCCGAGGAGCATCTTGCCACATGTCAACAATGGGTCTGACTGAGGGCCTCCAGGAGAGATGCCAAGCAAGACGCGCCCAGAGGAGCGTCTTGCCACATGTCAACACTGGGTCTGACTGAGCGGCTCCAGGAGAGAGGCCCAAGCAAGACACGCCCCGAGGAGCGTCTTGACACATGTCAACACTGGGTCGGACTGAGGGCCTCCATGAGAGAAGCCCAAGCAAGACGCGCCCCGAGGAGAGTCTTGCCACATGTCAACACTCGGTCTGACAGAGGGCATTAAGGAGAGAGGCACAAGCAATACGCACCCCGAGGAGCGTCTTGCCACATGCCAACACTGGGTCTGACTGAGCGCCTCAAGGATAGAGGCCCAAGCAAGACGCGCCCCGAGGAGCATCTTGCCACTTGTCAACACTGGGTCTGACTGAGCGCCTCCAGGAGAGAGGCCCAAGCAAGATGCGCCCCGAGGAGCGTCTTGCCACGTGTCACCACTGGGTCTGACTGAGCTCCTCCAGGAGAGAGGCCCAAGCAAGACGCGCCCCGAGGAGCGTCTTGCCACGTGTCACCACTGGGTCTGATTGAGCACCTCCAGGAGAGAGGCCCCAGCAAGACGCGCCCCGAGGAGCGTCTTGCCACATGTCACTACTCGGTCTGACTGAGCGCCTCCAGGAGGGAGGTCCAAGCAAGACGCGCCCCGAGGAGCGTCTTGCCACATGTCACTACTCGGTCTGACTGAGCGCCTCTAGGAGAGAGGCCCAAGCAAGACGTGCCCTGAGGAGCATCTTGCCACATGTCAACAATGGGTCTGACTGAGGGCCTCCAGGAGAGAAGCCCAAGCAAGACGCGCCCAGAGGAGCGTCTTGACACATGTCAACACTGGGTCGGACTGAGGGCCTCCATGAGAGAAGCCCAAGCAAAACGCGCCCCGAGGAGAGTCTTGCCACATGTCAACACTCGGTCTGACAGAGGGCATTCAGGAGAGAGGCCCAAGCAATACGCACCCCGAGGAGCATCTTGCCACATGCCAACACTGGGTCTGACTGAGCGCCTCAAGGAGAGAGGCCCAAGCAAGACGCGCCCCGAGGAGCATCTTGCCACGTGTCAACACTGGGTCTGACTGAGCGCCTCCAGGAGAGAGGCCCAAGCAAGACGCACCCCGAGGAGCGTCTTTCCACGTGTCACCACTGGGTCTTACTGAGGGCCTCCAGGAGAGAGGCCCAAGCAAGACGCGCCCCGAGGAGCGTCTTGCCACATGTAACCTCTGGTTCTGACTGAGCGCCTCCAGGAGAGAGGCCCAAGCAAGACGCGCCCCGAGGAGCGTCTTGTCACATGTCAACACTGGGTCTTTCTGAGCGCCTCCAGGAGAGAAGCCCAAGCAAGACGCGCCCCGAGGAGCGTCTTGCCACATGTCAGCACTCGGTCTGACTGAGCGCCTCCAGGAGAGAGGCCCAAGCAAGACGCGCCCCGAGGAGCGTCTTGCCACATGTAAACAATGGGTCTGACTGAGGACCTCCAGGAGAGAAGCCCAAGCAACACGCGGCCCGAGGAGCGTCTTGCCACATGTCAGCACTCGGTCTGACTGAGCGCCTCCAGGAGAGAGGCCCAAGCAAGACGCGCCCCGAGGAGCGTCTTGCCACATGTCAACAATGGGTCTGACTGAGGGCCTCCAGGAGAGAAGCCCAAGCAAGACTGCGCCCCGAGGAGCGTCTTGACACATGTCAACACTGGGTCTGACAGAGGGCCTCCAGGAGAGAGGCCCAAGCAAGACGTGCCCCGAGGAGTGTCTTGCCACATGTCACCACTGGGTCTGACTGAGCGCCTCCAGGAGAGAGGCCCAAGCAAGCCGCGCCCCGAGGAGCGTCAGGCCACATGTCACTACTCAGTCTGACTGAGCGCCTCCAGGAGAGAGGCCCAAGCAAGACGCGCCCCGAGGAGCGTCTTGCCACATGTCAGCACTGGGTCTGACTGAGCGCCTCCAGGAGAGAGGCCCAAGCAAGACGCGCCCCGAGGAGCGTCTTGCCACATGTCAACAATGGGTCTGACTGAGGGCCTCCAGGAGAGAGGCCCAAGCAAGATGCGCCCGGAGGAGCGTCTTGCCACATGTCAATACTGGGTCTGACAGAGGGCCTCCAGGAGAGAGGCCCAAGCAAGACGCGCCCCGAGGAGCGTCTTGCCACATGTCACCTCTGGTTCTGACTGAGCGCCTCCAGGAGAGAGGCCCAAGCAAGACGCGCCCCGAGGAGCGTCTTGCCGCTAGTCAACAATGGGTCTGACTGAGGGCCTCCAGGAGAGAAGCCCAAGCAACACGCTGCCCGAGGAGCGTCTTGCCACATGTCAGCACTCGGTCTGACTGAGCGCCTCCAGGAGAGAGGCCCAAGCAAGACGCGCCCCGAGGAGTGTCTTGCCACATGTCACCACTTGGTCTGACTGAGCGCCTCCAGGAGAGTGGCCCAAGCAACACGCGCCCCGAGGAGCGTCAGGCCAAATGTCACTACTCAGTCTGACTGAGCGCCTCCAGGAGAGAGGCCCAAGCAAGACGCGCCCTGAGGAGCGTCTTGCCACATGTCAACAATGGGTCTTACTGAGGGCCTCCAGGAGAGAAGCCCAAGCAAGACGCGCCCCGAGGAGCTTCTTTCCACATGTCAGCACTCGGTCTGACTGAGCGCCTCCAGGAGAGAGGCCAAAGCAAGACGCGCCCCGAGGAGCGTCTTGACACATGTCAACACTGGGTCTGACAGAGGGCCTCCATGAGAGAGGCCCAAGCAAGACGCGCCCCGAGGAGCGTCTTGCCACATGTCAACACTGGGTCTGACAGAGGGCCTCCATGAGAGAGGCCCAAGCAAGACGCGCCCTGAGGAGTGTCTTGCCACATGTCACCACTTGGTCTGACTGAGCGCCTCCAGGCGAGAGGCCCAAGCAACACGCGCCCCGAGGAGCGTCAGGCCACATGTCACTACTCAGTCTGACTGAGCGCCTCCAGGAGAGAGGCCCAAGTAAGAAGCGCCACGAGGAGCGTCTTGCCACATGTCAACACTGGGTCTGATTGAGGGCCTTCTGGAGAGAGGCCCAAGCAAGACGCGCACCGAGGAGCGTCTTGCCACATGTCAACAATGGTTCTTACTGAGGGCCTCCAGGAGAGAAGCCCAAGCAAGACGCGCCCCGAGGAGCTTCTTGCCGCATGTCAGCACTCGGTCTGACAGAGGGCCTCCATGAGAGAGGCCCAAGCAAGACGCGCCCCGAGGAGCGTCTTGCCACATGTCAACAATGGGTCTGACTGAGGACCTCCAGGAGAGAAGCCCAAGCAACACGCGGCCCGAGGAGCGTCTTGCCACATGTCAGCACTCGGTCTGACTGAGCGCCTCCAGGAGAGAGGCCCAAGCAAGACGCGCCCCGAGGAGCGTCTTGCCACATGTCAACAATGGGTCTGACTGAGGGCCTCCAGGAGAGAAGCCCAAGCAAGACTGCGCCCCGAGGAGCGTCTTGACACATGTCAACACTGGGTCTGACAGAGGGCCTCCAGGAGAGAGGCCCAAGCAAGACGTGCCCCGAGGAGTGTCTTGCCACATGTCACCACTGGGTCTGACTGAGCGCCTCCAGGAGAGAGGCCCAAGCAAGCCGCGCCCCGAGAAGCGTCAGGCCACATGTCACTACTCAGTCTGACTGAGCGCCTCCAGGAGAGAGGCCCAAGCAAGATGTGCCCCGAGGAGCGTCTTGCCACATGTCAGCACTGGGTCTGACTGAGCGCCTCCAGGAGAGAGGCCCAAGCAAGACGCGCCCCCCAGGAGCGTCTTGCCACATGTCAACAATGGGTGTGACTGAGGGCCTCCAGGAGAGAGGCCCAAGCAAGATGCGCACGGAGGAGCGTCTTGCCACATGTCAACACTGGGTCTGACAGAGGGCCTCCAGGAGAGAGGCCCAAGCAAGACGCGCCCCGAGGAGCGTCTTGCCACATGTCACCATTGGTTCTGACTGAGCGCCTCCAGGAGAGAGGCCCAAGCAAGACGCGCCCCGAGGAGCGTCTTGTCACATGTCAACACTGGGTCTGGCAGAGGGCCTCCAGGAGAGATGCCCAAGCAAGACGCGCCCCGAGGAGCGTCTTGCCACATGTCACCTCTGGTTCTGACTGAGCGCCTCCAGGAGAGAGGCCCAAGCAAGACGCGCCCCGAGGAGCGTCTTGCCACATGTCAGCACTCGGTCTGACTGAGCGCCTCCAGGAGAGAGGCCCAAGCAAGACGCGCCCCGAGGAGCGTCTTGCCGCATGTCAACAATGGGTCTGACTGAGGGCCTCCAGGAGAGAAGCCCAAGCAACACGCGGCCCGAGGAGCGTCTTGCCACATGTCAGCACTCGGTCTGACTGAGCGCCTCCAGGAGAGAGGCCCAAGCAAGACGCGCCCCGAGGAGCGTCTTGCCACATGTCAACAATGGGTCTGACTGACGGCCTCCAGGAGAGAAGCCCAAGCAAGACGCGCCCCGAGGAGCGTCTTGACACATGTCAACACTGGGTCTGACAGAGGGCCTCCAGGAGAGAGGCCCAAGCAAGACGCCCCCCGAGGAGTGTCTTGCCACATGTCTCTACTTGGTCTGACTGAGCGCCTCCAGGAGAGAGGCCCAAGCAACACGCGCCCCGAGGAGCGTCAGGCCACATGTCACTACTCAGTCTGACTGAGCGCCTCCAGGAGAGAGGCCCAAGCAAGACGCGCCCCGAGGAGTGTCTTGCCACATGTCAACATTGCGTCTTACTGAGGGCCTCCAGGAGAGAAGCCCAAGCAAGACGCGCCCCGAGGAGCTTCTTTCCACATGTCAGCACTCGGTCTGACTGAGCGCCTCCAGGAGAGAGGCCAAAGCAAGACGCGCCCCGAGGAGCGTCTTGACACATGTGAACACTGGGTCTGACAGAGGGCCTCCATGAGAGAGGCCCAAGCAAGACGCGCCCCGAGGAGTGTCTTGCCACATGTCACCACTTGGTCTGACTGAGCGCCTCCAGGAGAGAGGCCCAAGCAACACGCGCCCAGAGGAGCGTCAGGCCACATGTCACTACTCAGTCTGACTGAGCGCCTCCAGGAGAGAGGCCCAAGTAAGACGCGCCCCGAGGAGCGTCTTGCCACGTGTCAACACTGGGTCTGATTGAGGGCCTTCTGGAGAGAGGCCCAAGCAAGACGCGCCCCGAGGAGCGTCTTGCCACATGTCAACAATGGTTCTTACAGAGGGCCTCCAGGAGAGAAGCCCAAGCAAGACGCGCCCCGAGGAGCTCATTGCCGCATATCAGCACTCGGTCTGACAGAGGGCCTCCATGAGAGAGGCCCAAGCAAGACACGCCCCGAGGAGCGTCTTGACACATGTCACCACTTGGTCTGACTGAGCGCCTCCAGGAGAGAGGCCCAAGCAACACGCGCCCCGAGGAGGTTCAGGCCAAATGTCAACACTGGGTCTGACTGAGCGCCTCAGGGAGAGAAGTCCAAGCAAGACGCGCCCCGAGGAGCGTCTTGCCAAATGCCACTACTCGGTCTGACTGAGCGCCTCAGTGAGAGAGGTCCAAGCAAGACGCGCCCCGAGGAGCGTCTTGCCACATGTCAACACTGGGTCTGACTGAGTGCCTCCATGAGAGAAGCCCCAGCAAGACGCGCCCCGAGGAGCGTCTTGCCACATGTCACTACTCAGTCTGTTTGAGCGCCTCCAGGAGAGAGGCCCAAGCAAGACGTGCCCCGAGGAGCGTCTTGCCACATGTCAACAATGGGTCTGACTGAGGGCCTCCAGGAGAGAAGCCTAAGCAAGACGCGCCCCGAGGAGCGTCTTGCCACATGTCAACACTGGGTCTGACTGAGCGCCTCCAGGAGAGAGGCCCAAGCAAGACGCGCCCCGAGGAGCGTCTTGCCACATGTCAACACTGGGTCTGATTGAGGGCCTTCTGGAGAGAGGCCCAAGCAAGACGCGCCCCGAGGAGCGTCTTGCCACATGTCAACAATGGGTCTTACTGAGGGCCTCCAGGAGAGAGGCCCAAGCAAGATGCGCCTGGAGGAGCGTCTTGCCACATGTCAACACTGGGTCTGACAGAGGGCCTCCAGGAGAGAGGCCCAAGCAAGACACGCCCCGAGGAGCTTCTTGACCCATGTCACCTCTGGTTCTGACTGAGCGCCTCCAGGAGAGAGGCCCAAGCAAGACGCGCCCCGAGGAGCGTCTTGTCATATGTCAACACGGGGTCTTTCTGAGCGCCTCCAGGAGAGAAGGCCAAGCAAGACGCGCCCCGAGGAGCGTCTTGCCACATGTCAGCACTCGGTCTGACTGAGCGCCTCCAGGAAAGAGGCCCAAGCAAGACGCGCCCCGAGGAGCGTCTTGCCACATGTCAACAATGGGTCTTACTGAGGGCCTCCAGGAGAGAAGCCCAAGCAAGACGCGCCCCGAAGAGTGTCTTGCCACATGTCAACACTGGGTCTGACTGAGCGCCTCCAGGAGAGAGGCCCAAGCAAGACGCGCCCCGACGAGCGACTTGCCACGTGTCAACACTGGGTCTGACTGAGCGCCTCCAGGAGAGAGGCCCAAGCAAGATGCACCCCGAGGAGCTTCTTGCCACGTGTCACCACTGGGTCTGACTGAGCGCCTCCAGGAGAGAGGCCCAAGCAAGACGCGCCCCGAGGAGCGTCTTGCCACATGTCACCACTGGGTCTGATTGAGCGCCTCCAGGAGAGAGGCCCCAGCAAGACCGGTCAGGCCTGCAGTGTACACATCAGAGACATGATGTTCTTTCACAGAACTGAGGTTGTTCATTACTAAATGACTTTTACAGCAATATTGTTATTATACTATTCAACAGGTTGATCATAATAATGTGTATTAAACCCACAACCTAGCACTGAGGACAGAGGGACTTTATTTAAATTAGTACTTAATGGAAACGATAGATAAAGATACATAAGAGCCATGTCATACATTCAGCCTAGGAATAGTTGCATTGTGCACTATTAAAAATATACACGTCAATTGCTCGAATCCCATTGTTGCAAAGTAAAACTCTAATAAAACTCTAGTCTGACATCAACAGAGAAGACTTAGTGTATGCACTACAAATACAGCATTAGGATTTCGAGTGGACCGTGCACCTTGTTAACCATCAGAGGCTTATGACGCAACATATCTTCCAGTTGCTATTAGACAAGTTATAATTCTCGACCATTTTTCGGAACTGGTTTCTTGGGTCCGTGAGTAAATGCCAAATGAGATGATAGTCCTTAAGTAAGTTCCTGAGGATCCCATGTCACGCTTTTGCCCATCAGCCGGTGAACGCTGAGACGGAACTCAATGAGAGCGATGTATTTTTTAAGTGCTCCGAATGTACTTCTAACAAGCGTGCGATTCACTTCGTGAGTAAACCGCAGCTGCAGCTGATTCAAACAGTCGAGCCAACTTTCTACATCACAATATTCGTTTTGTAGTTAGTCGAGTTACCTTTTGTGTGGCCCATGCACGGGTCGTTAGCGTCCAGCTCCCAGCTTAGAGAGTCCTGTATTGACACAGACGTCAATACATCTCGATGTCATGCAAAACACAAAGTCTGTCGCGTACAGGTGGGTTAACACATGTACGATACCTTTTGTGTGGCGCATGCACGGGTCGTTAGCGTCCAGCTCCCGGCTTATAGAGAGTCCTGTATTGACACAGACGTCAATACATCTCGATGTCATGCAACACACAAAGTCTGTCGCATACAGGTGGGTTAACACACATGTACGATGTGTGCAATGGCGCTCCCGTTTACAATGGGACACGACGATGATCATTGTTAACCAAACTCTTGATTCTCACGACAGGTGGTAGCGTTGTCTCCTGCACCTGGTCTTCGTGCACAGAGGGTGTTGTAATGTGCTCGTCATAGTCGCGATCGTTGTCACTCGAATCCGTTGTTCTCACGACAGGTGGTAGCGTTGTCTCCTGCATGTTGTCTTTGCGTGCGGCAAGCGTTGTGCTGTGCTCGTTATAATGGTTGTCTTCGTACAAAGGGGGTGTTGAATACTCCTTCGCGAGTAGTCTAGGAGGTGGTGTGATGGGACGTATCTCAGAGGCGTTATGTGAGCGTACCACCATGGCCTGAGCAACTGTGACTACTGAGAGTACACCCAGTACAGACAGCGAGATCTTTTTTTTCTTGGGTGTTGTACATGTGGGTACAGCCGCTTTAATGGCAGTGAGAGCAAGTGGTCAAAAGTATTTATAGGTCACTAGCAGAAACTAAGGCACGTGGTCAGAGTGTAATCATAACCACCGTAGCTCTTGTCATAATTTAATATACATAGAAATCAGAAACGGGCATGTCAGGATAGAAACCGCGAGTGATAATGCGGCCAGTATCTGTGTGCGCTTGAGAGCACCTTGTTGTTCTACTGTGGTGCCCACGCCGCCGGGTCTGTAAATGTCATCGACCTTCTTTATATACGCATACGCTTAAGACCGTATATTCTCTATGGATTTGAACACGTCCTTTGTTTTGTGTAACACTTGAGCTGTCTCGAGCGTGATGTTGTGAGTGTACGCCAGTGTTTCGCGTGCACCGAGGTCCGAACGGGCTTGCGCTACAACTATTAACCTCGGTTTGGGAGTGTGGCGAAACGCTCGCTCCGCTGTAATGGGCAGATGCAATGTTATCACCTGGTACGTTTCGTTAGTCGGGTCGTAACACACCGGTCCGTGACACGGACCGTCACATTGTATGGGGCACAGTAAGGACAACACGCCGCCAACCGTGATTTCGCACTCGACCGCGGTGGTGTTGTCGATTTGCAAAGGATCACATACGCCTCTCCAGTCGCAACGAGGCACATTGTAGTCGACGCGACCGTCGGTCACCATGGCTTTCCTCAGCCAACACACTCGATTGCCCTTCGAAACATCGGCGATCAACGTGAGCGTAGAGGTCGCTGTCGCTTTACTGTACGCCAAGATATCCGTGTGTGAGTGCACGCTCGACGTCAATTGACAACCGGTCATGTCAGACCTGATCAGACTTTCCGAACACATGACCATTAGTTGTTGTGCGGCCGAGAGTATCGCGATCATACCGTTGAGATGTGTAGAAAGCGCGTACACGCCAGCCTTCCACGTTTCCAAAGTTTCCAGCAGTCTAGAGGGACTTGTCTTGGCGCGCACGGCTGTGCTGAATTTGCGTTGGGTAGACACAACGGCTTCGACCTCGCTTAGGATCTTGTGAGCTCATGTACTCGTGGTAGGCCAAGACGTGTATAGTCGAGCGCGGTGATGCCCCGAACACTTGACCCGGTTTTGTTGTGGCGATATGCGTGTCCAGTAACGCGGCAAAGTCCGCGTGTCTAGCGTGTATTGATTTTACAGCTCGCTCAAACCCCAACAGTACGGTCCGTAGAAGTTCGTTCACTTGTTTCCATGCGCTCGTGGAACACAGGACATCGCAACCTCTGTGATACTCAAGTAAAGCGTCACACACCAGCTGCTTGCACATTGGAAATACAATCGGTAGTAACTTCTTACTCCACTCTATGTTGAACTCGTATAGTATGTATATGGGCGGTTGCGGCGGTTTGCGCATTTTCTATCTACCCTCCGCTAATATGACTCTGTGGTCTGTCTCCTGAGATGGTGCGGTTGGAACTTGCGAGAGTGCACTATCGACGGTCGGCGTTTCCATTTCGTCAACTGTGCCATTTTCAGCCGCTGGCAAACGGCCGTCGACGGTCGATGCGAGACACCAACATAACGTTAGACCGCGACCCTCATGCCAGTTTTCTGTAGTACTGGTTGTAGTTTCTGGTGCACACTCGATACGCCATTACGATCACAATTACGTTGATTAATAAATCCAGTGTTGTAGCGACTGCAGCCAGCGCCGACGCGCAACTCGTGTCAGTGTTATCTCTCGATACTTTCATTCGTATCCAAGCGTAAGCAGAATCTACGGATCTGGTGAAGTTGCTTGTCACTAGCATGCGCACGTTTGATATGGCACGTTGCACGAGACTCACACAACCTGCAGTGGCGACCGTCGCGTCAGTGCAAAGTTTTTCCGATATATCGCTCGCAACATCGTTTGTCATTTGCTGTACACTGCGCACACTGGCCGCGAGGTCGTGGAGAGGGTCGTTGTTACGAGTTGTGTAATATCCGCTGACTTGCCGATTCAATTCTGGTGGCGCTGACCCAAACGAGAACGCTTTTAAGGCGCATGTCGTGGTAACTCTGGTAGCGCCGTGGTTGACGAGGACGATCATCTTTAGCAATAGTTCATCTCGAAGCACAACGATGGTGAGGGCGACGGGTTGGCCGGTTCCGCCTTCAGGCCACTCGGTTGCCGCTAGATTGCCCAATGCCACACATGCAGACGAACCCTGTACACACTCAATGACCCGTGTGCGATCGTTGATTTCTGCTAGTACGTTTGCTAGTTCTACGTGCTTCCACGGATCGGGCGTGGGCACGCGCTTGTTTTAGAGGCGTTTTCGCGCAGCCTCTACCCTGCACGACCGCTCGTGGCCGCACTAGCTATATTTATCTTTATTTGTTTCACACACACACACACACACACACACACACACACACACACACACACACACACACACACACACACACACACACACACACACACACACACACACGCACGCACGCACACACACACACACACACACACACACACACACACACACAGGCCCTTGCGTGCAAACCCCGGTCAGGCCTGCAGTGTACACATCAGAGACATGATGTTCTTTCACAGAACTGAGGTTGTTCATTACTAAATGACTTTTACAGGAATATTGTTATTATTCTATTCAACAGGTTGATCATAATAATGTGTATTAAACCCACAACCTAGCACTGAGGACAGAGGGACTTTATTTAAATTAATACTTAATGGAAACGATACATAATGATACATAAGAGCCATGTCATACATTCAGCCTAGGAATAGTAGCATTTTGCACTATTAAAAATATACACATCAATTGCTCGAATCCCATTGTTGCAAAGTAAAACTCTAATAAAACTCTAGTCTGACATCAACAGAGAAGACTTAGTGTATGTACTACAAATACAGCATTAGGATTTCAAGTGGACCGTGCACCTTGTGAACCATCAGAGGCTTATGACGCAACATATCTTCCAGTTGCTATTAGACAAGTTATAATTCTCGACCATTTTTCGGAACTGGTTTCTTGGGTCCGTGAGTAAATGCCAAATGAGATAATTTTCCTTAAGTAAGTTCCTGGCGATCCCATGTCACGCTCTTGCCCATCAGCCGGTGAACGCTGAGACGGAACTCGATGAGAGCGATGTATTTTTTAAGTGCTCCGAATGTACTTCTAACAAGCGTGCGATTCACTTCGTGAGTAAACCGCAGCTGCAGCTGATTCAAACAGTCGAGCCAACTTTCTACATCACAATATGCGTTTTGTAGTTAGTCGAGTTACCTTTTGTGTGGCGCATGCACGGGTCGTTAGCGTCCAGCTCCCAGCTTAGAGAGTCCTGTATTGACATAGACGTCGATACATCTCGATGTCATGCAACACACAAAGTCTGTCGCATACAGGTGGGTTAACACATGTACGATACCTTTTGTGTGGCGCATGCACGGGTCGTTAGCGTCCAGCTCCCGGCTTATAGAGAGTCCTGTATTGACACAGACGTCAATACATCTCGATGTCATGCAACGCACAAAGTCTGTCACATACAGGTGGGTTAACACACATGTACGATGTGTGCGATGGCACGCCCGTTTACAATGGGACACGACGATGATCATTGTTAACCAAACTCTTGTTTCTCACGACAGGTGGTAGCGTTGTCTCCTGCACCTGGTCTTCCTGCACAGAGGGTGTTGTAATGTGCTCGTCATAGTCGCAATCGTTGTCACTCGAATCCGTTGTTCTCACGACAGGTGGTAGCGTTGTCTCCTGCATGTTGTCTTCGCGTGCGGCAAGCGTTGTGCTGTGCTCGTTATAATGGTTGCCTTCGTACAAAGGGTGTGTTGAATACTCCTTCGCGAGTAGTGTAGGAGGTGGTGTGATGGGACGTATCTCAAAGGCGTTATGTGAGCGTACCACCATTGCCTGAGCAACTGCGACTACTGAGAGTACACCCAGTACAGACAGCGAGATCATTTTTTTCTTGGGTGTTGTACGTGTGGGTAACGCCGCTTTAATGGCAGTGAGAGCAAGTGGGCAAATGTATACATAGGTCACTAGCAGAAACTAAGGCACATGGTCAGAATGTAATCGTAACCACTGTAGCTCTTGTCATAATTTAATATACATAGAAATCAGAAACGGGCATGTCAGGATAGACATCACGAGTGATAATGCGGCCAGTATCTGTGTGCGCTTGAGAGCACCTTGTTGTTCTACTGTGGTGCCCACGCCGCCGGGTCTGTAAATGTCATCGACCTTCTTTATATATGCATACGCTAAAGACCGTATATTCTCTATGGATTTGAACACGTCCTTTGTTTCGCGTAATGCTTGAGCTGTCTCGAGCGTGATGTTGTGAGTGTACGCCAGTGTTTCACGTGCACCGAGGTCTGAAAGGGCGTGTGCTACAACTATTAACCTTGGTTTGGGAGTGTGGCGAAACGCTCGCTCCGCTGTAATGGGCGAATGCAATGTTATCACCTGGTACGTTTCGTTAGTCGGGTCATAACACACCGGTCCGTCACACGGACCGTCACATTGTATGGGGCACAGTAAGGACAACACGCCGCCGACCGTGACTTCGCACTCGACCGCGGTGGTGTTATCGATTTGCAAAGGATCACATACGCCTCTCCAGTCGCAATGAGGCACATTGTAGTCGACGCGATCGTCGGTCACCATAGCTTCCGTCAGCCAACACACTCGATTGCCCTTCGTAACATCGGCGATCAACGTGAGCGTAGAGGTCGCCGTCGCTTTACTGTACGCCAGGATATCCGTGTGTGAGTGCACGCTCGACGTCGATTGACAACCGGTCATGTCAGACCTGATCAGACCTTCCGAACACATGACCATTAGTTGTTGTGCGGCCGAGAGTATCGCGATCATACCGTTGAGATGTGTAGAAAGCGCGTACACGCCAGCCTTCCACGTTTCCAAAGTTTCCAGCAGTCTAGAGGGACTTGTCTTAGCGCGCACGGCTGTGCTGAATTTGCGTTGGGTAGACACAACGGCTTCGACCTTGCTTAGGATCTGTGGGCTCATGCACTCGTGGTAGGCCAAGACGTGTATAGTCGAGCGCGGTGACGCCCCGAACACTTGACCCGGTTTTGTTGTGGCGATATGCGTGTCCAGTAACGCGGCAAAGTCTGCGTGTCTCGCGTGTATTGATTTTACAGCTTGCTCATACCCCAACAGTACGGTCCGTAGAAGTTCGTTCACTTGTTTCCATGCGCTCGTGGAACACAGGACATCGCAACCTCTGTGATACTCAAGTAAAGCGTGACACACCAGCTGCTTGCACGTTGGAAACACAATCGGTAGTAACTTCTTACTCCACTCTATGTTGAACTCGTATAGTATGTATATGGGCGGTTGAGGCGGTTTGCGCATTTTCTATTTACCCTTCGCTAATATGACTCTGTGGTCTGTCTCCTGAGATGGTGCGGTTGGAACTTGCGAGAGTGCACTATCGACGGTCGGCGTTTCCAGACCACCTGTCGTGAGAAACAAGAGTTTGGTTAACAATGATCATCGTCGTGTCCCATTGTAAACGGGCGCGCCATCGCACACATCGTACATGTGTGTTAACCCACCTGTACGCGACAGACTTTGTGTGTTGCATGACATCGAGATGTATTGACGTCTGTGTCAATACAGGACTCTCTATAAGCCGGGAGCTGGACGCTAACGACCTGTGCATGCGCCACACAAAAGGTATCGTACATGTGTTAACCCACCTGTATGCGACAGACTTTGTGTGTTGCATGACATCGAGATGTATTGACGTCTGTGTCAATACAGGACTCTCTAAGCTGGGAGCTGGACGCTAACGACCCGTGCATGCGCCACACAAAAGGTAACTCGACTAACTACAAAACGCATATTGTGATGTAGAAAGTTGGCTCGACTGTTTGAATCAGCTGCAGCTGCGGTTTACTCATGAAGTGAATCGCACGCTTGTTAGAAGTACATTCGGAGCACTTAAAAAATACATCGCTCTCATCGAGTTCCGTCTCAGCGTTCACCGGCTGATGGGCAAGAGCGTGACATGGGATCGCCAGGAACTTACTTAAGGAAAATTATCTCATTTGGCATTTACTCACGGACCCAAGAAACCAGTTCCGAAAAATGGTCGAGAATTATAACTTGTCTAATAGCAACTGGAAGATATGTTGCGTCATAAGCCTCTGATGGTTCACAAGGTGCACGGTCCACTTGAAATCCTAATGCTGTATTTGTAGTACATACACTAAGTCTTCTCTGTTGATGTCAGACTAGAGTTTTATTAGAGTTTTACTTTGCAACAATGGGATTCGAGCAATTGATGTGTATATTTTTAATAGTGCAAAATGCTACTATTCCTAGGCTGAATGTATGACATGGCTCTTATGTATCATTATGTATCGTTTCCATTAAGTACTAATTTAAATAAAGTCCCTCTGTCCTCAGTGCTAGGTTGTGGGTTTAATACACATTATTATGATCAACCTGTTGAATAGAATAATAACAATATTCCTGTAAAAGTCATTTAGTAATGAACAACCTCAGTTCTGTGAAAGAACATCATGTCTCTGATGTGTACACTGCAGGCCTGACCGGGGTTTGCACGCAAGGGCCTGTGTGTGTGTGTGTGTGTGTGTGTGTGTGTGCGTGTGTGTGTGTGTGTGTGTGTGTGTGTGTGTGTGTGTGTGTGTGTGTGTGTGTGTGAAACAAATAAAGATAAATATAGCTAGTGCGGCCACGAGCGGTCGTGCAGGGTAGAGGCTGCGCGAAAACGCCTCTAAAACAAGCGCGTGCCCACGCCCGATCCGTGGAAACACATAGAACTAGCAAACTTACTAGCAGAAATCAACGATCGCACACGGGTCATTGAGTGTGTACAGGGTTCGTCTGCGTGTGTGGCATTGGGCAATCTAGCGGCAACCGAGTGGCCTGAAGGCGGAACCGGCCAACCCGTCGCCTTCACCATCGTTGCGCTTCGAGATGAGCTATTGCTAAAGATGATCGTCCTCGTCAACCACGGCGCTACCAGAGTTACCACAACATGCGCCTTAAAAGCGTTCTCGTTTGGGTCAGCGCCACCAGAATTGAATCGGCAAGTCAGCGGATATTACACAACTCGTAACGAAGACCCTCTCCGCGACCTCGCGGCCAGTGTGCGCAGTGTACAGCAAATGACAAACGATGTTGCGAGCGATATATCGGAAAAACTTTGCACTGACGCGACGGTCGCCACTGCAGGTTGTGTGAGTCTCGCGCAAAGTGCCATATCAAACGTGCGCAAGCTAGTGACAAGCAACTTCACCAGATCCGTAGATTCTGCATACGCTCGGATACGAATGAAAGTATCGAGAGATAACACCGACACGAGTTGCAACACTGGATTTATTAATCAACGTAATTGTGATCGTAATGGCGTTTCGAGTGTGCACCAGAAACTACAACCAGTACTACAGAAAACTGGCATGAGGGTCGCGGTCTAACGTTATGTTGGTGTCTCGCATCGACGGCCGTTTGCCAGCGGCTGAAAATGGCACAGTTGATGAAATGGAAACGCCGACCGTCGATAGTGCACTCTCGCAAGTTCCAACTGCACCATCTCAGGAGACAGACCACAGAGTCATATTAGCGGAGGGTAGATAGAAATGCGCAAACCGCCGCAACCGCCCATTTACATACTATAATAGTTCAACATAGAGTGGAGTAAGAAGTTACTACCGATTGTATTTCCAACGTGCAAGCAGCTGGTGTGTGACGCTTTACTTGAGTATCACAGAGGTTGCGATGTCCTGTGTTCCACGAGCACATAGAAACAAGTGAACGAACTTCTACGGACAGTACTGTTGGGGTATGAGCGAGCTGTAAAATCAATACACGCTAGTCACGCGGACTTTGCCGCGTTACTGGACACACATGTCGCCACAACAAAACCGGGTCAAGTGTTCGGGGCGTCACCGCGCTCGACTAGACACGTCTTGGCCTACCACGAGTACATGAGCCCACAGATCCTAAGCGAGGTCGAAGCCGTTGTGTCTACCCAACGCAAATTCAGCACAGCCGTGCGCGCTAAGACAAGTCCCTCTAGACTGCTGGAAACTTTGGAAACGTGGAAGGCTGGCGTGTATGCGCTTTCTACACATCTCAACGGTATGATCGCGATACTCTCGGCCGCACAACAACTAATGGTCATGTGTTCGGAAGGTCTGATCAGGTCTGACATGACCGGTTGTCAATCGACGTCGAGCGTGCACTCACACACGGATATCCTGGTGTACAGTAAAGTGACGGCAACCTCTACGCTCACGTTGATCGCCGATGTTTCGAAGGGCAATCGAGTGTGTTGGCTGACGAAAGCTATGGTGACCGACGGTCGCGTCGACTACAATGTGCCTCATTGCGACTGGAGAGGCGTATGTGATCCTTTGCAAATCGACAACACCACCGCGGTCGAGTGCGAAGTCACGGTCGGCGGCGTGTTGTCCTTACTCTGCCCCATACAATGTGACGGTCCGTGTCACGGACCGGTGTGTTACGACCCGACTAACGAAACGTACCAGGTGATAACATTGCATCCGCCCATTACAGCGGAGCGAGCGTTTCGCCACACTCCCAAACCAAGGTTAATAGTTGTAGCGCACGCCCTTTCGGACCTCGGTGCACGCGAAACACTGGCGTACACTCACAACATCACGCTCGAGACAGCTCAAGCGTTACGCGAAACAAAGGACGTGTTCAAATCCATAGAGAATATACGGTCTTTAGCGTATGCGTATATAAAGAAGGTCGATGACATTTACAGACCCGGCGGCGTGGGCACCACAGTAGAACAACAAGGTGCTCTCAAGCGCACACAGATACTGGCCGCATTATCACTCGTGATGTCTATCCTGACATGCCCGTTTCTGATTTCTATGTATATTAAATTATCACAAGAGCTACAGTGGTTACGATTACATTCTGACCATGTGCCTTTGTTTCTGCTAGTGACCTATGTATACATTTGCCCACTTGCTCTCACTGCCATTAAAGCGGCTGTACCCACACGTACAACACCCAAGAAAAAAATGATCTCGCTGTCTGTACTGGGTGTACTCTCAGTAGTCGCAGTTGCTCAGGCCATGGTGGTACGCTCACATAACGCCTCTGAGATACGTCCCATCACACCACCTCCTAGACTGCTCGCGAAGGAGTATTCAACACCCCCTTTGTACAAAGACAACCATTATAACGAGCACAGCACAACGCTTGCCGCACGCGAAGACAACATGCAGGAGACAACGCTACCACCTGTCGTGAGAACAACGGATTCGAGTGACAACGATCGCGACTATGACGAGCACATTACAACACCCTCTGTGCACGAAGACCAGGTGCAGGAGACAACGCTACCACCTGTCGTGAGAAACAAGAGTTTGGTTAACAATGATCATCGTCGTGTCCCATTGTAAACGGGCGCGCCATCGCACACATCGTACATGTGTAATAACCCACCTGTATGCGACAGACTTTGTGTGTTGCATGACATCGAGATGTATTGACGTCTGTGTCAATACAGGACTCTCTATAAGCCGGGAGCTGGACGCTAACGACCCGTGCATGCGCCACACAAAAGGTATCGTACATGTGTTAACCCACCTGTATGCGACAGACTTTGTGTGTTGCATGACATCGAGATGTATTGACGTCTGTGTCAATACAGGACTCTATAAGCTGGGAGCTGGACTCTAACGACCCGTGCTTGCGCCAGATAAAAGGTAACTCGACTAACTACAAAACGCATATGGTGATGTAGAAAGTTGGCTCGACTGTTTGAATCAGCTGCAGCTGCGGTTTACTCACGAAGTGAATCGCACGCTTGTTAGAAGTACATTCGGAGCACTTAAAAAATACATCGCTCTCATCGAGTTCCGTCTCAGTGTTCACCGGCTGATGGGCAAGTGCGTGACATGGGATCGCCAGGAACTTACTTAAGGACTATCATCTCATTTGGCATTTACTCACGGACCCAAGAAACCAGTTCCGAAAAATGGTCGAGAATTATAACTTGTCTAATAGCAACTGGAAGATATGTTGCGTCATAAGCCTCTGATGGTTCACAAGGTGCACGGTCCACTCGAAATCCTAATGCTGTATTTGTAGTACATACACTAAGTCTTCTCTGGTAATGTCAGACTAGAGTTTTATTAGAGTTTTACTTTGCAACAATGGGATTCGAGCAATTGATGTGTATATTTTTAATAGTGCACAATGCTACTATTCCTAGGCTGAATGTATGACATGGCTCTTATGTATCATTATGTATCGTTTTCATTAAGTACTAATTTAAATAAAGTCCCTCTGTCCTCAGTGCTAGGTTGTGGGTTTAATACACATTATTATGATCAACCTGTTGAATAGTATAATAACAATATTCCTGTAAAAGTCATTTAGTAATGAACAACCTCAGTTCTGTGAAAGAACATCATGTCTCTGATGTGTGCAGTGCAGGCCTGACCGGGGTTTGCACGCAAGGGCCTGTGTGTGAGTGTGTGTGTGTGTGTGTGTGTGTGTGTGTGTGTGTGTGTGTGCGCGCGTGTGTGTGTGTGTGTGTGTGTGTGTGTGTGTGTGTGTGTGTGTGTGTGTGTGTGTGTGTGTGTGAAACAAATAAAGATAAATATAGCTAGTGCGGCCACGAGCGGTCGTGCAGGGTAGAGGCTGCGCGAAAACGCCTCTAAAACAAGCGCGTGCCCACGCCCGATCCGTGGAAACACATAGAACTAGCAAACTTACTAGCAGAAATTAACGATCGCACACGGGTCATTGAGTGTGTACAGGGTTCGTCTGCGTGTGTGGCATTGGGCAATCTAGCGGCAACCGAGTGGCCTGAAGGCGGAACCGGCCAACCCGTCGCCTTCACCATCGTTGCGCTTCGAGATGAGCTATTGCTAAAGATGATCGTCCTCGTCAACCACGGCGCTACCAGAGTTACCACAACATGCGCCTTAAAAGCGTTCTCGTTTGGGTCAGCGCCACCAGAATTGAATCGGCAAGTCAGCGGATATTACACAACTCGTAACGAAGACCCTCTCCGCGACCTCGCGGCCAGTGTGCGCAGTGTACAGCAAATGACAAACGATGTTGCGAGCGATATATCGGAAAAACTTTGCACTGACGCGACGGTCGCCACTGCAGGTTGTGTGAGTCTCGCGCAAAGTGCCATATCAAACGTGCGCAAGCTAGTGACAAGCAACTTCACCAGATCCGTAGATTCTGCATACGCTCGGATACGAATGAAAGTATCGAGAGATAACACCGACACGAGTTGCAACACTGGATTTATTAATCAACGTAATTGTGATCGTAATGGCGTTTCGAGTGTGCACCAGAAACTACAACCAGTACTACAGAAAACTGGCATGAGGGTCGCGGTCTAACGTTATGTTGGTGTCTCGCATCGACGGCCGTTTGCCAGCGGCTGAAAATGGCACAGTTGATGAAATGGAAACGCCGACCGTCGATAGTGCACTCTCGCAAGTTCCAACTGCACCATCTCAGGAGACAGACCACAGAGTCATATTAGCGGAGGGTAGATAGAAATGCGCAAACCGCCGCAACCGCCCATTTACATACTATAATAGTTCAACATAGTGTGGAGTAAGAAGTTACTACCGATTGTATTTCCAACGTGCAAGCAGCTGGTGTGTGACGCTTTACTTGAGTATCACAGAGGTTGCGATGTCCTGTGTTCCACGAGCGCATAGAAACAAGTGAACGAACTTCTACGGACAGTACTGTTGGGGTATGAGCGAGCTGTAAAATCAATACACGCTAGTCACGCGGACTTTGCCGCGTTACTGGACACACATGTCGCCACAACAAAACCGGGTCAAGTGTTCGGGGCGTCACCGCGCTCGACTAGACACGTCTTGGCCTACCACGAGTACATGAGCCCACAGATCCTAAGCGAGGTCGAAGCCGTTGTGTCTACCCAACGCAAATTCAGCACAGCCGTGCGCGCTAAGACAAGTCCCTCTAGACTGCTGGAAACTTTGGAAACGTGGAAGGCTGGCGTGTATGCGCTTTCTACACATCTCAACGGTATGATCGCGATACTCTCGGCCGCACAACAACTAATGGTCATGTGTTCGGAAGGTCTGATCAGGTCTGACATGACCGGTTGTCAATCGACGTCGAGCGTGCACTCACACACGGATATCCTGGTGTACAGTAAAGTGACGGCAACCTCTACGCTCACGTTGATCGCCGATGTTTCGAAGGGCAATCGAGTGTGTTGGCTGACGAAAGCTATGGTGACCGACGGTCGCGTCGACTACAATGTGCCTCATTCCGACTGGAGAGGCGTATGTGATCCTTTGCAAATCGACAACACCACCGCGGTCGAGTGCGAAGTCACGGTCGGCGGCGTGTTGTCCTTACTCTGCCCCATACAATGTGACGGTCCGTGTCACGGACCGGTGTGTTACGACCCGACTAACGAAACGTACCAGGTGATAACATTGCATCCGCCCATTACAGCGGAGCGAGCGTTTCGCCACACTCCCAAACCAAGGTTAATAGTTGTAGCGCACGCCCTTTCGGACCTCGGTGCACGCGAAACACTGGCGTACACTCACAACATCACGCTCGACACAGCTCAAGCGTTACGCGAAACAAAGGACGTGTTCAAATCCATAGAGAATATACGGTCTTTAGCGTATGCGTATATAAAGAAGGTCGATGACATTTACAGACCCGGCGGCGTGGGCACCACAGTAGAACAACAAGGTGCTCTCAAGCGCACACAGATACTGGCCGCATTATCACTCGTGATGTCTATCCTGACATGCCCGTTTCTGATTTCTATGTATATTAAATTATCACAAGAGCTACAGTGGTTACGATTACATTCTGACCATGTGCCTTTGTTTCTGCTAGTGACCTATGTATACATTTGCCCACTTGCTCTCACTGCCATTAAAGCGGCTGTACCCACACGTACAACACCCAAGAAAAAAATGATCTCGCTGTCTGTACTGGGTGTACTCTCAGTAGTCGCAGTTGCTCAGGCCATGGTGGTACGCTCACATAACGCCTCTGAGATACGTCCCATCACACCACCTCCTAGACTGCTCGCGAAGGAGTATTCAACACCCCCTTTGTACAAAGACAACCATTATAACGAGCACAGCACAACGCTTGCCGCACGCGAAGACAACATGCAGGAGACAACGCTACCACCTGTCGTGAGAACAACGGATTCGAGTGACAACGATCGCGACTATGACGAGCACATTACAACACCCTCTGTGCACGAAGACCAGGTGCAGGAGACAACGCTACCACCTGTCGTGAGAAACAAGAGTTTGGTTAACAATGATCATCGTCGTGTCCCATTGTAAACGGGCGCGCCATCGCACACATCGTACATGTGTAATAACCCACCTGTATGCGACAGACTTTGTGTGTTGCATGACATCGAGATGTATTGACGTCTGTGTCAATACAGGACTCTCTATAAGCCGGGAGCTGGACGCTAACGACCCGTGCATGCGCCACACAAAAGGTATCGTACATGTGTTAACCCACCTGTATGCGACAGACTTTGTGTGTTGCATGACATCGAGATGTATTGACGTCTGTGTCAATACAGGACTCTATAAGCTGGGAGCTGGACTCTAACGACCCGTGCTTGCGCCAGATAAAAGGTAACTCGACTAACTACAAAACGCATATGGTGATGTAGAAAGTTGGCTCGACTGTTTGAATCAGCTGCAGCTGCGGTTTACTCACGAAGTGAATCGCACGCTTGTTAGAAGTACATTCGGAGCACTTAAAAAATACATCGCTCTCATCGAGTTCCGTCTCAGTGTTCACCGGCTGATGGGCAAGTGCGTGACATGGGATCGCCAGGAACTTACTTAAGGACTATCATCTCATTTGGCATTTACTCACGGACCCAAGAAACCAGTTCCGAAAAATGGTCGAGAATTATAACTTGTCTAATAGCAACTGGAAGATATGTTGCGTCATAAGCCTCTGATGGTTCACAAGGTGCACGGTCCACTCGAAATCCTAATGCTGTATTTGTAGTACATACACTAAGTCTTCTCTGTTGATGTCAGACTAGAGTTTTATTAGAGTTTTACTTTGCAAAAATGGGATTCGAGCAATTGATGTGTATATTTTTAATAGTGCACAATGCTACTATTCCTAGGCTGAATGTATGACATGGCTCTTATGTATCATTATGTATCGTTTTCATTAAGTACTAATTTAAATAAAGTCCCTCTGTCCTCAGTGCTAGGTTGTGGGTTTAATACACATTATTATGATCAACCTGTTGAATAGTATAATAACAATATTCCTGTAAAAGTCATTTAGTAATGAACAACCTCAGTTCTGTGAAAGAACATCATGTCTCTGATGTGTGCAGTGCAGGCCTGACCGGGGTTTGCACGCAAGGGCCTGTGTGTGAGTGTGTGTGTGTGTGTGTGTGTGTGTGTGTGTGTGTGTGTGTGCGCGCGTGTGTGTGTGTGTGTGTGTGTGTGTGTGTGTGTGTGTGTGTGTGTGTGAAACAAATAAAGATAAATATAGCTAGTGCGGCCACGAGCGGTCGTGCAGGGTAGAGGCTGCGCGAAAACGCCTCTAAAACAAGCGCGTGCCCACGCCCGATCCGTGGAAACACATAGAACTAGCAAACTTACTAGCAGAAATTAACGATCGCACACGGGTCATTGAGTGTGTACAGGGTTCGTCTGCGTGTGTGGCATTGGGCAATCTAGCGGCAACCGAGTGGCCTGAAGGCGGAACCGGCCAACCCGTCGCCTTCACCATCGTTGCGCTTCGAGATGAGCTATTGCTAAAGATGATCGTCCTCGTCAACCACGGCGCTACCAGAGTTACCACAACATGCGCCTTAAAAGCGTTCTCGTTTGGGTCAGCGCCACCAGAATTGAATCGGCAAGTCAGCGGATATTACACAACTCGTAACGAAGACCCTCTCCGCGACCTCGCGGCCAGTGTGCGCAGTGTACAGCAAATGACAAACGATGTTGCGAGCGATATATCGGAAAAACTTTGCACTGACGCGACGGTCGCCACTGCAGGTTGTGTGAGTCTCGCGCAAAGTGCCATATCAAACGTGCGCAAGCTAGTGACAAGCAACTTCACCAGATCCGTAGATTCTGCATACGCTCGGATACGAATGAAAGTATCGAGAGATAACACCGACACGAGTTGCAACACTGGATTTATTAATCAACGTAATTGTGATCGTAATGGCGTTTCGAGTGTGCACCAGAAACTACAACCAGTACTACAGAAAACTGGCATGAGGGTCGCGGTCTAACGTTATGTTGGTGTCTCGCATCGACGGCCGTTTGCCAGCGGCTGAAAATGGCACAGTTGATGAAATGGAAACGCCGACCGTCGATAGTGCACTCTCGCAAGTTCCAACTGCACCATCTCAGGAGACAGACCACAGAGTCATATTAGCGGAGGGTAGATAGAAATGCGCAAACCGCCGCAACCGCCCATTTACATACTATAATAGTTCAACATAGTGTGGAGTAAGAAGTTACTACCGATTGTATTTCCAACGTGCAAGCAGCTGGTGTGTGACGCTTTACTTGAGTATCACAGAGGTTGCGATGTCCTGTGTTCCACGAGCGCATAGAAACAAGTGAACGAACTTCTACGGACAGTACTGTTGGGGTATGAGCGAGCTGTAAAATCAATACACGCTAGTCACGCGGACTTTGCCGCGTTACTGGACACACATGTCGCCACAACAAAACCGGGTCAAGTGTTCGGGGCGTCACCGCGCTCGACTAGACACGTCTTGGCCTACCACGAGTACATGAGCCCACAGATCCTAAGCGAGGTCGAAGCCGTTGTGTCTACCCAACGCAAATTCAGCACAGCCGTGCGCGCTAAGACAAGTCCCTCTAGACTGCTGGAAACTTTGGAAACGTGGAAGGCTGGCGTGTATGCGCTTTCTACACATCTCAACGGTATGATCGCGATACTCTCGGCCGCACAACAACTAATGGTCATGTGTTCGGAAGGTCTGATCAGGTCTGACATGACCGGTTGTCAATCGACGTCGAGCGTGCACTCACACACGGATATCCTGGTGTACAGTAAAGTGACGGCAACCTCTACGCTCACGTTGATCGCCGATGTTTCGAAGGGCAATCGAGTGTGTTGGCTGACGAAAGCTATGGTGACCGACGGTCGCGTCGACTACAATGTGCCTCATTCCGACTGGAGAGGCGTATGTGATCCTTTGCAAATCGACAACACCACCGCGGTCGAGTGCGAAGTCACGGTCGGCGGCGTGTTGTCCTTACTCTGCCCCATACAATGTGACGGTCCGTGTCACGGACCGGTGTGTTACGACCCGACTAACGAAACGTACCAGGTGATAACATTGCATCCGCCCATTACAGCGGAGCGAGCGTTTCGCCACACTCCCAAACCAAGGTTAATAGTTGTAGCGCACGCCCTTTCGGACCTCGGTGCACGCGAAACACTGGCGTACACTCACAACATCACGCTCGACACAGCTCAAGCGTTAAGCGAAACAAAGGACGTGTTCAAATCCATAGAGAATATACGGTCTTTAGCGTATGCGTATATAAAGAAGGTCGATGACATTTACAGACCCGGCGGCGTGGGCACCACAGTAGAACAACAAGGTGCTCTCAAGCGCACACAGATACTGGCCGCATTATCACTCGTGATGTCTATCCTGACATGCCCGTTTCTGATTTCTATGTATATTAAATTATCACAAGAGCTACAGTGGTTACGATTACATTCTGACCATGTGCCTTTGTTTCTGCTAGTGACCTATGTATACATTTGCCCACTTGCTCTCACTGCCATTAAAGCGGCTGTACCCACACGTACAACACCCAAGAAAAAAATGATCTCGCTGTCTGTACTGGGTGTACTCTCAGTAGTCGCAGTTGCTCAGGCCATGGTGGTACGCTCACATAACGCCTCTGAGATACGTCCCATCACACCACCTCCTAGACTGCTCGCGAAGGAGTATTCAACACCCCCTTTGTACAAAGACAACCATTATAACGAGCACAGCACAACGCTTGCCGCACGCGAAGACAACATGCAGGAGACAACGCTACCACCTGTCGTGAGAACAACGGATTCGAGTGACAACGATCGCGACTATGACGAGCACATTACAACACCCTCTGTGCACGAAGACCAGGTGCAGGAGACAACGCTACCACCTGTCGTGAGAAACAAGAGTTTGGTTAACAATGATCATCGTCGTGTCCCATTGTAAACGGGCGCGCCATCGCACACATCGTACATGTGTAATAACCCACCTGTATGCGACAGACTTTGTGTGTTGCATGACATCGAGATGTATTGACGTCTGTGTCAATACAGGACTCTCTATAAGCCGGGAGCTGGACGCTAACGACCCGTGCATGCGCCACACAAAAGGTATCGTACATGTGTTAACCCACCTGTATGCGACAGACTTTGTGTGTTGCATGACATCGAGATGTATTGACGTCTGTGTCAATACAGGACTCTATAAGCTGGGAGCTGGACTCTAACGACCCGTGCTTGCGCCAGATAAAAGGTAACTCGACTAACTACAAAACGCATATGGTGATGTAGAAAGTTGGCTCGACTGTTTGAATCAGCTGCAGCTGCGGTTTACTCACGAAGTGAATCGCACGCTTGTTAGAAGTACATTCGGAGCACTTAAAAAATACATCGCTCTCATCGAGTTCCGTCTCAGTGTTCACCGGCTGATGGGCAAGTGCGTGACATGGGATCGCCAGGAACTTACTTAAGGACTATCATCTCATTTGGCATTTACTCACGGACCCAAGAAACCAGTTCCGAAAAATGGTCGAGAATTATAACTTGTCTAATAGCAACTGGAAGATATGTTGCGTCATAAGCCTCTGATGGTTCACAAGGTGCACGGTCCACTCGAAATCCTAATGCTGTATTTGTAGTACATACACTAAGTCTTCTCTGTTGATGTCAGACTAGAGTTTTATTAGAGTTTTACTTTGCAAAAATGGGATTCGAGCAATTGATGTGTATATTTTTAATAGTGCACAATGCTACTATTCCTAGGCTGAATGTATGACATGGCTCTTATGTATCATTATGTATCGTTTTCATTAAGTACTAATTTAAATAAAGTCCCTCTGTCCTCAGTGCTAGGTTGTGGGTTTAATACACATTATTATGATCAACCTGTTGAATAGTATAATAACAATATTCCTGTAAAAGTCATTTAGTAATGAACAACCTCAGTTCTGTGAAAGAACATGTCTCTGATGTGTGCAGTGCAGGCCTGACCGGGGTTTGCACGCAAGGGCCTGTGTGTGTGTGTGTGTGTGTGTGTGTGTGTGTTTGTGTGTGTGTGTGTGTGTGTGTGTGTGTGCGCGTGTGTGTGTGTGTGTGTGTGTGTGTGTGTGTGTGTGTGTGTGTGTGTGTGAAACAAATAAAGATAAATATAGCTAGTGCGGCCACGAGCGGTCGTGCAGGGTAGAGGCTGCGCGAAAACGCCTCTAAAACAAGCGCGTGCCCACGCCCGATCCGTGGAAACACATAGAACTAGCAAACTTACTAGCAGAAATCAACGATCGCACACGGGTCATTGAGTGTGTACAGGGTTCGTCTGCGTGTGTGGCATTGGGCAATCTAGCGGCAACCGAGTGGCCTGAAGGCGGAACCGGCCAACCCGTCGCCTTCACCATCGTTGCGCTTCGAGATGAGCTATTGCTAAAGATGATCGTCCTCGTCAACCACGGCGCTACCAGAGTTACCACAACATGCGCCTTAAAAGCGTTCTCGTTTGGGTCAGCGCCACCAGAATTGAATCGGCAAGTCAGCGGATATTACACAACTCGTAACGAAGACCCTCTCCGCGACCTCGCGGCCAGTGTGCGCAGTGTACAGCAAATGACAAACGATGTTGCGAGCGATATATCGGAAAAACTTTGCACTGACGCGACGGTCGCCACTGCAGGTTGTGTGAGTCTCGCGCAAAGTGCCATATCAAACGTGCGCAAGCTAGTGACAAGCAACTTCACCAGATCCGTAGATTCTGCATACGCTCGGATACGAATGAAAGTATCGAGAGATAACACCGACACGAGTTGCAACACTGGATTTATTAATCAACGTAATTGTGATCGTAATGGCGTTTCGAGTGTGCACCAGAAACTACAACCAGTACTACAGAAAACTGGCATGAGGGTCGCGGTCTAACGTTATGTTGGTGTCTCGCATCGACGGCCGTTTGCCAGCGGCTGAAAATGGCACAGTTGATGAAATGGAAACGCCGACCGTCGATAGTGCACTCTCGCAAGTTCCAACTGCACCATCTCAGGAGACAGACCACAGAGTCATATTAGCGGAGGGTAGATAGAAAATGCGCAAACCGCCGCAACCGCCCATTTACATACTATAATAGTTCAACATAGAGTGGAGTAAGAAGTTACTACCGATTGTATTTCCAACGTGCAAGCAGCTGGTGTGTGACGCTTTACTTGAGTATCACAGAGGTTGCGATGTCCTGTGTTCCACGAGCGCATAGAAACAAGTGAACAAACTTCTACGGACAGTACTGTTGGGGTATGAGCGAGCTGTAAAATCAATACACGCTAGTCACGCGGACTTTGCCGCGTTACTGGACACACATGTCGCCACAACAAAACCGGGTCAAGTGTTCGGGGCGTCACCGCGCTCGACTAGACACGTCTTGGCCTACCACGAGTACATGAGCCCACAGATCCTAAGCGAGGTCGAAGCCGTTGTGTCTACCCAACGCAAATTCAGCACAGCCGTGCGCGCTAAGACAAGTCCCTCTAGACTGCTGGAAACTTTGGAAACGTGGAAGGCTGGCGTGTATGCGCTTTCTACACATCTCAACGGTATGATCGCGATACTCTCGGCCGCACAACAACTAATGGTCATGTGTTCGGAAGGTCTGATCAGGTCTGACATGACCGGTTGTCAATCGACGTCGAGCGTGCACTCACACACGGATATCCTGGTGTACAGTAAAGTGACGGCAACCTCTACGCTCACGTTGATCGCCGATGTTTCGAAGGGCAATCGAGTGTGTTGGCTGACGAAAGCTATGGTGACCGACGGTCGCGTCGACTACAATGTGCCTCATTGCGACTGGAGAGGCGTATGTGATCCTTTGCAAATCGACAACACCACCGCGGTCGAGTGCGAAGTCACGGTCGGCGGCGTGTTGTCCTTACTCTGCCCCATACAATGTGACGGTCCGTGTCACGGACCGGTGTGTTACGACCCGACTAACGAAACGTACCAGGTGATAACATTGCATCCGCCCATTACAGCGGAGCGAGCGTTTCGCCACACTCCCAAACCAAGGTTAATAGTTGTAGCGCACGCCCTTTCGGACCTCGGTGCACGCGAAACACTGGCGTACACTCACAACATCACGCTCGAGACAGCTCAAGCGTTACGCGAAACAAAGGACGTGTTCAAATCCATAGAGAATATACGGTCTTTAGCGTATGCGTATATAAAGAAGGTCGATGACATTTACAGACCCGGCGGCGTGGGCACCACAGTAGAACAACAAGGTGCTCTCAAGCGCACACAGATACTGGCCGCATTATCACTCGTGATGTCTATCCTGACATGCCCGTTTCTGATTTCTATGTATATTAAATTATGACAAGAGCTACAGTGGTTACGATTACATTCTGACCATGTGCCTTAGTTTCTGCTAGTGACCTATGTATACATTTGCCCACTTGCTCTCACTGCCATTAAAGCGGCTGTACCCACACGTACAACACCCAAGAAAAAAATGATCTCGCTGTCTGTACTGGGTGTACTCTCAGTAGTCGCAGTTGCTCAGGCCATGGTGGTACGCTCACATAACGCCTCTGAGATACGTCCCATCACACCACCTCCTAGACTGCTCGCGAAGGAGTATTCAACACCCCCTTTGTACAAAGACAACCATTATAACGAGCACAGCACAACGCTTGCCGCACGCGAAGACAACATGCAGGAGACAACGCTACCACCTGTCGTGAGAACAACGGATTCGAGTGACAACGATCGCGACTATGACGAGCACATTACAACACCCTCTGTGCACGAAGACCAGGTGCAGGAGACAACGCTACCACCTGTCGTGAGAAACAAGAGTTTGGTTAACAATGATCATCGTCGTGTCCCATTGTAAACGGGCGCGCCATCGCACACATCGTACATGTGTAATAACCCACCTGTATGCGACAGACTTTGTGTGTTGCATGACATCGAGATGTATTGACGTCTGTGTCAATACAGGACTCTCTAAGCTGGGAGCTGGACGCTAACGACCCGTGCATGCGCCACACAAAAGGTATCTTATATGTGTTAACCCACCTGTATGCGACAGACTTTGTGTGTTGCATGACATCGAGATGTATTGACGTCTGTGTCAATACAGGACTCTCTCTAAGCTGGGAGCTGGACGCTAACGACCCGTGCATGCGCCACACAAAAGGTAACTCGACTAACTACAAAACGCATATTGTGATGTAGAAAGTTGGCTCGACTGTTTGAATCAGCTGCAGCTGCGGTTTACTCACGAAGTGAATCGCACGCTTGTTAGAAGTACATTCGGAGCACTTAAAAAATACATCGCTCTCATCGAGTTCCGTCTCAGCGTTCACCGGCTGATGGGCAAGAGCGTGACATGGGATCGCCAGGAACTTACTTAAGGACTATCATCTCATTTGGCATTTACTCACGGACCCAAGAAACCAGTTCCGAAAAATGGTCGAGAATTATAACTTGTATAATAGCAACTGGAAGATATGTTGCGTCATAAGCCTCTGATGGTTCACAAGGTGCACGGTCCACTCGAAATCCTAATGCTGTATTTGTAGTACATACACTAAGTCTTCTCTGTTGATGTCAGACTAGAGTTTTATTAGAGTTTTACTTTGCAACAATGGGATTCGAGCAATTGATGTGTATATTTTTAATAGTGCACAATGCTACTATTCCTAGGCTGAATGTATGACATGGCTCTTATGTATCATTATGTATCGTTTCCATTAAGTACTAATTTAAATAAAGTCCCTCTGTCCTCAGTGCTAGGTTGTGGGTTTAATACACATTATTATGATCAACCTGTTGAATAGTATAATAACAATATTCCTGTAAAAGTCATTTAGTAATGAACAACCTCAGTTCTGTGAAAGAACATCATGTCTCTGATGTGTACACTGCAGGCCTGACCGGGGTTTGCACGCAAGGGCCTGTGTGTGTGTGTGTGTGTGTGTGTGTGTGTGTGTGTGTGTGTGTGTGTGTGTGTGTGTGTGTGTGTGTGTGTGTGAAACAAATAAAGATAAAAATAGCTAGTGCGGCCACGAGCGGTCGTGCAGGGTAGAGGCTGCGCGAAAACGCCTCTAAAACAAGCGCGTGCCCACGCCCGATCCGTGGAAGCACGTAGAACTAGCAAACGTACTAGCAGAAATCAACGATCGCACACGGGTCATTGAGTGTGTACAGGGTTCGTCTGCGTGTGTGGCATTGGGCAATCTAGCGGCAACCGAGTGGCCTGAAGGCGGAACCGGCCAACCCGTCGCCCTCACCATCGTTGCGCTTCGAGACGAACTATTGCTAAAGATGATCGTCCTCGTCAACCACGGCGCTACCAGAGTTACCACGACATGCGCCTTAAAAGCGTTCTCGTTTGGGTCAGCGCCACCAGAATTGAATCGGCAAGTCAGTGGATATTACACAACTCGTAACGAAGACCCTCTCCGCGACCTCGCGGCCAGTGTGCGCAGTGTACACTAAATGACAAACGATGTTGCGAGCGATATATCAGAAAAACTTTGCACTGACGCGACGGTCGCCACTGCAGGTTGTGTGAGTCTCGCGCAAAGTGCCATATCAAACGTGCGCAAGCTAGTGACAAGCAACTTCACCAGATCCGTATATTCTGCATACGCTCGGATACGAATGAAAGTATCGAGAGATAACACCGACACGAGTTGCGCGACGGCGCTGGCTGCAGTCGCTACAACACTGGATTTATTAATCAACGTAATTGTGATCGTAATGGCGTTTCGAGTGTGCACCAGAAACTACAACCAGTACTACAGAAAACTGGCATGAGGGTCGCGGTCTAACGTTATGTTGGTGTCTCGCATCGACCGTCGACGGCCGTTTGCCAGCGGCTGAAAATGGCAGTTGATGAAATGGAAACGCCGACCGTCGATAGTGCACTCTCGCAAGTTCCAACCGCACCATCTCAGGAGACAGACCACAGAGTCATATTAGCGGAGGGTAGATAGAAAATGCGCAAACCGCAGCAACCGTGTGCTATACGAGTTCAACATAGAGTGGAGTAAGAAGTTAATACCGATTGTATTTCCAACGTGCAAGCAGCTGGTGTTTGACGCTTTACTTGAGTATCATAGAGGTTGCGATGTCCTGTGTTCCACGAGCGCATGGAAACAAGTGAACGAACTTCTACGGACCGTACTGTTGCGGTATGAGCGAGCTGTAAAATCAATACACGCTAGACACGCGGACTTTGCCGCGTTACTGGACACGCATATCGCCACAACAAAACCGGGTCAAGTGTTCGGGGCGTCACCGCGCTCGACTATACACGTCTTGGCCTACCACGAGTACATGAGCCCACAGATCCTAAGCGAGGTCGAAGCCGTTGTGTCTACCCAACGCAAATTCAGCACAGCCGTGCGCGCTAAGACAAGTCCCTCTAGACTGCTGGAAATTTTGGAAACGTGGAAGGTTGGCGTGCACGCGCTTTCTACACATCTCAACGGTATGATCGCGATACTCTCGGCCGCACAACAACTAATGGTCATGTGTTCGGAAGGTCTGATCAGGTCTGACATGACCGGTTGTCAATCGATGTCGAGCGTGCACTCACACGAGGATATCCTGGCGTACAGTAAAGCGACGGCGACCTCTAAGCTCACGTTGATCGCCGATGTTTCGAAGGGCAATCGAGTGTGTTGGCTGACGAAAGCTATGGTGACCGACGGTCGCGTCGACTACAATGTGCCTCATTGCGACTGGAGAGGCGTATGTGATCCTTTGCAAATCGATAACACCACCGCGGTCAAGTGCGAAGTCACGGTCGGCGGCGTGTTGTCCTTACTGTGCCCCATACAATGTGACGGTCCGTGTGACGGACCGGTGTGTTACGACCCGACTAACAAAACCTACCAGGTGATAACATTGCATCCGCCCATTACAGCGGAGCGAGCGTTTCGCCACACTCCCAAACCAAGGTTAATAGTTGTAGCGCACGCCCTTTCGGACATCGGTGCACGCGAAACACTGGCGTACACTCACAACATCACGCTCGAGACAGCTCAAGCGTTACGCAAAACAAAGGACGTGTTCAAATCCATAGAGAATATACGGTCTTTAGCGTATGCGTAAATAAAGAAGGTCGATGACATTTGCAGACCCGGCGGCGTGGGCACCACAGTAGAACAACAAGGTGCTCTCAAGCGCACACAGATACTGGCCGCATTATCACTCGCGATGTCTATCCTGACATGCCCGTTTCTGATTTCTATGTATATTAAATTATGACAAGAGCTACGGTGGTTACGATTACACTCTGACCACGTGCCTTAGTTTCTGCTAGTGACCTATAAATACATTTGCCCACTTGCTCCCACTGCCATTAAAGCGGCTGTACCCACACGTACAACACCCAAGAAAAAAAATGATCTCGCTGTCTGTACTGGGTGTACTCTCAGTAGTCGCAGTTGCTCAGGCCATGGTGGTACGCTCACATAACGCCTCTGAGATACGTCCCATCTCACCACCTCATAGACTACTCGCGAAGGAGTATTCAACACCCCCTTTGTACGAAGACAACCATTATAACTAGCTTAGCACAACGCTTGCCGCACGCGAAGACAACATGCAGGAGACAACGCTACCACCTGTCGTGAGAACAACGGATTCGATTGACAACGATCGCGACTATGACGAGCACATTACAGCACCCTCTGTGCACGAAGACCAGGTGCAGGAGACAACGCTACCAACTGTCGTGAGAAACAAGAGTTTGGTTAACAATGATCATCGTCGTGTCCCATTGTAAACGGGCGCGCCATCGCACACATCGTACATGTGTGTTAACCCACCTGTATGCGACAGACTTTGTGTGTTGCATGACATCGAGATGTATTGACGTCTGTGTCAATACAGGACTCTCTATAAGCCGGGAGCTGGACGCTAACGACCCGTACATGCGCCACACAAAAGGTATCTTATATGTGTTAACCCACCTGTATGCGACAGACTTTGTGTGTTGCATGACATCGACATGTATTGACGTCTGTGTCAATACAGGACTCTCTAAGCTGGGAGCTGGACGCTAACGACCCGTGCATGCGCCACACAAAAGGTAACTCGACTAACTACAAAACGCATATTGTGATGTAGAAAGTTGGCTCGACTGTTTGAATCAGCTGCAGCTGCGGTTTACTCACGAAGTGAATTGCACGCTTGTTAGAAGTACATTCGGAGCACTTAAAAAATACATCGCTCTCATCGAGTTCCGTCTCAGCGTTCACCGGCTGATGGGCAAGAGCGTGACATGGGATTGCCAGGAACTTACTTAAGGACTATCATCTCATTTGGCATTTACTCACGGACCCAAGAAACCAGTTCCGAAAAATGGTCGAGAATTATAACTTGTCTAATAGCAACTGGAAGATATGATGCGTCATAAGCCTCTGATGGTTCACAAGGTGCACGGTCCACTCGAAATCCTAATGCTGTATTTGTAGTACATACACTAAGTCTTCTCTGTTGATGTCAGACTAGAGTTTTAATTAGAGTTTTACTTTGCAACAATGGGATTCGAGCAATTGATGTGTATATTTTTAATAGTGCACAATGCTACTATTCCTAGGCTGAATGTATGACATGGCTCTTATGTATCATTATGTATCGTTTCCATTAAGTACAAATTTAAATAAAGTCCTTCTGTCCTCAGTGCTAGGTTGTGGGTTTAATACACATTATTATGATCAACCTGTTGAATAGTATAATAACAATATTCCTGTAAAAGTCATTTAGTAATGAACAACCTCAGTTCTGTGAAAGAACATCATGTCTCTGATGTGTACACTGAAGGCCTGACCGGTCTTGCTGGGGCCTCTCTCCTGGAGGCGCTCAATCAGACCCAGTGGTGACACGTGGCAAGACGCTCCTCGGGGCGCGTCTTGCTTGGGCCTCTCTCCTGGAGGCGCTCAGTCAGACCCAGTGGTGACACGTGGCAAGACGCTCCTCGGGGTGCATCTTGCTTGGGCCTCTCTCCTGGAGGAACTCAGTCAGACCCAGTGTTGACACGTGGCAAGACGCTCCTCGGGGCGCGTCTTGCTTGGGCCTCTCTCCTGGAGGCGCTCAGTCAGACCCAGTGTTTACATGTGGCAAGACACTCCTCGGGGCGCGTCTTGCTTGGGCCTCTCTCATGGAGGCCCTCTGTCAGAACCAGTGTTGACATGTGTCAAGACGCTCCTCGGGGCGCGTGTTGCTTGGGCCTCTCTCCTGGAGGCGCTCAGTCAGACCAAGTGGTGACATGTGGCAAGACACTCCTCGGGGCGGGTCTTGCTTGGGCCTCTCTTCTGGAGGCCCTCGGTCAGACCCAGTGTTGACATGTGTCAAGACGCTCCGCGGGGCGTGTCTTGCTTGGAATTCTCTCCTGGAGGCCCTCAGTCATACCCATTGTTGACATGTGGCAAGACGCTCCTCGGGGCGCGTCTTGCTTTGGCCTCTCTCCTGGAGGCGCTCAATCAGACCGAGTGCTGACATGTGTGAAGACGCTCCTCGGCCGGGTGTTGCTTGGGCTTCTCTCCTGGAGGCCCTCAGTCAGACCCATTGTTGACATGTTGCAAGACGCTCCTTTGGGCGCGTCTTGCTTGGGCCTCTCTCCTGGAGGCGCTCAGTCAGACCGAGTGCTGACATGTGGAAAGACGCTCCTCGGGGCGCGTCTTGCTTGGGCTTCTCTCCTGGAGGCGCTCAGAAAGACCCAGTGTTGACATGTGACAAGACGCTCCTCGGGGCGCATCTTGCTTGGGCCTCTCTCCTGGAGGCGCTCAGTCAGACCCAGTGGTGACATGTGGCAAGACACTACTCGGGGCGCGTCTTGCTTGGGCCTCTCTCCTGGAGGCCCTCTGTCAGACCCAGTGTTGGCATGTGGCAAGACGCTCCTCAGGGCGCGTCTTGGTTGGGCCAATCTCCTGGAGGCGCTCAGTCAGACCCAGTGGTGACATGTGGCAAGACGCTCCTCGGGGCGCGTATTGCTTGGGCCTCTCTCCTGGATGCCCTCTGTCAGACCGAGTATTGACATGTGTCAAGACTCTCCTCGGGGCGCGTCTTGCTTGGGCTTCTCTCATGGAGGCACTCAGTCAGACCCAGTGTTGACATGTGTCAAGACGCTCCTCGGGGCGTGTCTTGCTTGGGCCTCTCTCCTGGAGGCGCTCAGTCAGACCCAGTGTTGACATGTGGCAAGACGCTCCTCGGGGCGCGTCTTGCTTGGGCTTCTCTCCTGGAGGCCCTCAGTCAGACCCATTGTTGACATGTGGCAAGACGCTCCTCGGGGCACGTCTTGCTTGGGCCTCTCTCCTGGAGGCGCTCAAACAGACCGAGTAGTGACATGTGGCAAGACGCTCCTCGGGGCGCGTCTTGCTGGGGCTTCTCTCATGGAGGCACTCAGTCAGACCCAGTGTTGACATGTGGCAAGACGCTCCTCGAGGCGCGTCTTGCTTGGACCTCTCTCCCTGAGGCGCTCAGTCAGACCGAGTAGTGACATGTGGCAAGACGCTCCTCGGGGCGCGTCTTGCTTGGGCCTCTCTCCTGGAGACCCTCTGTCAGACCCAGTGTTGACATGTGGCAAGACGCTCCTCCGTGCGCATCTTGCTTGGGCCTCTCTCCTGGAGGCCCTCAGTCAGACCCATTGTTGACATGTGGCAAGACGCTCCTGGGGGGCGCGTCTTGCTTGGGCCTCTCTCCTGGAGGCGCTCAGTCAGACCCAGTGCTGACATGTGGCAAAACGCTCCTCGGGGCGCATCTTGCTTGGGCCTCTCTCCTGGAGGCGCTCAGTCAGACTGAGTAGTGACATGTGGCCTGACGCTTCTCGGGGCGCGGCTTGCTTGGGCCTCTCTCCTGGAGGCGCTCAGTCAGACCCAGTGGTGACATGTGGCAAGGCACTCCTCGGGGCACGTCTTGCTTGGGCCTCTCTCCTGGAGGCCCTCTGTCAGACCCAGTGTTGACATGTGTCAAGACGCTCCTCGGGGCGCAGTCTTGCTTGGGCTTCTCTCCTGGAGGCCCTCAGTCAGACCCATTGTTGACATGTGGCAAGACGCTCCTCGGGGCGCGTCTTGCTTGGGCCTCTCTCCTGGAGGCGCTCAGTCAGACCGAGTGCTGACATGTGGCAAGACGCTCCTCGGGCCGCGTGTTGCTTGGGCTTCTCTCCTGGAGGTCCTCAGTCAGACCCATTGTTGACATGTGGCAAGACGCTCCTCGGGGCGCGTCTTGCTTGGGCCTCTCTCATGGAGGCCCTCTGTCAGACCGAGTGCTGACATGCGGCAAGAAGCTCCTCGGGGCGCGTCTTGCTTGGGCTTCTCTCCTGGAGGCCCTCAGTAAGAACCATTGTTGACATGTGGCAAGACGCTCCTCGGTGCGCGTCTTGCTTGGGCCTCTCTCCAGAAGGCCCTCAATCAGACCCAGTGTTGACATGTGGCAAGACGCTCCTCGTGGCGCTTCTTACTTGGGCCTCTCTCCTGGAGGCGCTCAGTCAGACTGAGTAGTGACATGTGGCCTGACGCTCCTCGGGGCGCGTGTTGCTTGGGCCTCTCTCCTGGAGGCGCTCAGTCAGACCAAGTGGTGACATGTGGCAAGACACTCCTCAGGGCGCGTCTTGCTTGGGCCTCTCTCATGGAGGCCCTCTGTCAGACCCAGTGTTGACATGTGGCAAGACACTCCTCGGGGCGCGTCTTGCTTGGGCCTCTCTCATGGAGGCCCTCAGTAAGACCCATTGTTGACATGTGGCAAGACGCTCCTCGGGGCGCGTCTTGCTTGGGCCTCTCTCCTGGAGGCGCTCAGTCAGACTGAGTAGTGACATGTGGCCTGACGCTCCTCGGGCGCGTGTTGCTTGGGCCACTCTCCTGGAGGCGCTCAGTCAGACCAAGTGGTGACATGTGGCAAGACACTCCTCGGGGCGCGTCTTGCTTGGGCCTCTCTCCTGGAGGCCCTCTGTCAGACCCAGTGTTGACATGTGGCAAGACGCTCCTCGGGCCGCGTGTTGCTTGGGCTTCTCTCCTGGAGGCCCTCAGTCAGACCCATTGTTGACATGCGGCAAGACGCTCCTCGGGGCGCGTCTTGCTTGGGCCTCTCTCCTGGAGGCGCTCAGTCAGACCTATTGCTGACATGTGGCAAGACGCTCCTCGGGGCGCGTCTTGCTTGGGCCTCTCTCCTGGAGGCGCTCAGTCAGAACCAGAGGTGACATGTGGCAAGACGCTCCACGGGGCGCGTCTTGCTTGGGCCTCTCTCCAGGAGGCCCTCTGTCAGACCCAGTGTTGACATGTGGCAAGACGCTCCTCCGGGCGCATCTTGCTTGGGCCTCTCTCCTGGAGGCCCTCAGTCAGACCGTTTGTTGACATGTGGCAAGACGCTCCTCGGGGCGCGTCTTGCTTGGGCCTCTCTCCTGGAGGCGCTCAGTCAGACCGAGTGCTGACATGTGGCAAGACGCTCCTCGGGGCGCGTCCTGCTTGGGCTTCTCTCCTGGAGGCGCTCAGAAAGACCCAGTGTTGACATGTGACAAGACGCTCCTCGGGGCGCGTCTTGCTTGGGCCTCTCTCCTGGAGGCGCTCAGTCAGAACCAGAGGTGACATGTGGCAAGACGCTCCTCGGGGCGCGTCTTGCTTGGGCCTCTCTCCTGGAGGACCTCTGTCAGACCCAGTGTTGACATGTGGCAAGACGCTCCTCCGGGCGCATCTTGCTTGGGCCTCTCTCCTGGAGGCCCTCAGTCAGACCCATTGTTGACATGTGGCAAGACGCTCCTCAGGGCGCGTCTTGCTTGGGCCTCTCTCCTGGAGGCGCTCAGTCAGACCGAGTGCTGACATAAGGCAAGACGCTCCTCGGGGCGCGTCTTGCTGGGGCCTCTCTCCTGGAGGCGCTCAGTCAGACCCAGTGCTGACATGTGGCAAGACGCTCCTCGGGGCTCGTCTTGCTTGGGCCTCTCTCCTGGAGGCGCTCAGTCAGAATGAGTAGTGACATGTGGCCTGACGCTCCTCGGGGCGCGTCTTGCTTGGGCCTCTCTCCTGGAGGCGCTCAGTCAGACTGAGTAGTGACATGTTGCCTGACGCTCCTCGGGGCGCGTCTTGCTTGGGCCTCTCTCCTGGAGACGCTCAGTCAGACCCAGTGGTGACATGTGGCAAGACACTCCTCGGGGCGCGTCTTGCTTGGGCCTCTCTCCTGGAGGCCCTCTGTCAGACCCAGTGTTGACATGTGTCAAGACGCTCCTCAGGGCGCAGTCTTGCTTGGGCTTCTCTCCTGGAGGCCTTCAGTCAGGCCCATTGTTGACATGTGGCAAGACGCTCCTCGGGGCGCGTCTTGCTTGGGCCTCTCTCCTGGAGGCGCTCAGTCAGAACCAGAGGTTACATGTGGCAAGACGCTCCTCGGGGCGCGTCTTACTTGGGCCTCTCTCCTGGAGGCCCTCTGTCAGACCCAGTGATGACATGTGGAAAGACGCTCCTCCGGGCGCATCATGCTTGGGCCTCTCTCCTGGAGGCCCTCAGTCAGACCCATTGTTGACATGTGGCAAGACGCTCCTCGGGGCGCGTCTTTCTTGGGCCTCTCTCCTGGAGGCGCTCAGTCAGACCCAGTGTTGACACGTGGCAAGACGCTCCTCGGGGCGCGTCTTGCTTGGGCCTCTCTCCTGAATGCCCTCTGTCAGACCAAGTGTTGACATGTGGCAAGACTCTCCTCGGGGCGCGTCTTTCTTGGGCTTCTCTCATGGAGGCCCTCAGTCCGACCCAGTGTTGACATGTGTCAAGACGCTCCTCGGGGCACGTCTTGCTTGGGCCTCTCTCCTGGAAGCGCTCAGTCAGACCCATTGTTGACATGTGGCAAGACGCTCCTCGGGGCAGGTCTTGCTTGGGCCTCTCTCCTGGAGGCGCTCAGTCAGACCGAGTAGTGACATGTGGCAAGACGCTCCTCGGGGCGCGTCTTGCTGGGGCCTCTCTCCTGGAGGTGCTCAATAAGACCCAGTGGTGACACGTGGCAAGACGTTCCTCGGGGCGTGTCTTGCTTGGGCCTCTCTCCTGGAGGAGCTCAGTCAGACCCAGTGGTGACACGTGGCAAGACGCTCCTCGGGGCGCATCTTGCTTGGGCCTCTCTCCTGGAGGCGCTAAGTCAGACACAGTGTTGACACGTGGAAAGAGGCTTTTCGGGGCGCATCTTTCTTGGGCCTCTCTCCTGGAGGCGCTCAGTCAGACACAGTGTTGACATGTGGCAAGACACTCCTCGGGGCGCTTCTTGCTTGGGCCTCTCTCATGGAGGCCCTCTGTCAGACCCAGTGTTGTCATGTGTCAAGACGCTCCTCGGGGCGCGTCTTGCTTTGGCCTCTCTCCTGGAGGCGCTCAGTCAGACCGAGTGCTGACATGTAGCAAGAAGCTCCACGGGGTGCGTCTTGCTTGGGCTTCTCTCCTGGAGGCCCTCATTCAGACCCAATGTTGACATGTGGCAAGACGCTCCTCGGGGTACGTCTTGCTTGGGCCTCTCTCCTGGAGGCGCTCAGTCAGACCGAGTAGTGACATGTGGTAAGACGCTCCTCGGGGCGCGTCTTGCTGGGGCTTCTCTCCTGGAGGCCCTCAGTAAGACCCATTGTTGACATGTGGCAAGACGCTCCTCGGGGCGCGTCTTGCTTGGGCCTCTCTCCTGGAAGCGCTCAGTCAGACTGAGTAGTGACATGTGGCCTGACGCTCCTCGGGCGCGTGTTGCTTGGGCCACTCTCCTGGAGGCGCTCAGTCAGACCAAGTGGTGACATGTGGCAAGACACTCCTCGGGGCGCGTCTTGCTTGGGCCTCTCTCCTGGAGGCCCTCTGTCAGACCCAGTGTTGACATGTGGCAAGACGCTCCTCGGGCCGCGTGTTGCTTGGGCTTCTCTCCTGGAGGCCCTCAGTCAGACCCATTGTTGACATGCGGCAAGACGCTCCTCGGGGCGCGTCTTGCTTGGGCTTCTCTCCTGGAGAGCCTCAGTCAGACCCATTGTTGACATTTGGCAAGACGCTCCTCGGGGCGCTTCTTGCTTGGGCCTCTCTCCTGGAGGCGCTCAGTCAGACCGAGTGCTGACATGTGGCAAGACGCTCCTCGGGGCGCGTCTTGCTGGGGCCTCTCTCCTGGAGGCGCTCAGTCAGACCCAGTGTTGACATGTGGCAAGACGCTCCTCGGGCGTTTCTTGCTTGGGCCTCTCTCCTGGAGGCACTCAGTCAGACCCAGAGGTGAAATGTGGCAAGACGCTCCTCGGGCCTCTCTCCTGGAGGTGCTCAGTCAGACCCAGTGTTGACATGTGGCAAGACGCTCCTCGGGGCGCGTCTTGCTGGGGCTTCTCTCATGGACGCACTCAGTCAGACCCAGTGTTGACATGTGGCAAGATGCTCCTCGGGGCACGTCATGCTTGGGCCTCTCTCCTGGAGGCGCTCAGTCAGACCCAGTGTTGACATGTGGCAAGACGCTCCTCGGGGCGCGTCTTGCTTGGGCCTCTCTCCTGGAGGCCCTCAGTCAGACCCATTGTTGACATGTGGCAAGACGCTCCTCGGGGCGCGTCTTATTTGGGCCTCTCTCCTGGAGGCCCTCATTCAGACCCAGTGTTGACATGTGGCAAGACGCTCCTCGGGGCGCGTCTTGCTTGGGCCTCTCTCCTGGAGGCCCTCTGTCAGACCCAGTGTTGACATGTGTCAAGACGCTCCTCAGGGCGCAGTCTTGCTTGGGCTTCTCTCCTGGAGGCCTTCAGTCAGGCCCAGTGTTGACATGTGGCAAGACGCTCCTCGGGGCGCGTCTTGCTTGGGATTCTCTCCTGGAGGCCCTCAGCCAGACCCATTGTTGACATGTGGCAAGACGCTCCTCGGGGCACGTCTTGCTTGGGCCTCTCTCCTGGAGGCGCTCAGTCAGACCGAGTGCTGACATGTGGCAAGACGCTCCTCGGGCCGCGTGTTGCTTGGGCTTCTCTCCTGGAGGCCCTCAGTCAGACCCATTGTTGACATGCGGCAAGACGCTCCTCGGGGCGCGTCTTGCTTGGGCCTCTCTCCTGGAGGCGCTCAGTCAGACCTATTGCTGACATGTGGCAAGACGCTCCTCGGGGCGCGTCTTGCTTGGGCCTCTCTCCTGGAGGCCCTCTGTCAGACCCAGTGTTGACATGTGGCAAGACGCTCCTCCGGGCGCATCTTGCTTGGGCCTCTCTCCTGAAGGGCCTCAGTCAGACCCATTGTTGACATGTGGCAAGACGCTCCTCGGGGCGCGTCTTGCTTGGGCCTCTCTCCTGGAGGCGCTCAGTCAGACCGAGTGCTGACATTAGCAAGACGCTCCTCGGGCCGCGTGTTGCTTGGGCTTCTCTCCTGGAGCTCCTCAGTCAGACCTATTGTTGACATGTGGCAAGACGCTCCTCGGGGCGCGTCTTGCTTGGGCCTCTCTCCTGGAGGCGCTCAGTCAGACCGAGTGCTGACATGTGGCAAGACGCTCCTCGGGGCGCGTCTTGCTTGGGCTTCTCTCCTGGAGGCGCTCAGAAACACCCAGTGTTGACATGTGACAAGACGCTCCTCGGGGCGCGTCTTGCTTGGGCCTCTCTCCTGGAGGCGCTCAGTCAGAACCAGAGGTGACATGTGGCAAGACGCTCCTCGGGGCGCGTCTTGCTTGGGCCTCTCTCCTGGAGGCCCTCTGTCAGACCCAGTGTTGACATGTGGCAAGACGCTCCTCCGGGCGCATCTTGCTTGGGCCTCTCTCCTGGAGGCCCTCAGTCAGACCCATTGTTGACATGTGGCAAGACGCTCCTCAGGGCGCGTCTTGCTTGGGCCTCTCTCCTGGAGGCGCTCAGTCAGACCGAGTGCTGACATAAGGCAAGACGCTCCTCGGGGCGCGTCTTGCTGGGGCCTCTCTCCTGGAGGCGCTAAGTCAGACCCAGTGCTGACATGTGGCAAGACGCTCCTCGGGGCGCGTCTTGCTTGGGCCTCTCTCCTGGAGGCGCTCAGTCAGAATGAGTAGTGACATGTGGCCTGACGCTCCTCGGGGCGCGTCTTGCTTGGGCCTCTCTCCTGGAGGCGCTCAGTCAGACTGAGTAGTGACATGTGGCCTGACGCTCCTCGGGGCGCGTCTTGCTTGGGCCTCTCTCCTGGAGACGCTCAGTCAGACCCAGTGGTGACATGTGGCAAGACACTCCTCGGGGCGCGTCTTGCTTGGGCCTCTCTCCTGGAGGCCCTCTGTCAGACCCAGTGTTGACATGTGTCAAGACGCTCCTCGGGGCGCAGTCTTGCTTGGGCTTCTCTCCTGGAGGCCTTCAGTCAGGCCCATTGTTGACATGTGGCAAGACGCTCCTCGGGGCGCGTCTTGCTTGGGCCTCTCTCCTGGAGGCGCTCAGTCAGAACCAGAGGTTACATGTGGCAAGACGCTCCTCGGGGCGCGTCTTGCTTGGGCCTCTCTCCTGGAGGCCCTCTGTCAGACCCAGTGATGACATGTGGAAAGACGCTCCTCCGGGCGCATCATGCTTGGGCCTCTCTCCTGGAGGCCCTCAGTCAGACCCATTGTTGACATGTGGCAAGACGCTCCTCGGGGCGCGTCTTGCTTGGGCCTCTCTCCTGGAGGCGCTCAGTCAGACCCAGTGTTGACATGTGGCAAGACGCTCCTCGGGGCGCGTCTTGCTTATGCCTCTCTCCTGGAGGCGCTCAGTCAGACCCAGTGGTGACACGTGGAAAGACGCTCCTCGGGGCGCGTCTTGCTTGGGCCTCTCTCCTGGAGGCGCTCAGTCAGACCCAGTGTTGACACGTGGCAAGACGCTGCTCGGGGCGCGTCTTGCTTGGGCCTCTCTCCTGAATGCCCTCTGTCAGACCGAGTGTTGACATGTGGCAAGACTCTCCTCGGGGCGCGTCTTTCTTGGGCTTCTCTCATGGAGGCCCTCAGTCCGACCCAGTGTTGACATGTGTCAAGACGCTCCTCGGGGCGTGTCTTGCTTGGGCCTCTCTCCTGGAAGCGCTCAGTCAGACCCATTGTTGACATGTGGCAAGACGCTCCTCGGGGCGCGTCTTGCTGGGGCCTCTCTCCTGGAGGTGCTCAATCAGACCCAGTGGTGACACGTGGCAAGACGTTCCTCGGGGCGCGTCTTGCTTGGGCCTCTCTCCTGGAGGAGCTCAGTCAGACCCAGTGGTGACACGTGGCAAGACGCTCCTCGGGGCACATCTTGCTTGGGCCTCTCTCCTGGAGGCGCTAAGTCAGACCCAGTGTTGACACGTGGAAAGAGGCTCCTCGGGGCGCGTCTTGCTTGGGCCTCTCTCCTGGAGGCGCTCAGTCAGACACAGTGTTGACATGTGGCAAGACACTCCTCGGGGCGCTTCTTGCTTGGGCCTCTCTCATGGAGGCCCTCTGTCAGACCCACTGTTGACATGTGTCAAGACGCTCCTCGGGGCGCGTCTTGCTTTGGCCTCTCTCCTGGAGGCGCTCAGTCAGACCGAGTGCTGACATGTAGCAAGAAGCTCCATGGGGTGCGTCTTGCTTGGGCTTCTCTCCTGGAGGCCCTCAGTCAGACCCAATGTTGACATGTGGCAAGACGCTCCTCGGGGTACGTCTTGCTTGGGCCTCTCTCCTGGAGGCGCTCAGTCAGACCGAGTAGTGACATGTGGTAAGACGCTCCTCGGGGCGCGTCTTGCTGGGGCTTCTCTCATGGAGGCACTCAGTCAGACCCAGTGTTGACATGTGGCAAGACGCTCCTCGGGGCGCGTGTTGCTTGGACCTCTCTCCTGGAGGCGCTCAGTCAGACCCAGTGTTGACATGTTGCAAGACGCTCCTCGGGGCGCGTCTTGCTTGGGCTTCTCTCCTGGAGAGCCTCAGTCAGACCCATTGTTAACATTTGGCAAGACGCTCCTCGGGGCGCTTCTTGCTTGGGCCTCTCTCCTGGAGGCGCTCAGTCAGACTGAGTGCTGACATGTGGCAAGACGCTCCTCGGGGCGCGTCTTGCTGGGGCCTCTTTCCTGGAGGCGCTCAGTCAGACCCAGTGTTGACATGTGGCAAGACGCTCCTCGGGCGTTTCTTGCTTGGGCCTCTTTCCTGGAGGCGCTCAGTCAGACCCAGAGGTGACATGTGGCAAGACGCTCCTCGGGCCTCTCTCCTGGAGGCGCTAGGTCAGACCCAGTGTTGACATGTGGCAAGACGCTCCTCGGGGAGCGTCTTGCTTGGGCCTCTCTCCTGGAGGTGCTCAGTCAGACCCAGTGTTGACATGTGGCAAGACGCTCCTCGGGGCGCGTCTTGCTGGGGCTTCTCTCATGGACGCACTCAGTCAGACCCAGTGTTGACATGTGGCAAGATGCTCCTCGGGGCACGTCATGCTTGGGCCTCTCTCCTGGAGGGGCTCAGTCAGACCCAGAGGAGACATGTGTCAAGTCGCTCCTCGGGGCGCGTCTTGCTTGGGCTTCTCTACTGGACGCGCTCAGTCAGACCGAGTGCTGACATGTGGCAAGACGCTCCTCAGGGCGCGTCTTGCTTGGGCCTCTCTCCTGGAGGCGCTCAGTCAGACCCAGTGTTCACATGTGGCAAGACGCTCCTCGGGGCGCGTCTTGCTTTGGCCTTTCTCCTGGAGGCGCTCAGTCAGACCCAGTGTTGACATGTGGCAAGACGCTCCTCGGGGCGCGTCTTGCTTGGGCCTCTCTCCTGGAGGCCCTCAGTCAGACCCATTGTTGACATGTGGCAAGACGCTCCTCGGGGCGCGTCTTATTTGGGCCTCTCTCCTGGAGGCCCTCATTCAGACCCAGTGTTGACATGTGGCAAGACGCTCCTCGGGGCGCAACTTGCTTGGGATTTTCTCCTGGAGGCCCTCAGTCAGACCCATTGTTGACATGTGGCAAGACGCTCCTCGGGGCACGTCTTGCTTGGGCCTCTCTCCTGGAGGCGCTCAGTCAGACAGAGTAGTGACATGTGGCAAGACGCTCCTCGGGGCGCGTCTTACTTGGACCTCCCTCCTGGAGGCGCTCAGTCAGACCGAGTAGTGACATGTGGCAAGACGCTCCTCGGGGCGCGTCTTGCTTGGACCTCTCTCCTGGAGGCGCTCAGTTAAACCGAGTAGTGACATGTGGCAAGACGCTCCTCGGGGCGCGTCTTGCTGGGGCCTCTCTCCTGGAGGAGCTCAGTCAGACCCAGTGGTGACACGTGGCAAGACGCTCCTCAGGGCGCATCTTGCTTGGGCCTCTCTCCTGGAGGCGCTAAGTCAGACCCAGTGTTCACATGTGGCAAGACGCTCCTCGGGGCACATCTTGCTTGGGCCTCTCTCCTGGAGGCGCTCAGTCAGACCCAGTGTTGACATGTGGCAAGACGCTCCTCGGGGCGCGTCTTGCTTGGGCCTCTCTCCTGGAGGCGCTCAGTCAGACCGAGTGCTGACATGTGGCAAACCGCTCCTCGGGGCGCGTCTTGCTTGGGCTTCTCTCCTGGAGGCCCTCAGTCAGACCCATTGTTGACATGTGGCAAGACGCTCCTCGGGGCACGTCTTGCTTGGGCCTCTCTCCTGGAGGCGCTCAGTCAGACAGAGTAGTGACATGTGGCAAGACGCTCCTCGGGGCGCGTCTTGCTGGGGCTTCTCTCATGGAGGCACTCAGTCAGACCCAGTGTTGACATGTGGCAAGACGCTCCTCGGGGCGCGTCTTGCTTGGACCTCTCTCCTGGAGGCGCTAAGTCAGACCCAGTGTTGACACGTGGCAAGAAGCTCCTCGGGGCGCGTCTTGCTTGGGCCTCTCTCCTGGAGGCGCTCAGTCAGACCCAGTGTTGACATGTGGCAAGACACTCCTCGGGGCGCGTCTTGCTTTGGCCTCTCTCATGGAGGCCCTCAGTCAGACCCATTGTTGACATGTGGCAAGACGCTCCTCGGGGCGCATATTGCTTGGGCCTCTCTCCTGGATGCCCTCTGTCAGACCCAGTGTTGACATGTGGCAAGACTCTCCTCGGGGCCCGTCTTGCTTGGGCTTCTCTCATGGAGGCCCTCAGTCAGACCCAGTGTTGACATGTGTCAAGACGCTCCTCGGGGCGTGTCTTGCTTGGGCCTCTCTCCTGGAGGCGCTCAGTCAGACCCAGTGTTGACATGTGGCAAGACGCTCCTCGGGGTGCTTCTTGCTTGGGCTTCTCTCCTGGAGGCCCTCAGTCAGACCCATTGTTGACATGTGGCAAGACGCTCCTCGGGGTACGTCTTGCTTGGGCCTCTCTCCTGGAGGCGCTCAGTCAGACCGAGTAGTGACATGTGGCAAGACGCTCCTCGGGGCGCGTCTTGCTGGGGCTTCTCTCATGGAGGCACTCAGTCAGACCCAGTGTTGACATGTGGCAAGACGCTCCTCGGGGCGCGTGTTGCTTGGACCTCTCTCCTGGAGGCGCTCAGTCAGACCGAGTAGTGACATGTGGCAAGACGCTCCTCGGGGCGCGTCTTGCTTGGGCCTCTCTCCTGGAGGCGCTCAGTCAGACCCAGTGTTGACATGTGGCAAGACGCTCCTCGGGGCGCGTCTTGCTTGGGCTTCTCTCCTGGAGAGCCTCAGTCAGACCCATTGTTGACATGTGGCAAGACGCTCCTCGGGGCGCGTCTTATTTGGGCCTCTCTCCTGGAGGCCCTCATTCAGACCCAGTGTTGACATGTGGCAAGACGCTCCTCGGGGCGCTTCTTGCTTGGGATTTTCTCCTGGAGGCCCTCAGTCAGACCCATTGTTGACATGTGGCAAGACGCTCCTCGGGGCACGTCTTGCTTGGGCCTCTCTCCTGGAGGCGCTCAGTCAGACAGAGTAGTGACATGTGGCAAGACGCTCCTCGGGGCGCGTCTTACTTGGACCTCCCTCCTGGAGGCGCTCAGTCAGACCGAGTAGTGACATGTGGCAAGACGCTCCTCGGGGCGCGTCTTGCTTGGACCTCTCTCCTGGAGGCGCTCAGTTAAACCGAGTAGTGACATGTGGCAAGACGCTCCTCGGGGCGCGTCTTGCTGGGGCCTCTCTCCTGGAGGAGCTCAGTCAGACCCAGTGGTGACACGTGGCAAGACGCTCCTCAGGGCGCATCTTGCTTGGGCCTCTCTCCTGGAGGCGCTAAGTCAGACCCAGTGTTCACATGTGGCAAGACGCTCCTCGGGGCGCATCTTGCTTGGGCCTCTCTCCTGGAGGCGCTCAGTCAGACCCAGTGTTGACATGTGGCAAGACGCTCCTCGGGGCGCGTCTTGCTTGGGCCTCTCTCCTGGAGGCGCTCAGTCAGACCGAGTGCTGACATGTGGCAAACCGCTCCTCGGGGCGCGTCTTGCTTGGGCTTCTCTCCTGGAGGCCCTCAGTCAGACCCATTGTTGACATGTGGCAAGACGCTCCTCGGGGCACGTCTTGCTTGGGCCTCTCTCCTGGAGGCGCTCAGTCAGACAGAGTAGTGACATGTGGCAAGACGCTCCTCGGGGCGCGTCTTGCTGGGGCTTCTCTCATGGAGGCACTCAGTCAGACCCAGTGTTGACATGTGGCAAGACGCTCCTCGGGGCGCGTCTTGCTTGGACCTCTCTCCTGGAGGCGCTAAGTCAGACCCAGTGTTGACACGTGGCAAGAAGCTCCTCGGGGCGCGTCTTGCTTGGGCCTCTCTCCTGGAGGCAACCAGTCAGACCCAGTGTTGACATGTGGCAAGACACTCCTCGGGGCGCGGCTTGCTTGGGCCTCTGTCATGGAGGCCCTCAGTCAGACCCATTGTTGACATGTGGCAAGACGCTCCTCGGGGCGCATATTGCTTGGGCCTCTCTCCTGGATGCCCTCTGTCAGACCCAGTGTTGACATGTGGCAAGACTCTCCTCGGGGCCAGTCTTGCTTGGGCTTCTCTCATGGAGGCCCTCAGTCAGACCCAGTGTTGACATGTGTCAAGACGCTCCTCGGGGCGTGTCTTGCTTGGGCCTCTCTCCTGGAGGCGCTCAGTCAGACCCAGTGTTGACATGTGGCAAGACGCTCCTCGGGGTGCTTCTTGCTTGGGCTTCTCTCCTGGAGGCCCTCAGTCAGACCCATTGTTGACATGTGGCAAGACGCTCCTCGGGGTACGTCTTGCTTGGGCCTCTCTCCTGGAGGCGCTCAGTCAGACCGAGTAGTGACATGTGGCAAGACGCTCCTCGGGGCGCGTCTTGCTGGGGCTTCTCTCATGGAGGCACTCAGTCAGACCCAGTGTTGACATGTGGCAAGACGCTCCTCGGGGCGCGTGTTGCTTGGACCTCTCTCCTGGAGGCGCTCAGTCAGACCGAGTAGTGACATGTGGCAAGACGCTCCTCGGGGCGCGTCTTGCTTGGGCCTCTCTCCTGGAGGCGCTCAGTCAGACCCAGTGTTGACATGTGGCAAGACGCTCCTCGGGGCGCGTCTTGCTTGGGCTTCTCTCCTGGAGAGCCTCAGTCAGACCCATTGTTGACATTTGGCAAGACGCTCCTCGGGGCGCTTCTTGCTTGGGCCTCTCTCCTGGAGGCGCTCAGTCAGACCGAGTGCTGACATGTGGCAAGACGCTCCTCGGGGCGCGTCTTGCTGGGGCCTCTCTCCTGGAGGCGCTCAGTCAGACCCAGTGTTGACATGTGTCAAGACGCTCCTCGGGCGTTTCTTGCTTGGGCCTCTCTCCTGGAGGCGCTCAGTCAGACCCAGAGGTGACATGTGGCAAGACGCTCCTCGGGCGTTTCTTGCTTGGGCCTCTCTCCTGGAGGCGCTCAGTCAGACCCAGAGGTGACATGTGGCAAGACGCTCCTCGGGCCTCTCTCCTGGAGGCGCTCAGTCAGACACAGTGTTGACATGTGGCAAGACGCTCCTCGGGGCGCGTCTTTCTTGGGCCTCTCTCCTGGAGGTGCTCAGTCAGACCCAGTGTTGACATGTGGCAAGACGCTCCTCGGGGCGCGTCTTGCTGGGGCTTCTCTCATGGAGGCACTCAGTCAGACCCAGTGTTGACATGTGGCAAGATGCTCCTCGGGGCACGTCATGCTTGGGCCTCTCTCCTGGAGGTGCTCAGTCAGACCCAGAGGAGACATGTGTCAAGTCGCTCCTCGGGGCGCGTCTTGCTTGGGCCTCTCTCCTGGAGGCGCTCAGTCAGACCGAGTGCTGACATGTGGCAAGACGCTCCTCAGGGCGCGTCTTGCTTGGGCCTCTCTCCTGGAGGCGCTCAGTCAGACCCAGTGTTCACATGTGGCAAGACGCTCCTCGGGGCGCGTCTTGCTTGGGCCTCTCTCCTGGAGGCGCTCAGTCAGGCCCAGTGTTGACATGTGGCAAGAAGCTCCTCGGGGCGCGTCTTGCTTGGGCCTCTCTCCTGGAGGTGCTCAGTCAGACCGAGTGCTGACATGTGGCAAGACGCTCCTCGGGGCGCGTCTTGCTTGGGCTTCTCTCCTGGAGGCCCTCAGTCAGACCCATTGTTGACATGTGGCAAGACGCTCCTCGGGGCGCGTCTTATTTGGGCCTCTCTCCTGGAGGCCCTCATTCAGACCCAGTGTTGACATGTGGCAAGACGCTCCTCGGGGCGCGTCTTGCTTGGGCTTCTCTCCTGGAGGCCCTCAGTCAGACCCATTGTTGACATGTGGCAAGACGCTCCTCGGGGCACGTCTTGCTTGGGCCTCTCTCCTGGAGGCTCTCAGTCAGACAGAGTAGTGACATGTGGCAAGACGCTCCTCGGGGCGCGTCTTGCTTGGACCTCCCTCCTGGAGGCGCTCAGTCAGACCGAGTAGTGACATGTGGCAAGACGCTCCTCGGGGCGCGTCTTGCTTGGACCTCTCTCCTGGAGGCGCTCAGTTAAACCGAGTAGTGACATGTGGCAAGACGCTCCTCGGGGCGCGTCTTGCTGGGGCCTCTCTCCTGGAGGAGCTCAGTCAGACCCAGTGGTGACACGTGGCAAGACGCTCCTCGGGGCGCGTCTTGCTTGGGCCTCTCTCCTTGAGGCGCTCAGTCAGACCCAGTGTTGACATGTAGCAAGACACTCCTCGGGGCGCTTCTTGCTTGGGCCTCTCTCATGGAGGCCCTCTGTCAGACCCAGTGTTGACATGTGTCAAGACGCTCCTCGGGGCGCATCTTGCTTTGGCCTCTCTCCTGGAGGCGCTCAGTCAGACCGAGTGCTGACATGTGGCAAGAAGCTCCTCGGGGCGCGTCTTCCTTGGGCTTCTCTCCTGGAGGCCCTCAGTCAGACCCATTGTTGACATGTGGCAAGACGCTCCTCGGGGCGCGTATTGCTTGGGCCTCTCTCCTGGATGCCCTCTGTCAGACCCAGTGTTGACATGTGGCAAGACTCTCCTCGGGGCGCGTCTTGCTTGGGCTTCTCACATGGAGGCCCTCAGTCAGACCCAGTGTTGACATGTGTCAAGACGCTCCTCGGGGCGTGTCTTGCTTGGGCCTCTCTCCTGGATGCGCTCAGTCAGACCCAGTGTTGACATGTGGCAAGATGCTCCTCGGGGCGCTTCTTTCTTGGGCTTCTCTCCTGGAGGCCCTCAGTCAGACCCATTGTTGACATGTGGCAAGACGCTCCTCGGGGCACGTCTTGCTTGGGCCTCTCTCCCGGAGGCGCTCAGACAGACCGAGTAGTGACATGTGACAAGACGCTCCTCGGGGCGCTTCTTGCTTGGGCTTCTCTCCTGGAGGCCCTCAGTCAGACCCAGTGTTGACATGTGGCAAGACGCTCCTCGGGGCACGTCTTGCTTGGGCCTCTCTCCTGGAGGCGCTCAGTCAGACCCAGTGTTGACATGTGGCAAGACGCTCCTCGGGGCGCGTCTTGCTTGGGCCTCTCTCCTGGAGGTGCTCAGTCAGACCGAGTGCTGACATGTGGCAAGACGCTCCTCGGGGCGCGTCTTGCTTGGGCTTCTCTCCTGGAGGCCCTCAGTCAGACCCATTGTTGACATGTGGCAAGACGCTCCTCGGGGCGCGTCTTATTTGGGCCTCTCTCCTGGAGGCCCTCATTCAGACCCAGTGTTGACATGTGGCAAGACGCTCCTCGGGGCGCGTCTTGCTTGGGCTTCTCTCCTGGAGGCCCTCAGTCAGACCCATTGTTGACATGTGGCAAGACGCTCCTCGGGGCACGTCTTGCTTGGGCCTCTCTCCTGGAGGCTCTCAGTCAGACAGAGTAGTGACATGTGGCAAGACGCTCCTCAGGGCGCGTCTTGCTTGGACCTCCCTCCTGGAGGCGCTCAGTCAGACCGAGTAGTGACATGTGGCAAGACGCTCCTCGGGGCGCGTCTTGCTTGGACCTCTCTCCTGGAGGCGCTCAGTTAAACCGAGTAGTGACATGTGGCAAGACGCTCCTCGGGGCGCGTCTTGCTGGGGCCTCTCTCCTGGAGGAGCTCAGTCAGACCCAGTGGTGACACGTGGCAAGACGCTCCTCGGGGCGCGTCTTGCTTGGGCCTCTCTCCTTGAGGCGCTCAGTCAGACCCAGTGTTGACATGTAGCAAGACACTCCTCGGGGCGCTTCTTGCTTGGGCCTCTCTCATGGAGGCCCTCTGTCAGACCCAGTGTTGACATGTGTCAAGACGCTCCTCGGGGCGCATCTTGCTTTGGCCTCTCTCCTGGAGGCGCTCAGTCAGACCGAGTGCTGACATGTGGCAAGAAGCTCCTCGGGGCGCGTCTTCCTTGGGCTTCTCTCCTGGAGGCCCTCAGTCAGACCCATTGTTGACATGTGGCAAGACGCTCCTCGGGGCGCGTATTGCTTGGGCCTCTCTCCTGGATGCCCTCTGTCAGACCCAGTGTTGACATGTGGCAAGACTCTCCTCGGGGCGCGTCTTGCTTGGGCTTCTCACATGGAGGCCCTCAGTCAGACCCAGTGTTGACATGTGTCAAGACACTCCTCGGGGCGCGTCTTGCTTGGGCCTCTCTCATGGAGGCCCTCTGTCAGACCCAGTGTTGACATGTGTCAAGACGCTCCTCGGGGCGCGTCTTGCTTTGGCCTCTCTCCTGGAGGCGCTCAGTCAGACCGAGTGCTGACATGTGGCAAGAAGCTCCTCGGGGCGCGTCTTGCTTGGGCTTCTCTCCTGGAGGTGCTCAAAAAGACCCACTGTTGACATGTGACAAGACGCTCCTCGGGGCGCGTCTTGCTTGGGCCTCTCTCCTGGAGGCGCTCAGTCAGACCCAGTGGTGACATGTGGCAAGACACTCCTCGGGGCGCGTCTTGCTTGGGCCTGTCTCCTGGAGGCCCTCTGTCAGACCGAGTGTTGACATGTGGCAAGACTCTCCTCGGGGCGCGTCTTGCTTGGGCTTCTCTCATGGAGGCCCTCAGTAAGACCCAGTGTTGACATGTGTCAAGACGCTCCTCGGGGCGTGTCTTGCTTGGGCCTCTCTCCTGGAGGCGCTCAGTCAGACCCAGTGTTGACATGTGGCAAGACGCTCCTCGGGGCGCGTCTTGCTTGGGCCTCTCTCCAGAAGTGCCTCAATCAGACCCAGTGTTGACACGTGTCAAGACGCTCCTCGGGGCGCGTCTTACTTGGGCCACTCTCCTGGAGGCGCTCAGTCAGACTGAGTAGTGACATGTGGCCTGACGCTCCTCGTGGCGCGTGTTGCTTGGGCCTCTCTCCTGGAGGCGCTCAGTCAGACCAAGTGGTGACATGTGGCAAGACACTCCTCGGGGCCCATCTTGCTTGGGCCTCTCTCATGGAGGCCCTCTGTCAGACCCAGTGTTGACATGTGTCAAGACGCTCCTCGGGGCGCGTCTTGCTTTGGCCTCTCTCCTGGAGGCGCTCAGTCAGACTGAGTGCTGACATGTGGAAAGAAGCTCCTCGGGGCGCGTCTTGCTTGGGCTTCTCTCCTGGAGGCCCTCAGTAAGACCCATTGTTGACATGTGGCAAGACGCTCCTCGGGGCGCGTCTTGCTTGGGCCTCTCTCCTGGAGGCGCTCAGTCAGACCGAGTGCTGACATAAGGAAAGACGCTCCTCGGGGCGCGTCTTGCTGGGGCCTCTCTCCTGGAGGCGCTCAATCAGACTCAGTGGTGACACGTGGCAAGACGCTCCTCGGGGCGCGTCTTGCTTGGGCCTCTCTCCTGGAGGCGCTCAGTCAGACCCAGTGGTGACACGTGGCAAGACGCTCCTCGGGGCGCGTCTTGCTTGGGCCTCTCTCCTGGAGGTGCTCAGTCAGACCCAGTGTTGACACGTGGCAAGACGCTCCTCGGGGCGCATCTTGCTTGGGCCTCTCTCCTGGAGGCGCTCAGTCAGACCCAGTGTTGACGTGTGGCAAGACACTCCTCGGGGCGCGTCTTGCTTGGGCCTCTCTCATGGAGGCCCTCTGTCAGACCCAGTGTTGACGTGTGTGTGTGTGTGTGTGTGTGTGTGTGTGTTTGTGTGTGTGTGTGTGTGTGTGTGTGTGTGTGTGTGTGTGTGTGTGTGTGTGTGTGTGTGTGTGTGTGTGTGTGTGTGTGTGTGTGTGTGTGTGAAACAAATAAAGATAAATATAGCTAGTGCGGCCACGAGCAGTCGTGCAGGGTAGAGGCTGCGCGAAAACGCCTCTAAAACAAGCGCGTGCCCACGCCCGATCCGTGGAAGCACGTAGAACTAGCAAACGTACTAGCAGAAATCAACGATCGCACACGGGTCATTGAGTGTGTACAGGGTTCGTCTGCGTGTGTGGCATTGGGCAATCTAGCGGCAACCGAGTGGCCTGAAGGCGGAACCGGCCAACCCGTCGCCCTCACCATCGTTGCGCTTCGAGATGAACTATTGCTAAAGATGATCGTCTTCGTCAACCACGGCGCTACCAGAGTTACCACGACATGCGCCTTAAAAGCGTTCTCGTTTGGGTCAGCGCCACCAGAATTGAATCGGCAAGTCAGCGGATATTACACAACTCGTAACGAAGACCCTCTCCACGACCTCGCGGCCAGTGTGCGCAGTGTACAGCAAATGACAAACGATGTTGCGAGCGATATATCGGAAAAACTTTGCACTGACGCGACGGTCGCCACTGCAGGTTGTGTGAGTCTCGCGCAAAGTGCCATATCAAACGTGCGCAAGCTAGTGACAAGCAACTTCACCAGATCCGTAGATTCTGCATACGCTCGGATACGAATGAAAGTATCGAGAGATAACACCGACACGAGTTGCGCGACGGCGCTGGCTGCAGTCGCTACAACACTGAAATTATTAATCAACGTAATTGTGATCGTAATGGCGTTTCGAGTGTGCACCAGAAACTACAACCATTACTACAGAAAACTGGCATGAGGGTCGCAGTCTAAAGTTATGTTGGTGTCTCGCATCGACCGTCGACGGCCGTTTGCCAGCGGCTGAAAATGGCACAGTTGACGAAATGGAAACGCCGACCGACGATAGTGCACTCTCGCAATTTCCAACCGCACCATCTCAGGAGACAGACCACAGAGTCATATTAGCGGAGGGTAGATAGAAAATGCGCAAACCGCCGCAACCGCCCATATACATACTATACGAGTTCAACATAGAGTGGAGTAAGAAGTTACTACCGATCGTATTTCCAACGTGAAAGCAGCTAGTGTGTGACGCTTTACTTGAGTATTACAGAGGTTGCGATGTCCTGTGTTCCACGAGCGCATGGAAACAAGTGAACGAACTTCTACGGACCGTACTGTTGGGGTATGAGCGAGCTGTAAAATCAATACACACTAGACACGCGGACTTTGCCGCATTACTGGACACGCATATCGCCACAACAAAACCGGGTCAAGTGTTCGGGGCGTCACCGCGCTCGACTATACACGTCTTGGCCTACCACGAGTACATGAGCCCACAGATCCTAAGCGAGGTCGAAGCCGTTGTGTCTATCCAACGCAAATTCAGCACAGCCGTGCGCGCTAAGACAAGTCCCTCTAGACTGCTGGAAACTTTGGAAACGTGGAAGGCTGGCGTGTACGCGCTTTCTACACATCTCAACGGTATGATCGCGATACTCTCGGCCGCACAACAACTAATGGTCATGTGTTCGAAAGGTCTGATCAGGTCTGACATGACCCGTTGTCAATCCACGTCGAGCGTGCACTCACACACGGATATCCTGGCGTACAGTAAAGCGATGGCGACCTCTACGCTCACGTTGATCGCCGATGTTTCGAAGGGCAATCGAGTGTGTTGGCTGACGAAAGCTATGGTGACCGACGGTCGCGTCGACTACAATGTGCCTCACTGCGACTGGAGAGGCGTATGTGATCCTTTGCAAATCGACAACACCACCGCGGTCGAGTGCGAAGTCACGGTCGGCGGCGTGTTGTCCTTACTGTGCCCCATACAATGTGACGGTCCGTGTCACGGACCGGTGTGTTCCGACCCGACTAACGAAACGTACCAGGTGATAACATTCCATCCGCCCATTACAGCGGAGCGAGCGTTTCGCCACACTCCCAAACCAAGGTTAATAGTTGTAGCGCACGCCCTTTCGGACCTCGGTGCACGCGAAACACTGGCGTACACTCACAACAATGCGCTCGAGACAGCTCAAGCGTTACGCGAAACAAAGGACGTGTTCAAATCCATAGAGAATATACGGTCTTTAGCGTATGCGTATATAAAGAAGGTCGATGACATTTGCAGACCCGGCGGCGTGGGCACCACAGTAGAACAACAAGGTGCTCTCAAGCGCACACAGATACTGGCCGCATTATCACTCGTGATGTCTATCCTGGCATGCCCGTTTCTGATTTCTATGTATATTAAATTATGACAAGAGCTACTTTAGGTGGTTACGATTACACTCTGACCACGTGCCTTAGTTTCTGCTAGTGACCTATAAATACATTTGCCCACTTGCTTTCGCTGCCATTAAAGCGGCTGTACCCACACGTACAACACCCAAGAAAAAAAAAATGATCTCGCTGTCTGTACTGGGTGTACTCTCAGTAGTCGCAGTTGGTCAGGCCATGGTGGTACGCTCACATAATGCCTCTGAGATACGTCCCATCACACCACCTCCTAGACTACACGCGAAGGAGTATTCAACACCCCCTTTGTACGAAGACAACCATTATAACGAGCACAGCACAACGCTTGCTGCACGCGAAGACAACATGCAGGAGACAACGCTACCACCTGTCGTGAGAACAACGGATTCGAGTGACAACGATCGCGACTATGACGAGCACATTACAACACCCTCTGTGCACGAAGACCAGGTGCAGGAGACAACGCTACCACCTGTCGTGAGAAACAAGAGTTTGGTTAACAATGATCATCGTCGTGTCCCATTGTAAACGGGCACGCCATCGCACACATCGTACATTTGTTAACCCACCTGTATGAGACAGACTTTGAGTGTTGCATGACATCGAGATGTATTGACGTCTGTGTCAATACAGGACTCTATAAGCTGGGAGCTGGACGCTAACGACCCGTGCATGCGCCACACAAAAGGTATCGTACATGTGTTAACCCACCTGTATGCGACAGACTTTGTGTGTTGCATGACATCGAGATGTATTGACGTCTGTGTCAATACAGGACTCTATAAGCTGGGAGCTGGACGCTAACGACCCGTGCATGCGCCACACAAAAGGTAACTCGACTAACTACAAAACGCATATTGTGATGTAGAAAGTTGGCTCGACTGTTTGAATCAGCTGCAGCTGCGGTTTACTCACGAAGTGAATCGCACGGTTGTTAGAAGTACATTCGGAGCACTTAAAAAATACATCGCTCTCATCGAGTTCCGTCTCAGCGTTCACCGGCTGATGGGCAAAAGCGTGACATGGGATCGCCAGGAACTTACTTAAGGGCTATCATCTCATTTGGCATTTACTCACGGACCCAAGAAACCAGTTCCGAAAAATGGTCGAGAATTATAACTTGTCTAATAGCAACTGGAAGATATGTTGCGTCATAAGCCTCTGATGGTTCACAAGGTGCATGGTCCACTCGAAATCCTAATGCTGTATTTGTAGTACATACACTAAGTCTTCTCTGTTGATGTCAGACTAGAGTTTTATTAGAGTTTTACTTTGCAACAATGGGATTCGAGCAATTGATGTGTATATTTTTAATAGTGCACAATGCTACTATTCCTAGGCTGAATGTATGACATGGCTCTTATGTATCATTATGTATCGTTTAAATTAAGTACTAATTTAAATAAAGTCCCTCTGTCCTCAGTGCTAGGTTGTGGGTTTAATACACATTATTATGATCAACCTGTTGAATAGTATAATAACAATATTCCTGTAAAAGTCATTTAGTAATGAACAACCTCAGTTCTGTGAAAGAACATCATGTCTCTGATATGTACACTGCAGGCCTGACCGGGGTTTGCACGCAAGGGCCTGTGTGTGTGTGTGTGTGCGTGCGTGTGTGTGTGTGTGTGTGTGTGTGTGTGTGTGTGTGTGTGTGTGTGTGTGTGTGTGTGTGTGTGTGTGTGTGTGTGTGTGTGTGTGTGTGTGTGTGTGTGTGAAACAAATAAAGATATTTCCAACGTGCAAGCAGCTGGTGTGTGACGCTTTACTTGAGTATCACAGAGGTTGCGATGTCCTGTGTTCCACGAGCGCATGGAAACAAGTGAACGAACTTCTACGGACCGTACTGTTGGGGTATGAGTGAGCTGTAAAATCAATACACGCTAGACACGCGGACTTTGCCGCGTTACTGGACACGCATATCGCCACAACAAAACCGGGTCAAGTGTTCGGGGCGTCACCGCACTCGACTATACACGTCTTGGCCTACCACGAGTACATGAGCCCACAGATCCTAAGCGAGGTCGAAGCCGTTGTGTCTACCCAACGCAAATTCAGCACAGCCGTGTGCGCTAAGACAAGTCCCTCTAGACTGCTGGAAACTTTGGAAACGTGGAAGGCTGGCGTGTACGCGCTTTCTACACATCTCAACGGTATGATCGCGATACTCTCGGCCGCACAACAACTAATGGTCATGTGTTCGGAAGGTCTGATCAGGTCTGACATGACCGGTTGTCAATCCACGTCGAGCGTGCACTCACACACGGATATCCTGGCGTACAGTAAAGCGACAGCGACCTCTACGCTCACGTTGATCGCCGATGTTTCGAAGGGCAATCGTGTGTGTTGGCTGACGAAAGCTATGGTGACCGACGGTCGCGTCGACTACAATGTGCCTCATTGCGACTGGAGAGGCTTATGTGATCCTTTGCAAATCGATAACACCACCGCGGTCGAGTGCGAAGTCACGGCCGGCGGCGTGTTGTCCTTACTGTGCCCCATACAATGTGACGGTCCGTGTGACGGACCGGTGTGTTACGACCCGACTAACGAAACGTACCAGGTGATAACATTGCATCCGCCCATTACAGCGGAGCGAGCGTTTCGCCACACTCCCAAACCAAGGTTAATAGTTGTAGCGCACGCCCTTTCGGACCTCGGTGCACGTGAAACACTGGCGTACACTCACAACATCACGCTCGAGACAGCTCAAGCGTTACGCGAAACAAAGGACGTGTTCAAATCCATAGAGAATATACGGTCTTTAGCGTATGCGTATATAAAGAAGGTCGATGACATTTACAGACCCGGCGGCGTGGGCACCACAGTAGAACAACAAGGTGCTCTCAAGCGCACACAGATACTGGCCGCATTATCACTCGCGATGTTTATCCTGACATGCCCGCTTCTTATTTCTATGTATATTAAATTATGACAAGAGCTACGGTGGTTACGATTACACTCTGACCAGGTGCCTTAGTTTCTGCTAGTGACCTATGAATACATTTGCCCACTTGCTCTCACTGCCATTAAAGCGGCTGTACCCACACGTACAACACCCAAGAAAAAAAATGATCTCGCTGTCTGTACTGGGTGTACTCTCAGTAGTCGCAGTTGCTCAGGCCATGGTGGTACGCTCACATAACGCCTCTGAGATAGGTCCCATCACACCACCTCCTACACTACTCGCGAAGGAGTATTCAACACCCCCTTTGTACGAAGACAACCATTATAACGAGCACAGCACAACACTTGCCGCACGCGAAGACAACATGCAGGAGACAACGCTACCACCTGTCGTGAGAAAAACGGATTCGAGTGACAACGATTGCGACTATGACGAGCACATTACAACACCCTCTGTGCAGGAAGACCAGGTGCAGGAGACAACGCTACCACCTGTCGTGAGAAACAAGAGTTTGGTTAACAATGATCATCGTCGTGTCCCATTGTAAACGGGCGTGCCATCGCACACATCGTACATGTGTGTTAACCCACCTGTATGCGACAGACTTTGTGTGTTGCATGACATCGAGATGTATTGACGTCTGTGTCAATACAGAACTCTCTATAAGCCGGGAGCTGGACGCTAACGACCCATGCATGCGCCACACAAAAGGTATCATAGCTAGTGCGGCCACGAGCGGTCATGCAGGGTAGAGGCTGCACGAAAACGCCTCTAAAAACAAGCGCGTGCCCACGCCCGATCCGTGGAAGCACGTAGACCTAGCAAACGTACTAGCAGAAATCAACGGTCGCACACGGGTCATTGAGTGTGTACAGGGTTCGTCTGCGTGTGTGGCATTGGGCAATCTAGCGGCAACCGAGTGGCCTGAAGGCGGAACCGGCCAACCCGTCGCCCTCATCATCGTTGCGCTTCGAGATGAACTATTGCTAAAGATGATCATCCTCATCAACCACTGCGCTACCAGAGTAGCTCGTAACGAAGACCCTCTCCGCGGCCTCGCGGCCAGTTTGCGCAGTGTACAGCAAATGACAAACGATGTTGCGAGCGATATATCGGAAAAACTTTGCACTGACGCGACGGTCACCACTGCAGGTTGTGTGAGTCTCGCGCAAAGTGCCATATCAAACGTGCACAAGCTAGTGACAAGCAACTTCACCAGATCCGTAGATTCTGCATACGCTCGGATACGAATGAAAGTATCGAGAGATAACACTGACACGAGTTGCGCGACGGCGCTGGCTGCAGTCGCTACAACACTGGATTTATTAATCAACGTAATTGTGATCGTAATGGCGTTTCGAGTGTGCACCAGAAACTACAACTAGTACTACAGAAAACTGGCATGAGGGTCGCGGTCCAACGTTATGTTGGTGTCTCGCATCGACCGTCGACGGCCGTTTGCCAGCGGCTGAAAATGGCACAGTTGACGAAATGGAAACGCCGACCGTCGATAGTGCACTCTCGCAAGTTCCAGCCGCACCATCTCAGGAGACAGACCACAGAGTCATATTAGCGGAGGGTAGATAGAAAATGCGCAAACCGCCGCAACCGCCCATATACATACTATACGAGTTCAACATAGAGTGGAGTAAGAAGTTACTACCGATTGTGCTTTCTACACATCTCAACGGTATGATCGCGATACTCTTGGCCGCACAACAACTAATGGTCATGTGTTCAGATGGTCTAATCAGGTCTGACATGACCGGTTGTCAATCGACGTCGAGCGTGCACTCACACACGGATATCCTGGCGTACAGTAAAGCGACAGCGACCTCTACGCTCACGTTGATCACTGATGTTTCGAAGGGCAATCGAGTGTGTTGGCTGACGAAAGCTATGGTGACCGACGGTCGCGTCGACTACAATGTGCCTCATTGTGACTGGAGAGGCGTATGTGATCCTTTGCAAATCGACAACACCACCGCGGTCGAGTGCGAAGTCACGGTCGGCGGTGTGTTGTCCTTACTGTGCCCCATAAAATGTGACGGTCCGTGTCACGGACCGGTGTGTTACGACCCGACTAACGAAACGTACCAGGTGATAACATTGCATCTGCCCATTACAGCGGAGCGAGCGTTTCGCCACACTCCCAAACCAAGGTTAATAGTTGTAGCGCACGCCCTTTCAGATCTCGGTGCACGCGAAACACTGGCGTACACTCACAACATCACGCTCGAGACAGCTCAAGCGTTACGCGAAACAAAGGACGTGTTCAAATCCATAGAGAATATACGGTCTTTAGCGTATGCGTATATAAAGAAGGTCGATGACATTTACAGACCCGGCGGCGTCGGCACCACAGTAGAACAACAAGGTGCTCTCAAGCGCACACAGATACTGGCCGCATTATCACTCGCGATGTCTATCCTGACATGCCCGTTTCTGATTTCTATGTATATTAAATTATGACAAGAGCTACATTGGTTACGATTACACTCTGACCACGTGCCTTAGTTTCTGCTAGTGACCTATAAATACATTTGACCACTTTCTCTCACTGCCATTAAAGCGGCTGTACCCACACGTACAACACCCAAGAAAAAAAAATGATCTCGCTGTCTGTACTGGGTGTACTCTCAGTAGTCGCAGTTGCTCAGGCCATGGTGGTACGCTCACATAACGCCTCTGAGATACGTCCCATCACACCACCTCCTACACTACTCGCGAAGGAGTATTCAACACCCCCTTTGTACGAAGACAACCATTATAACGAGCACAGCACAACGCTTGCAGCACGCGAAGACAACATGCAGGAGACAACGCTACCACCTGTCGTGAGAACAACGGATTCGAGTGACAACGATCGCGACTATGACGAGCACATTACAACACCCTCTGTGCACGAAGACCAGGTGCAGGAGACAACGCTACCACCTGTTGTGAGAAACAAGAGTTTGGTTAACAATGATCATCGTCGTGTACCATTGTAAACGGGCGTGCCATCGCACACATCGTACATGTGTGTTAACCCACCTGTATGCGACAGACTTTGTGTGTTGCATGACATCGAGATGTATAGATGTCTGTGTCAATACAGGACTCTATAAGCCGGGAGCTGGACGCTAACGACCCGTGCATGCGCCTTACAAAAGGTATTGTACATGTGTTAACCCACCTGTATGCGACAGACTTTGTGTGTTGCATGACATCGAGATGTATTGACGTCTGTGTCAATACAGGACTCTCTAAGCTGGGAGCTGGACGCTAACAACCCGTGCATGCGCCACACAAAAGGTAACTCGACTAACTACAAAACGCATATTGTGATGTAGAAAGTTGGCTTGACTGTTTGAATCAGCTGCAGCTGCGGTTTACTCACGAAGTGAATCGCACGCTTGTTAGAAGTACATTCGGAGCACTTAAAGAATACATCGCTCTCATCGAGTTCCGTCTCAGCATTCACCGGCTGATGGGCAAGAGCGTGACATGGGATCGCCAGGAACTTACTTAAGGACTATCATCTCATTTGGCATTTACTCACGGACCCAAGAAACCAGTTCCGAAAAATGGTTGAGAATTATAACTTGTCTAATAGCAACTGGAAGATATGTTGCGTCATAAGCCTCTGAAAGTTCACAAGGTGCACGGTCCACTGGAAATCCTAATTCTGTATTTGTAGTACATACACTAAGTCTTCTCTGTTGATATCAGACTAGAGTTTTATTAGAGTTTTACTTTGCAACAATGGGATTCGAGCAATTGATGTGTATATTTTTAATAGTGCACAATGCTACTATTCCTAGGCTGAATGTATGACATGGCTCTTATGTATCATTATGTATCGTTTCCATTAAGTACTAATTTAAATAAGGTCCCTCTGTCCTCAGTGCTAGGTTGTGGGTTTAATACACATTATTATGATCAACCTGTTGAATAGTATAATAACAATATTCCTGTAAAAGTCATTTAGTAATGAACAACCTCAGTTCTGTGAAAGAAAATCATGTCTCTGATGTGTACACTGCAGGCCGGACCGGGGTTTGCACGCAAGGGCCTGTGTGTGTGTGTGTGTGTGTGTGTGTGTGTGTGTGTGTGTGTGTGTGTGTGTTTGTGTGTGTGTGTGTGTGTGTGTGTGTGTGTGTGTGTGTGTGTGTGTGTGTGTGAAACAAATAAAGATAAATCACATCAGAGACATGATGTTCTTTCACAGAACTGAGGTTGTTCATTACTAAATGACTTTTACAGGAATATTGTTATTATACTATTCAACAGGTTGATCACAATAGGCATGTCATACATTCAGCCTAGGAATAGTAGTATTGTGCACTATTGAAAATATACACATCAATTGCTCGAATCCCATTGTTGCAAAGTAAAACTCTAATAAAACTCTAGTCTGACATCAACAGAGAAGACTTAGTGTATGTACTACAAATACAGCATTAGGATTTCGAGTGGACCGTGCACCTTGTGAACCATCAGAGGCTTATGACGCAATATATCTTCCAGTTGCTATTAGACAAGTTATCACAATTACGTTGTTGCGTACACGCCAGCCTTCCACGTTTCCAAAGTTTCCAGCAGTCTAGAGGGACTTGTCTTAGCGCGCACGGCTGTGCTGAATTTGCGTTGGATAGACACAACGGCTTCGACCTCGCTTAGGATCTTGTGGGCTCATGTACTCGTGGTATGCCAAGACGTGTATAGTCAAGCGCGGTGACGCCCCGAACACTTGACCCGGTTTTGTTGTGGCGATTTGCGTGTCCAGTAACGCGGCAAAGTCCGCGTGTCTAGTGTGTATTGATTTTACAGCTCGCTCATACCCCAACAGTACGGTCCGTAGAAGTTCGTTCACTTGTTTCCATGCGCTCGTGGAACACAGGACATCCCAACCTCTGTAATACTCAAGTAAAGCGTCACACACTAGCTGCTTTCACGTTGGAAATACGATCGGTAGTAACTTCTTACTCCACTCTATGTTGAACTCGTATAGTATGTATATGGGCGGTTGCGGCGGTTTGCGCATTTTCTATCTACCCTCCGCTAATATGACTCTGTGGTCTGTCTCCTGAGATGGTGCGGTTGGAACTTGCGAGAGTGCACTATCGACGGTCGGCGTTTCCATTTCGTCAACTGTGCCATTTTCAGCCGCTGGCAAACGGCCGTCGACGGTCGATGCGAGACACCAACATAACGTTAGACTGCGACCCTCATGCCAGTTTTCTGTAGTAATGGTTGTAGTTTCTGGTGCACACTCGAAACGCCATTACGATCACAATTACGTTGATTAATAAATTCAGTGTTGTAGCGACTGCAGCCAGCGCCGTCGCGCAACTCGTGTCGGTGTTATCTCTCGATACTTTCATTCGTATCCGAGCTTATGCAGAATCTACGGATCTGGTGAAGTTGCTTGTCACTAGCTTGCGCACGTTTGATATGGCACTTTGCGCGAGACTCACACAACCTACAGTGGCGACCGTTGCGTCAGTGCAAAGTTTTTCCGATATATCGCTCGCAACATCGTTTGTCATTTGCTGTACACTGCTCACACTGGCCGCGAGGTCGCGGAGAGGGTCTTCGTTACGAGCTACTCTGGTAGCGCCGTGGTTGATGAGGACGATCATCTTTAGCAATAGTTCATCTCGAAGCGCAACGATGGTGAGGGCGACGGGTTGGCCGGTTCTGCCTTCAGGCCACTCGGTTGCCGCTAGATTGCCCAATGCCACACACGCAGACGAACCCTGTACACACTCAATGACCCGTGTGCAATCGTTGATTTCTGCTAGTACGTTTGCTAGTTCTACGTGCTTCCACGGATCGGGCGTGGGCACGCGCTTGTTTTTAGAGGCGTTTTCGAACAGCCTCTACCCTGCACGACCGCTCGTGGCCACACTAGCTATATTTATCTTTATTTGTTTCACACACACACACACACACACACACACACACACACACACACACACACACACACACACACACACACACACACACACACAGGCCCTTGCGTGCAAACCCCGGTCAGGCCTGCAGTGTACACATCAGAGACATGATGTTCTTTCACAGAACTGAGGTTGTTCATTACTAAATGACTTGTACAGGAATAGTGTTATTATACTATTCAACAGGTTGATCATAATAATGTGTATTAAACCCACAACCTAGCACTGAGGACAGAGGGACTTTATTTAAATTAGTACTTAATGGAAACGATACATAATGATACACAAGAGCCATGTCATACATTCAGCCTAGGAATAGTAGCATTGTGCACTATTAAAAATATACATATCAATTGCTCGAATCCCATTGTTGCAAAGTAAAATTCTAATAAAACTCTAGTCTGACATCAACAGAGAAGACTTAGTGTATGTACTACAAATACAGCATTAGGATTTCGAGTGGACCGTGCACCTTGTGAACCATCAGAGGCTTATGACGCAACATATCTTCCAGTTGCTATTAGACAAGTTATAATTCTCGACCATTTTTCGGAACTGGTTTCTTGGGTCCGTGAGTAAATGCCAAATGAGATGATAGCCCTTAAGTAAGTTCCTGGCGATCCCATGTCACGCTTTTGCCCATCAGCCGGTGAACGCTGAGACGGAAGTCGATGAGAGCGATGTATTTTTTAAGTGCTCCGAATGTACTTCTAACAACCGTGCAATTCACCTCGTGAGTAAACCGCAGCTGCAGCTGATTCAAACAGTCGAGCCAACTTTCTACATCACAATATGCGTTTTGTAGTTAGTCGAGTTACCTTTTGTGTGGCGCATGCACGGGTCGTTAGCGTCCAGCTCCCAGCTTATAGAGTCCTGTATTGACACAGACGTCAATACATCTCGATGTCATGCAACACACAAAGTCTGTCGCATACAGGTGGGTTAACACATGTACGATACCTTTTGTGTGGCGCATGCACGGGTCATTAGCGTCCAGCTCCCAGCTTATAGAGTCCTGTATTGACACAGACGTCAATACATCTCGATGTCATGCAACACTCAAAGTCTGTCTCATACAGGTGGGTTAACACACATGTACGATGTGTGCGATAGCGCGCCCGTTTACAATGGGACACGACGATGATCATTGTTAACCAAACTCTTGTTTCTCACGACAGGTGGTAGCGTTGTCTCCTGCACCTGGTCTTCGTGCACAGAGGGTGTTGTAATGTGCTCGTCATAGTCGCGATCGTTGTCACTCGAATCCGTTGTTCTCACGACAGGTGGTAGCGTTGTCTCCTGCATGTTGTCTTCGCGTGCGGCAAGCGTTGTGCTGTGCTCGTTATAATGGTTGTCTTCGTACAAAGGGGGTGTTGAATACTCCTTCGCGAGTAGTCTAGGAGGTGGTGTGATGGGACGTATCTCAGAGGCATTATGTGTGCGTACCACCATGGCCTGACCAACTGCGACTACTGAGAGTACACCCAGTACAGACAGCGAGATCATTTTTTTTTCTTGGGTGTTGTACGTGTGGGTACAGCCGCTTTAATGGCAGCGAAAGCAAGTGGGCAAATGTATTTATAGGTCACTAGCAGAAACTAAGGCACGTGGTCAGAGTGTAATCGTAACCACCTAAAGTAGCTCTTGTCATAATTTAATATACATAGAAATCAGAAACGGGCATGTCAGGATAGACATCACGAGTGATAATGCGGCCAGTATCTGTGTGCGCTTGAGAGCATCTTGTTGTTCTACTGTGGTGCCCACGCCGCCAGGTCTGCAAATGTCATCGACCTTCTTTATATACGCATACTCTAAAGACCGTATATTCTCTATGGATTTGAACACGTCCTTTGTTTCGCGTAACGCTTGAGCTGTCTCGAGCGCATTGTTGTGAGTGTACGCCAGTGTTTCGCGTGCACCGAGGTCCGAAAGGGCGTGCGCTACAACTATTAACCTTGGTTTGGGAGTGTGGCGAAACGCTCGCTCCGCTGTAATGGGCGGATGCAATGTTATCACCTGGTACGTTTCGTTAGTCGGGTCGTAACACACCGGTCCGTGACATGGACCGTCACATTGTATGGGGCACAGTAAGGACAACACTCCGCCGACCGTGACTTCGCACTCGACCGCGGTGGTGTTGTCGATTTGCAAAGGATCACATACACCTCTCCAGTCACAATGAGGCACATTGTAGTCGACGCGACCGTCGGTCACCATAGCTTTCGTCAGCCAACACACTCGATTGCCCTTCGAAACATCGGCGATCAACGTGAGCGTAGAGGTCGCTGTCGCTTTACTGTACGCCAGGATATCCGTGTGTGAGTGCACGCTCGATGTCGATTGACAACCGGTCATGTAGGACCTGATCAGACCTTCCGAACACATGACCATTAGTTGTTGTGCGGCCGAGAGTATCGCGATCATACCGTTGAGATGTGTAGAAAGCGCGTACACGCCAGCCTTCCACGTTTCCAAAGTTTCCAGCAGTCTAGAGGGACTTGTCTTAGCGCGCACGGCTGTGCTGAATTTGCGTTGGGTAGACACAACGGCTTCGACCTCGCTTAGGATCTTGTGGGCTCATGTACTCGTGGTAGGCCAAGACGTGTATAGTCGAGCGCGGTGACGCCCCGAACACTTGACCCGGTATTGTTGTGGCGATATGCGTGTCCAGTAACACGGCAAAGTCCGCGTGTCTAGCGTGTATTGATTTTACAGCTCGCTCATACCCCAACAGTACGGTCCGTAGGAGTTCGTTCACTTGTTTCCATGCGCTCGTGGAACACAGGACATCGCAACCTCTGTGATACTCAAGTAAAGCGTCACACACCAGCTGCTTGCACGTTGGAAATACAATCGGTTGTAACTTCTTACTCCACTCTATGTTGAACTCATATAGTATGTATATGGGCGGTTGCGGCGGTTTGTGCATTTTCTATCTACCCTCCGCTAATATGACTCTGTGGTCTGTCTCCTGAGATGGTGCGGTTGGAACTTGCGAGAGTGCGCTATCGACGGTCGGCGTTTCCATTTCGTCAACTGTGCCATTTTCAGCCGCTGGCAAACGGCGGTCAACGGTCGATGCGAGACACCAACATAACGTTAGACCGCGACCCTCATGCCAGTTTTCTGTAGTACTGGTTGTAGTTTCTGGTGCACACTCGAAACGCCATTACGATCACAATTACGTTGATTAATAAATCCAGTGTTGTAGCGACTGCAGCCAGCGCCGTCGCGCAACTCGTGTCGGTGTTATCTCTCGATACTTTCATTCGTATCCGAGCGTATGCAGAATCTACGGATCTGGTGAAGTTGCTTGTCATTAGCTTGCGCACGTTTGATATGGCACTTTGCGCGAGACTCACACAACCTGCAGTGGCGACCGTCGAGTCAGTGCAAAGTTTTTCCGATATATCGCTCGCAACATCGTTTGTCATTTGCTGTACACTGCGCACACTGGCCGCGAGGTCGTGGAGAGGGTCTTCGTTACGAGTTGTGTAATATCCGCTGACTTGCCGATTCAATTCTGGTGGCGCTGACCCAAACGAGAACGCTTTTAAGGCACATGTCGTGGTAACTCTGGTAGCGCCGTGGTTGACGAAGACGATCATCTTTAGCAATAGTTCATCTCGAAGCGCAACGATGGTGAGGGCGACGGGTTGGCCGGTTCCGCCTTCAGGCCACTCGGTTGCCGCTAGATTGCCCAATGCCACACACGAGGACGAACCCTGTACACACTCAATGACCCGTGTGCGATCGTTGATTTCTGCTAGTACGTTTGCTAGTTCTACGTGCTTCCACGGATCGGGCGTGGGCACGCGCATGTTTTAGAGGCGTTTTCGCGCAGCCTCTACCCTGCACGACCGCTCGTGGCCGCACTAGCTATATTTATCTTTATTTGTTTCACACACACACACACACACACACACACACACACACACACACACACACACACACACACACACACACACACACACACACACACACACACACACACACACAAAGGCCCTTGCGTGCAAACCCCGGTCAGGCCTGCAGTGTACACATCAGAGACATGATGTTCTTTCACAGAACTGAGGTTGTTCATTACTAAATGACTTTTACAGGAATATTGTTATTATACTATTCAACAGGTTGATCATAATAATGTGTATTAAACCCACAACCTAGCACTGAGGACAGAGGGACTTTATTTGATTTAGTACTTAATGGAAACGATACATAATGATACATAAGAGCCATGTCATACATTCAGCCTAGGAATAGTAGCATTGTGCACTATTAAAAATATACACATCAATTGCTCGAATCCCATTGTTGCAAAGTAAATCTCTAATTAAAACTCTAGTCTGACATCAACAGAGAAGACTTAGTGTATGTACTACAAATACAGCATTAGGTTTTCGAGTGGACCGTGCACCTTGTGAACCATCAGAGGCTTATGACGCAACATATCTTCCAGTTGCTATTAGACAAGTTATAATTCTCGACGATTTTTCGGAACTGGTTTCTTGGGTCCGTGAGTAAATGCCAAATGAGATGATAGTCCTTAAGTAAGTTCCTGGCGATCCCATGTCACGCTCTTGCCCATCAGCCGGTGAACGCTGAGACGGAACTCGATAAGAGCGATGTATTTTTTAAGTGCTCCGAATGTACTTCTAACAAGCGTGCAATTCACTTCGTGAGTAAACCGCAGCTGCAGCTGATTCAAACAGTCGAGCCAACTTTCTACATCACAATATGCGTTTTGTAGTTAGTCGAGTTACCTTTTGTGTGGCGCATGCACGGGTCGTTAGCGTCCAGCTCCCAGCTTATAGAGTCCTGTATTGACACAGACGTCAATACATCTCGATGTCATGCAACACACAAAGTCTGTCGCATACGGGTGGGTTAACACATGTACGATACCTTTTGTGTGGCGCATGCACGGGTCGTTAGCGTCCAGCTCCCGGCTTATAGAGAGTCCTGTATTGACACAGACGTCAATACATCTCGATGTCATGCAACACACAAAGTCTGTCGCATACAGGTGGGTTAACACACATGTACGATGTGTGCGATGGCGCACCCGTTTACAATGGGACACGACGATGATCATTGTTAACCAAACTCTTGTTTCTCACGACAGGTGGTAGAGTTGTCTCCTGCACCTGGTCTTCGTGCACAGAGGGTGCTGTAATGTGCTCGTCATAGTCACGATTGTTGTCACTCGAATCCGTTGTTCTCACGACAGGTGGTAGCGTTGTCTCCTGCAGGTTGTCTTCGCGTGCGGCAAGCGTTGTGCTGTGCTCGTTATAAAGGTCTTCTTCGTACAAAGGGGGTGTTGAATACTCCTTCGTGAGTAGTCTAGGAGGTGGTGTGATGGGACGTATCTCAGTGGCGTTATGTGAGCGTACCACCATGGCCTGAGCAACTGCGACTACTGAGAGTACACCCAGTACAGACAGCGAGATCATTTTTTTTCTTGGGTTTTGTACGTGTGGGTACAGCCGCTTTAATGGCAGTGAGAGCAAGTGGGCAAATGTATTTATAGGTCACTAGCAGAAACTAAGCCACGTGGTCATAGTGTAATCGTAACCACCTAAAGTAGCTCTTGTCATAATTTAATATACATAGAAATCAGATACGGGCATGTCAGGATAGACATCACGAGTGATAATGCGGCCAGTATCTGTGTGCGCTTGAGAGCACCTTGTTGTTCTACTGTGGTGCCCACGCCGCCGGGTCTGCAAATGTCATCGACCTTCTTTATATACGCATACGCTAAAGACCGTATATTCTCTATGGATTTGAACACGTCCTTTGTTTCGTGTAAGGCTTGAGCTGTCTCGAGCGTGATGTTGTGAGCGTACGCCAGTGTTTCGCGTGCACCGAGGTCCGAAAGGGCGTGCGCTACAACTATTAACCTTGGTTTGGGAGTGTGGCGAAACGCTCGCTCCGCTGTAATGGGCGGATGCAATGTTATCACCTGGTACGTTTCGTTAGTCAGGTCGTAACACACCGGTCCGTGACACGGATCGTCACATTGTATGGGACACAGTAAGGACAACACGCCGCCGACCGTGGCTTCGCACTCGACCGCGGTGGTGTTGTCAATTTGCAAAGGATCACATACGCCTCTCCAGTCGCAATGAGGCACATTGTAGTCGACGTGACCGTCGGTCACCATAGCTTTCGTCAGCCAACACATTCGATTGCCCTTCGAAACATCGGCGATCAACGTGAGCGTAGAGGTCGCCGTCGCTTTACTGTAGGCCAGGATATCCGTGTGTGAGTGCACGCTCGACGTCGATTGACAACCGGTCATGTCAGACCTGATCAGACCTTCCGAACACATGACCATTAGTTGTTGTGCGGCCGAGAGTATCGCGATCATACCGTTGAGATGTGTAGAAAGCGCGTACACGCCAGCCTTCCACGTTTCCAAAGTTTCCAGTAGTCTAGAGGGACTTGTCTTAGCGCGCACGGCTGTGCTGAATTTGCGTTGGGTAGACAAAACGGCTTCGACCTCGCTTAGGATCTGTGGGCTCATGTACTCGTGGTAGGCCAAGACGTGCATAGTCGAGCGCGGTGACGCCCCGAACACTTGACCCGGTTTTGTTGTGGCGATATGCGTGTCCATTAATGCGGCAAAGTCCGCGTGTCTAGCGTGTATTGATTTTACAGCTCGCTCATACCCCAACAGTACGGTCCGTAGAAGTTCGTTCACTTGTTTCCATGCGCTCGTGGAACACAGGACATCGCAACCTCTGTGATACTCAAGTAAAGCGTCACACACCAGCTGCTTGCACATTGGAAATACAATCGGTAGTAACTTCTTACTCCACTTTATGTTGAACTCGTATAGTATGTATATGGGCGGTTGCGGCGATTTGCACATTTTCTATCTACCCTCCGCTAATATGACTAAGTGGTCTGTCTCCTGAGATGGTGCGGTTAGAACTTGCGAGAGTGCACTATCGACGGTCGGCGTTTCCATTTCGTCAACTGTGCCATTTTCAGCCGCTGGCAAACGGCCGTCGTCGGTCGATGCGAGACACCAACATAACGTTAGACCGTGACCCTCATGCCAGTTTTCTGTAGTACTGGTTGTAGTTTCTGGTGCACACTCGATACGCCATTAAGATCACAATTACGTTGATTAATAAATCCAGTGTTGTAGCGACTGCAGCCAGCGCCGTCGCGCAACTCGTGTCGGTGTTATCTCTCGATACTTTTATTCGTATCCGAGCGTATGCAGAATCTACGGATCTGGTGAAGTTGCTTGTCACTAGCTTCCGCACGTTTGATATGGCACTTTGCGCGAGACTCACACAACCTGCAGTGGCGACCGTCGTGTCAGTGCAAAGTTTTTCCGATATATCGCTCGCAACATCGTTTGTCATTTGCTGTACACTGCGCACACTGGCCGCGAGGTCGCGGAGAGGGTCGTCGTTACGAGCTACTCTGGTAGTGTCGTGGTTGATGAGGCTGATCATCTTTAGCAATAGTTCATCTCGAAGCGCAACGATGGTGAGGGCGACGGGTTGGCCGGTTCCGCCTTCAGGCCACTCGGTTGCCGCTAGATTGCCCAATGCCACACACGCAGACGAACCATGTACACACTCAATGACTCGTGTGCGATCGTTGATTTCTGCTAGTACGTTTGCTAGTTCTACGTGCTTCCACGGATCGGGCGTGGGCATGCGCTTTTTTTTAGAGGCGTTTTCGCGCAGCCTCTACCCTGCACGACCGATCATGGCCGCACTAGCTATATTTATCTTTATTTGTTTCACACACACACACACACACACACACACACACACACACACACACACACACACACACACACACACACACACAGGCCCTTGCGTGCGAACCCCGGTCAGGCCTGCAGTGTACAGATCACAGACATGATGTTCTTTCACAGAACTGAGGTTGTTCATTACTAAATTACTTTTACAGGAATATTGTTATTATACTATTCAACAGGTTTATCATAATAATGTGTATTAAACCCACAACCTAGCACTGAGGACAGAGGGACTTTATTTAAATTAGTACTTAATGGAAACGATACATAATGATACATAAGAGCCATGTCATACATTCAGCCTAGGAATAGTAGCATTGTGCACTATTAAAAATATACACATCAATTGCTCGAATCCCATTGTTGCAAAGTAAAACTCTAATAAAACTCTAGTCTGACATCAACAGAGAAGACTTAGTGTATGTACTACAAATACAGCATTAGGATTTCGAGTGGACCGTGCACCTTGTGAACCATCAGAGGCTTATGACGCAACATATCTTCCAGTTGCTATTAGACAAGTTAGAATTCTCAACCATTTTTCGGAACTGGTTTCTTGGGTCCGTGAGTAAATGCCAAATGAGATGATAGTCCTTAAGTAAGTTCCTGGCGATCCCATGTCACGCTCTTGCCCATCAGCCGGTGAACGCTGAGACGGAACTCGATGAGAGCGATGTATTTTTTAAGTGCTCCGAATGTACTTCTAACAAGCGTGCGATTCACTTCGTGAGTAAACCGCAGCTGCAGCTGATTCAAACAGTCGGGCCAACTTTCTACATCACAATATGCGTTTTGTAGTTAGTCGAGTTACCTTTTGTGTGGCGCATGCACGGGTCGTTAGAGTCCAGCTCCCAGCTTATAGAGTCCTGTATTGACACAGACGTCAATACATCTCGATGTCATGCAACACACAAAGTCTGTCGCATACAGGTGGGTTAACACATGTACGATACCTTTTGTGTGGCGCATGCACGGGTCGTTAGCGTCCAGCTCCCGGCTTATAGAGAGTCCTGTATTGACACAGACGTCAATACATCTCGATGTCATGCAACACACAAAGTCTGTCGCATACAGGTGGGTTAACACACATGTACGATGTGTGCGATGGCGCGCCCGTTTACAATGGGACACGACGATGATCATTGTTAACCAAACTCTTGTTTCTCACGACAGGTGGTAGCGTTGTCTCCTGCACCTGGTCTTCGTGCACAGAGGGTGTTGTAATGTGCTCGTCATAGTCGCGATCGTTGTCACTCGAATCCGTTGTTCTCACGACAGGTGGTAGCGTTGTCTCCTGCATGTTGTCTTCGCGTGCGGCAAGCGTTGTGCTGTGCTCGTTATAATGGTTGTCTTCGTACAAAGGGGGTGTTGAATACTCCTTCGCGAGTAGTCTAGGAGGTGGTGTGATGGGACGTATCTCAGAGGCGTTATGTGAGCGTACCACCATGGCCTGAGCAACTGCGACTACTGAGAGTACACCCAGTACAGACAGCAAGATCATTTTTTTTCTTGGGTGTTGTACGTGTGGGTACAGCCGCTTTAATGGCAGTGAGAGCAAGTGGTCAAATGTATTTATAGGTCACTAGCAGAAACTAAGGCACGTCGTCAGAGTGTAATCGTAACCACCGTAGCTCTTGTCATAATTTGATATACATAGAAATCAGAAACGGGCATGTCAGGATAGACATCGCGAGTGATAATGCGGCCAGTATCTGTGTGCGCTTGAGAGCATCTTGTTGTTCTACTGTGGTGCCCACGCCGCCGGGTCTGTAAATGTCATCGACCTTCTTTATATACGCATACGCTAAAGACCGTATATTCTCTATGGATTTGAACACGTCCTTTGTTTCGCGTAACGCTTGAGCTGTCTCGAGCGTGATGTTGTGAGTGTACGCCAGTGTTTCGCGTGCACCGAGGTCCGAGAAGGGAGTGCGCTACAAATATTAACCTTGGTTTGGGAGTGTGGCAAAACGCTCGCTCCGCTGTAATGGGCAGATGCAATGTTATCACCTGGTAAGTTTCGTTAGTCGGGTCGTAACACACCGGTCCGTGACACGGACCGTCACATTGTATGGGTCACAGTAAGGACAACACGCCGCCGACCGTGACTTCGCACTCGACCGCTGTGGTGTTGTCGATTTGCAAAGGATCACATACGCCTCTCGGGTCGCAATGAGGCACATTGCAACAATGGGTCTGACTGAGCGCCTCCAGGAGAGAGGCCCAAGCAAGAAGCGCCCCGAGGAGCGTCTTGCCACATGTGAACACTGGGTCTGACTGAGCGCCTCCAGGAGAGAGGCCCAAGCAAGACGCGCCCCGAGGAGCATCTTGCCACATGTCACCTCTGGGTCTGACTGAGCACCTCCAGGAGAGAGGCCCAAGCAAGAAGCGCCCCGAGGAGCGTCTTGCCACATGTGAACACTGGGTCTGACTGAGCGCCTCCAGGAGAGAGGCCCAAGCAAGACGCGCCCCGAGGAGCGTCTTGCCACATGTCACCTCTGGGTCTGACTGAGCACCTCCAGGAGAGAGGCCCAAGCAAGACGCGCCCCGAGGAGCGTCTTGTCACATGTCAACACTGGGTCTGACTGAGCGCCTCCGGGAGAGAGGCCCTAGCAAGAAACGCCCGAGGAGCGTCTTGACACATGTCAACACTGGGTCTGACTGAGTGCCTCCATGAGAGAAGCCCCAGCAAGACGCGCCCCGAGGAGCGTCTTGTCACATGTCACTACTCGGTCTGACTGAGTGCCTCCAGGAGAGAGGCCCAAGCAAGACGTGTCCCGAGGAGCGTCTTGCCACATGTCACCAATGGGTCTGACTGAGCGCCTCCAGGAGAGAGGCCCAAGCAAGAAGCGCCCCGAGGAGCGTCTTGCCACGTGTCAACACTGGGTCTGATTGAGGGCCTTCTGGAGAGAGGCCCAAGCAAAACGCGCCCCGAGGAGCGTCTTGCCACATGTCAACACTGGGTCTGACAGAGGGCATCCAGGAGAGAGGCCCAAGCAATACGCGCCCCGAGGAGCATCTTGCCACATGTCACCACTGGGTCTGACTGAGCGCCTCCAGGAGAGAGGCCCAAGCAAGAAGCGCCCCGAGGAGCGTCTTGCCACGTGTCAACACTGGGTCTGATTGAGGGCCTTCTGGAGAGAGGCCCAAGCAAGACGCGCCCCGAGGAGCGTCTTGCCACATGTCAACAATGGGTCTGACTGAGGGCCTCCAGGAGAGAGGCCCAAGCAAGACACGCCCCGAGGAGCTTCTTGCCACATGTCAGCACTCGGTCTGACTGAGCGCCTCCAGGAGAGAGGCCAAAGCAAGACGCGCCCCGAGGAGCGTCTTGACACATGTCAACACTGGGTCTGACAGAGGGCCTCCATGAGAGAGGCCCAAGCAAGACGCGCCCCGAGGAGTGTCTTGCCACATGTCAACACTGGGTCTGACTGAGCGCCTCCAGGAGAGAGGCCCAAGCAAGAAGCGCCCCGAGGAGCGTCTTGCCACGTGTCAACACTGGGTCTGACTTAGCGCCTCCAGGAGAGAGGCCCAAGCAAGATGCGCCCCGAGGAGCGTCTTGCCACGTGTCACCACTGGGTCTGAATGAGCTCCTCCAGGAGAGAGGCCCAAGCAAGAAGCGCCCCGAGGAGCGTCTTGCCACGTGTCAACACTGGGTCTGATTGAGGGCCTTCTGGAGAGAGGCCCAAGCAAAACGCGCCCCGAGGAGCGTCTTGCCACATGTCAACACTGGGTCTGACAGAGGGCATCCAGGAGAGAGGCCCAAGCAATACGCGCCCCGAGGAGCGTCTTGCCACATGTCACCACTGGGTCTGACTGAGCGCCTCCAGGAGAGAGGCCCAAGCAAGAAGCGCCCCGAGGAGCGTCTTGCCACGTGTCAACACTGGGTCTGATTGAGGGCCTTCTGGAGAGAGGCCCAAGCAAGACGCGCCCCGAGGAGCGTCTTGCCACATGTCAACAATGGGTCTGACTGAGGGCCTCCAGGAGAGAAGCCCAAGCAAGACACGCCCCGAGGAGCTTCTTGCCACATGTCAGCACTCGGTCTGACTGAGCGCCTCTAGGAGAGAGGCCAAAGCAAGACGCACCCCGAGGAGCGTCTTGGCACATGTCAACACTGGGTCTGACAGAGGGCCTCCATGAGAGAGGCCCAAGCAAGACGCGCCCCGAGGAGTGTCTTGCCACATGTCAACACTGGGTCTGACTGAGCGCCTCCAGGAGAGAGGCCCAAGCAAGAAGCGCCCCGAGGAGCGTCTTGCCACGTGTCAACACTGGGTCTGACTTAGCGCCTCCAGGAGAGAGGCCCAAGCAAGATGCGCCCCGAGGAGCGTCTTGCCACGTGTCACCACTGGGTCTGAATGAGCTCCTCCAGGAGACAGGCCCAAGCAAGACGCGCCCCAAGGAGCGTCTTGCCATGTGTCACCACTGGGTCTGACTGAGCGCCTCCAGGAGAGAGGCCCAAGCAAGAAACGCCCGAGGAGCGTCTTGACACATGTCAACACTGGGTCTGACTGAGCGCCTCCAGGAGAGAGGCCCAAGCAAGACGCGCCCGGAGGAGCGTCTTGCCACATGTCAACACTGGGTCTGACTGAGTGCCTCCATGAGAGAAGCCCCAGCAAGACGCGCCCCGAGGAGCGTCTTGTCACATGTCACTACTCGGTCTGACTGAGCGCCTCCAGGAGAGAGGCCCAAGCAAGACGTGTCCCGAGGAGCGTCTTGTCACATGTAAACACTGGGTCTGACTGAGGGCCTCCATGTGAGAAGCCCCAGCAAGACGCGCCCCGATGAGATTCTTGCCACATGTCAACACTGGGTCTGACAGAGGGCATCCAGGAGAGAGGCCCAAGCAATACGCGCCCCGAGGAGCGTCTTGCCACATGTCAACAATGGGTCTGACTGAGGGCCTCCAGGAGAGAAGCCCAAGGAAGACGCGCCCCGAGGAGCTTCTTGCCACATGTCAGCACTCGGTCTGACTGGCGCCTCCAGGAGAGAGGCCAAAGCAAGAAGTGCCTCGAGGAGCGTCTTGACACATGTCAACACTGGGTCTGACAGAGGGTCTCCATGAGAGAGGCCCAAGCAAGATGCGCCCCGAGGAGTGTCTTGCCACATGTCAACACTGGGTCTGACTGAGCGCCTCCAGGAGAGAGGCCCAAGCAAGACGCGCCCCGAGGAGCGTCTTGTCACATGTCAACACTGGGTCTGACTGAGCGCCTCCAGGAGAGAAGCCCCAGCAAGACGTGCCCCGAGGAGCGTCTTGCCACATGTCAGCACTCGGTATGACTGAGCGCCTCCAGGAGAGACGCCCAAGCAAGATGCGCCCCGAGGAGCATCTTGCCACATGTCAACACTGGGTTTGACAGAGGGCCTCCAGGAGAGAGGCCCAAGCAAGACGCGCCCCGAGGAGTGTCTTGCCACATGTCACCTCTGGGTCTGACTGAGCGCCTCCAGGAGAGAGGCCCAAGAAAGACGCGCCCCGAGGAGCGTCTTGTCACATGTCAACACTGGGTCTGACTGAGCGCCTCCAGGAGAGAAGCCCCAGCAAGACGTGCCCCGAGGAGCGTCTTGCCACATGTCAGGACTCGGTCTGACTGAGCGCCTCCAGGAGAGAGGCCCAAGCAAGATGCGCCCGGAGGAGCGTCTTGCCACATGTCAACAATGGGTCTGAGTGAGGGCCTCCAGGAGAGAAGCCCAAGCAAGATGCACCCCGAGGAGCGTCTTGCCACATGTCAGCACTCAGTCTGACTGAGCTCCTCCAGGAGAGAGGGCCAAGCAAGACGCGCCCCGAGGAGCGTCTTGCCACATGTCAACGAAGGGTCTGACTGAGGGCCTCCAGGAGAGAAGCCCAAGCAAGAAGCGCCCCGAGGCGCGTCTTGCCACATGTCAGCACTAGGTCTGACTGAGCGCCTCCAGGAGAGAGGCCCAAGCAAGACGCGCCCCGAGGAGCGTCTTGCCACATGTCACCACTGGGTCTGACTGAGCGCCTCCAGGATAGAGGCCCAAGCAAGAAACGCCCGAGGAGCGTCTTGTCACATGTCAACACTGGGTCTGACTGAACGCCTCCAGGTGAGAGGCCCAAGCAAGACGCGCCCGGAGGAGCGTCTTGCCACATGTCAACACTGGGTCTGACTGAGCGCCTCCAGGAGAGAGGCCCAAGCAAGATGCGCCCCGAGGAGCGTCTTGTCACATGACAACAATGGGTCTGACTGAGAGCCTCCAGGAGAGAAGCACAAGCAAGATGCGCCCCGAGGAGCGTCTTGCCACATGTCAGCACTCGGTCTGACTGAGTGCCTCCAGGAGAGAGGCCCAAGCAAGACGCGCCCCGAGGAGCGTCTTGCCACATGTCAGCACTCAGTCTGACTGAGCGCCTCCAGGAGAGAGGCCCAAGCAAGACGCGCCCCGAGGAGCGTCTTGCCACATGACAACAATGGGTCTGACTGAGAGCCTCCAGGAGAAAAGCCCAAGCAAGATGCGCCCCGAGGAGCGTCTTGCCACATGTCAGCACTCGGTCTGACTGAGCGCCTCCAGGAGAGAGGCCCAAGCAAGACGTGCCCCGAGGAGCGTCTTGCCACATGTCACCACTGGGTCTGACTGAGCGCCTCCAGGAGAGAGGCCCAAGCAAGAAACGCCCGAGGAGCGTCTTGCCACATGTCAGCACTCGGTCTGACTGAGCGCCTCCAGGAGAGAGGCCCCAGCAAGACGTGCCCCGAGGAGCGTCTTGCCACATGTCAGCACTCGGTCTGACTGAGCGCCTCCAGGAGAGAGGCCCAAGCAAGATGCGCCCGGAGGAGCGTCTTGCCACATGTCAACAATGGGTCTGAGTGAGGGCCTCCAGGAGAGAAGCCCAAGCAAGATGCGCCCCGAGGAGCGTCTTGCCACATGTCAGCACTCAGTCTGACTGAGCGCCTCCCGGAGAGAGGGCCAAGCAAGACCCGCCCCGAGGAGCGTCTTGCCACATGTCAACGAAGGGTCTGACTGAGGGCCTCCAGGAGAGAAGCCCAAGCAAGAAGCGCCCGGAGGAGCGTTTTGCCACATGTCAACACTGGGTCTGACAGAGGGACTCAAGGAGAGAGGCCCAAGCAAGACGTGCCCCGAGGAGCGTCTTGCCACATGTCAACAATGGGTCTGACTGAGCACCTCCAGGAGAGAGGCCCAAGCAAGACGCGCCCCGAGGAGCGTCTTGCCACATGTTACCTCTGGGTCTGACTGAGCACCTCCAGGAGAGAGGCCCAAGCAAGACGCGCCCCGAGGAGCGTCTTGTCACATGTCAACACTGGGTCTGACTCAGCGCCTCCGGGAGAGAGGCCCAAGCAAGAAACGCCCGAGGAGCGTCTTGACACATGTCAACACTGGGTCTGACTGATCGCCTCCCCAGGAGAGAGGCCCAAGCAAGACGCGCCCTGAGGAGCGTCTTGCCACATGTCAACACTGGGTCTGACTGAGTGCCTCCATGAGAGAAGCCCCAGCAAGACGCGCCCCGGGGAGCGTCTTGCCAGATGTCAGCACTCGGTCTGACTGAGCGCCTCCAGGAGAGAGGCCCAAGCAAGACGCGCCCCAAGGAGCGTCTTGCCACATGTCAACACTGGGTCTGACTGAGCGCCTCCAGGAGAGAGGCCCAAGCAAGACGCGCCCGGAGGAGCGTTTTGCCACATGTCAACACTGGGTCTGACAGAGGGCCTCAAGGAGAGAGGCCCAAGCAAGATGCGCCCCGAGGAGCATCTTGCCACATGTCAACAATGGGTCTGACTGAGCGCCTCCAGGAGAGAGGCCCAAGCAAGAAGCGCCCCGAGGAGCGTCTTGCCATGTGTCAACACTGGGTCTGATTGAGGGCCTTCTGGAGAGAGGCCCAAGCAAGACGCGCCCCGAGGAGCGTCTTGCCACATGTCAACAATGGGTCGGACTGAGGGCCTCCAGGAGAGAAGCCCAAGCAAGACACGCCCCGAGGAGCTTCTTGCCACATGTCAGCACTTGGTCTGACTGAGCGCCTCCAGGAGAGAGGCCAAAGCAAGATGCGCCCCGAGGAGCGTCTTGACACATGTCAACACTGGGTCCGACAGAGGGCCTCCATGAGAGAGGCCCAAGCAAGACGCGCCCCGAGGAGTGTCTTGCCACATGTCAACACTGGGTCTGACTGAGCGCCTCCAGGAGAGAGGCCCAAGCAAGACGCGCCCCGAGGAGCGTCTTGCCACGTGTCAACACTGGGTCTGACTGAGCGCCTCCTGGAGAGAGGCCCAAGCAAGATGCGCCCGGAGGAGCGTCTTGCCACATGTCAACAATGGGTCTGAGTGAGGGCCTCCAGGAGAGAAGCCCAAGCAAGATGCGCCCCGAGGAGCGTCTTGCCACATGTCAGCACTCAGTCTGACTGAGCGCCTCCCGGAGAGAGGGCCAAGCAAGACCCGCCCCGAGGAGCGTCTTGCCACATGTCAACGAAGGGTCTGACTGAGGGCCTCCAGGAGAGAAGCCCAAGCAAGAAGCGCCCGGAGGAGCGTTTTGCCACATGTCAACACTGGGTCTGACAGAGGGACTCAAGGAGAGAGGCCCAAGCAAGACGTGCCCCGAGGAGCGTCTTGCCACATGTCAACAATGGGTCTGACTGAGCACCTCCAGGAGAGAGGCCCAAGCAAGACGCGCCCCGAGGAGCGTCTTGCCACATGTTACCTCTGGGTCTGACTGAGCACCTCCAGGAGAGAGGCCCAAGCAAGACGCGCCCCGAGGAGCGTCTTGTCACATGTCAACACTGGGTCTGACTCAGCGCCTCCGGGAGAGAGGCCCAAGCAAGAAACGCCCGAGGAGCGTCTTGACACATGTCAACACTGGGTCTGACTGATCGCCTCCCCAGGAGAGAGGCCCAAGCAAGACGCGCCCTGAGGAGCGTCTTGCCACATGTCAACACTGGGTCTGACTGAGTGCCTCCATGAGAGAAGCCCCAGCAAGACGCGCCCCGGGGAGCGTCTTGCCAGATGTCAGCACTCGGTCTGACTGAGCGCCTCCAGGAGAGAGGCCCAAGCAAGACGCGCCCCAAGGAGCGTCTTGCCACATGTCAACACTGGGTCTGACTGAGCGCCTCCAGGAGAGAGGCCCAAGCAAGACGCGCCCGGAGGAGCGTTTTGCCACATGTCAACACTGGGTCTGACAGAGGGCCTCAAGGAGAGAGGCCCAAGCAAGATGCGCCCCGAGGAGCATCTTGCCACATGTCAACAATGGGTCTGACTGAGCGCCTCCAGGAGAGAGGCCCAAGCAAGAAGCGCCCCGAGGAGCGTCTTGCCATGTGTCAACACTGGGTCTGATTGAGGGCCTTCTGGAGAGAGGCCCAAGCAAGACGCGCCCCGAGGAGCGTCTTGCCACATGTCAACAATGGGTCGGACTGAGGGCCTCCAGGAGAGAAGCCCAAGCAAGACACGCCCCGAGGAGCTTCTTGCCACATGTCAGCACTTGGTCTGACTGAGCGCCTCCAGGAGAGAGGCCAAAGCAAGATGCGCCCCGAGGAGCGTCTTGACACATGTCAACACTGGGTCCGACAGAGGGCCTCCATGAGAGAGGCCCAAGCAAGACGCGCCCCGAGGAGTGTCTTGCCACATGTCAACACTGGGTCTGACTGAGCGCCTCCAGGAGAGAGGCCCAAGCAAGACGCGCCCCGAGGAGCGTCTTGCCACGTGTCAACACTGGGTCTGACTTAGCGCCTCCAGGAGAGAGGCCCAAGCAAGATGCGCCCCGAGGAGCGTCTTGCCACGTGTCACCACTGGGTCTGACTGAGCTCCTCCAGGAGACAGGCCCAAGCAAGACGCGCCCGGAGGAGCGTTTTGCCACATGTCAACACTGGGTCTGACAGAGGGCCTCAAGGAGAGAGGCCCAAGCAAGACGTGCCCCGAGGAGCGTCTTGCCACATGTCAACAATGGGTCTGACTGAGCGCCTCTAGGAGAGAGGCCCAAGCAAGAAGCGCCCCGAGGAGCGTCTTGCCACATGTGAACACTGGGTCTGACTGAGCGCCTCCAGGAGAGAGGCCCAAGCAAGACGCGCCCCGAGGAGCATCTTTCCACATGTCAACACTGGGTGTGACTGAGAACCTCCAGGAGAGAGGCCCAAGCAAGACGCGCCCCGAGGAGCGTCTTGCCACATGTCAACACTGGGTCTGACTGAGCGCCTCCAGGAGAGAGGCCCAAGCAAGACGTGCCCTGAGGAGCGTCTTGCCACATGTCACCACTGGGTCTGACTGAGCGCCTCCAGGAGAGAGGCCCAAGCAAGAAGCGCCCCGAGGAGCGTCTTGCCACGTGTCAACACTGGGTCTGATTGAGGGCCTTCTGGAGAGAGGCCCAAGCAAAACGACCCCCGAGGAGCGTCTTGCCACATGTCAACACTGGGTCTGACAGAGGGCATCCAGGAGAGAGGCCCAAGCAATACGCGCCCCGAGGAGCGTCTTGCCACATGTCACCACTGGGTCTGACTGAGCGCCTCCAGGAGAGAGGCCCAAGCAAGAAGCGCCCCGAGGAGCGTCTTGCCATGTGTCAACACTGGGTCTGACAGAGGGCCTCCATGAGAGAGGCCCAAGCAAGACGCGCCCCGAGGAGTGTCTTGCCACATGTCAACACTGGGTCTGACTGAGCGCCTCCAGGAGAGAGGCCCAAGCAAGACGCGCCCCGAGGAGCGTCTTGCCACGTGTCAACACTGGGTCTGACTTAGCGCCTCCAGGAGAGAGGCCCAAGCAAGATGCGCCCCGAGGAGCGTCTTGCCACGTGTCACCACTGGGTCTGACTGAGCTCCTCCAGGAGACAGGCCCAAGCAAGACGCGCCCCGAGGAGCGTCTTGCCACGTGTCACCACTGGGTCTGATTGAGCACCTCCAGGAGAGAGGCCCCAGCAAGACGCGCCCTGAGGAGCATCTTACCTCATGTCAGCACTCGGTCTGACTGAGCGCCTCCAGGAGAGAGGCCCAAGCAAGACGCGCCCGGAGGAGCGTCTTGCCACATGTCAGCACTCGGTCTGACTGAGCGCCTCCAGGAGAGAGGCCCGAGGAGCGTCTTGCCACATGTCACCTCTGGGTCTGACTGAGCGCCTCCAGGAGAGAGGCCCAAGCAAGAAACGCCCGAGGAGCGTCTTGACACATGTCAACACTGGGTCTGACTGAGTGCCTCCATGAGAGAAGCCCCAGCAAGACGCGCCCCGAGGAGCGTCTTGTCACATGTCACTACTCGGTCTGACTGAGCGCCTCCAGGAGAGAGGCCCAAGCAAGACGTGCCCCGAGGAGCGTCTTGTCACATGTCAACAATGGGTCTGACTGAGGGCCTCCATGTGAGAAGCCCAAGCAAGACGCGCCCCGAGGAGAGTCTTGCCACATGTCAACACTGGGTCTGACAGAGGGCTTCCAGGAGAGTGGCCAGAGCAATACGGGCACCCGAGGAGCGTCTTGCCACATGTCAACAATGGGTCTGACTGAGGGCCTCCAGGAGAGAAGCCCAAGGAAGACGCGCCCCGAGGAGCTTCTTGCCACATGTCAGCACTCGGTCTGACTGAGTGCCTCCAGGAGAGAGGCCAAAGCAAGATGTGCCCCGAGGAGCGTCTTGACACATGTCAACAATGGGTCTGACTGAGAGCCTCCAGGAGAAAAGCCCAAGCAAGATGCGCCCCGAGGAGCGTCTTGTCACATGTCAACACTGGGTCTGACTGAGCGCCTCCGGGAGAGAGGCCCAAGCAAGAAACGCCCGAGGAGCGTCTTGACACATGTCAACACTGGGTCTGACTGATCGCCCCCCCAGGAGAGAGACCCAAGCAAGACGCGCCCTGAGGAGCGTCTTGCCACATGTCAACACTGGGTCTGACTGAGTGCCTCCATGAGAGAAGCCCCAGCAAGACGCGCCCCGGGGAGCGTCTTGCCACATGTCAGCACTCGGTTTGACTGAGCGCCTCCAGGAGAGAGGCCCAAGCAAGACGCGCCCCAAGGAGCGTCTTGCCACATGTCAACACTGGGTCTGACTGAGCGCCTCCAGGAGAGAGGCCCAAGCAAGACGCGCCCGGAGGAGCGTTTTGCCACATGTCAACACTGGGTCTGACAGAGGGCCTCAAGGAGAGAGGCCCAAGCAAGATGCGCCCCGAGGAGCATCTTGCCACATGTCAACAATGGGTCTGACTGAGGGCCTCCAGGAGAGAAGCCCAAGCAAGAAGCGCCCCGAGGAGCGTCTTGCCACATGTCAGCACTTGGTCTGACTGAGCGCCTCCAGGAGAGAGGCCCAAGCAAGACGCGCCCCAAGGAGCGTCTTGCCACATGTCAACACTGGGTCTGACTGAGCGCCTCCAGGAGAGAGGCCCAAGCAAGACGCGCCCGGAGGAGCGTTTTGCCACATGTCAACACTGGGTCTGACAGAGGGCCTCAAGGAGAGAGGCCCAAGCAAGATGCGCCCCGAGGAGCATCTTGCCACATGTCAACAATGGGTCTGACTGAGGGCCTCCAGGAGAGAAGCCCAAGCAAGAAGCGCCCCGAGGAGCGTCTTGCCACATGTCAGCACTCGGTCTTACTGAGCGCCTCCAGGAGAGAGGCCCAAATAAGACGCGCCCCGAGGAGCGTCTTGCCACATGTCAACAATGGGTCTGACTGAGGGCCTCCAGGAGAGAAGCCCAAGCAAGACGCGCCCCGAGGAGCGTCTTGCCACATGTGAACACTGGGTCTGACTGAGCACCTCCAGGAGAGAGGCCCAAGCAAGACGCGCCCCGAGGAGCATCTTGCCACATGTCAACACTGGGTCTGACTGAGCGCCCCCAGGAGAGAGGCCCAAGCAAGACGCGCCCCGAGGAGCGTCTTGTCACATGTCACTACTCGGTCTGACTGAGTGCCTCCAGGAGAGAGTTCCAAGCAAGACGTGCCCCGAGGAGTGTCTTGCCACATGTCAACAATGGGTCTGACTGAGGGCCTCCAGGAGAGAAGCCCAAGCAAGAAGCGCCCCGGGGAGCGTCTTGCCACATGTCAACACTGGGTCTGACTGAGCGCCTCCAGGAGAGAGGCCCAAGCAAGACGCGCCCCGAGGAGCGTCTTGTCACATGTCAACACTGGGTCTGACTGAGCGCCTCCAGGAGAGAAGCCCCAGCAAGACGTGCCCCGGGGAGCGTCTTGCCACATGTCAGCACTCGGTATGACTGAGCGCATCCAGGAGAGAGGCCCAAGCAAGATGCGCCCCGAGGAGCATCTTGCCATATGTCAACACTGGGTTTGACAGAGGGCCTCCAGGAGAGAGGCCCAAGCAAGACGCGCCCCGAGGAGCGTCTTGCCACATGTCACCTCTGGGTCTGACTGAGCGCCTCCAGGAGAGAGGCCCAAGAAAGACGCGCCCCGAGGAGCGTCTTGTCACATGTGAACACTGGGTCTGACTGAGCGCCTCCAGGAGAGAAGCCCCAGCAAGACGTGCCCCGAGGAGCGTCTTGCCACATGTCAGCACTCGGTCTGACTGAGCGCCTCCAGGAGAGAGGCCCAAGCAAGACGCGCCCCGAGGAGCGTCTTGCCACATGTCAGCACTAGGTCTGACTGAGCGCCTCCAGGAGAGAGGCCCAAGCAAGACGCGCCCCGAGGAGCGTCTTGCCACATGTCAACACTGGGTCTGACTGAGCGCCTCCAGTAGAGAGGCCCAAGCAAGAAACGCCCGAGGAGCGTCTTGACACATGTCAACACTGGGTCTGACTGATTGCCTCCCCAGGAGAGAGGCCCAAGCAAGACGCGCCCCGAGGAGCGTCTTGCCACATGTCAACACTGGGTCTGACTGAGCGCCTCCAGGTGAGAGGCCCAAGCAAGACGCGCCCGGAGGAGCGTCTTGCCACATGTCAACACTGGGTCTGACTGAGCGCCTCCAGGAGAGAGGCCCAAGCAAGACGCGCCCCGAGGAGCGTCTTGCCACATGACAACAATGGGTCTGACTGAGAGCCTCCAGGAGAGAAGCCCAATTAAGATGCGCCCCGAGGAGCGTCTTGCCACATGTCAGCACTCGGTCTGACTGAGCGCCTCCAGGAGAGAGGCCCAAGCAAGACGCGCCCCGAGGAGCGTCTTGCCACATGTCAGCACTCGGTCTGACTGAGCGCCTCCAGGAGAGAGGCCCAAGCAAGACGCGCCCCGAGGAGCGTCTTGCCACATGACAACAATGGGTCTGACTGACAGCCTCCAGGAGAAAAGCCCAAGCAAGATGCGCCCCGAGGAGCGTCTTGCCACATGTCAACAATGGGTCTGACTGAAGGCCTCCAGCAGAGAAGCCCAAGCAAGACGCGCCCCGAGGAGCGTCTTTTCAGATGTCCGAACTCGGTCTGACTGAGCGCCTCCAGGAGAGAGGCCCAAGCAAGACGTGCCCCGAGGAGCGTCTTGCCACATGTCAACAATGGGTCTGACTGAGCGCCTCCAGGAGAGAGGCCCAAGCAAGACGCGCCCCGAGGAGCGTCTTGCCACATGTGAACACTGGGTCTGAATGAGCGCCTCCAGGAGAGAGGCCAAAGCAAGACGCGCCCCGAGGAGCATCTTGCCACATGTCAACACTGGGTCTGACTGAGCGCCTCCAGGAGAGAGGCCCAAGCAAGACGCGCCCCGAGGAGCGTCTTGTCACATGTCACTACTCGGTCTGACTGAGTGCCTCCAGGAGAGAGGCCCAAGCAAGACATGCCCCGAGGAGCGTCTTGCCACATGTCAACAATGGGTCTGACTGAGGGCCTCCCGGAGAGAAGCCCAAGCAAGAAGTGCCCCGGGGAGCGTCTTGCCACATGTCAACACTGGGTCTGACTGAGCGCCTCCAGGAGAGAGGCCCAAGCAAGACACGCCCCGAGGAGCGTCTTGACACATGTCAACAGTGGGTCTGACTGAGGGCATCCATGAGAGAAGCCCAAGCAAGACGCGCCCCGAGGAGAGTCTTGCCACATGTCAACACTGGGTCTGACAGAGGGCATCCAGGAGAGAGGCCCAAGCAATACGCGCCCCAAGGAGCGTCTTGCCACATGTCACCACTGGGTCTGACTGAGCGCCTCCAGGAGAGAGGCCCAAGCAAGAAGCGCCCCGAGGAGCGTCTTGCCACGTGTCAACACTGGGTCTGATTGAGGGCCTTCTGGAGAGAGGCCCAAGCAAGACGCGCCCCGAGGAGCGTCTTGCCACATGTCAACAATGGGTCTGACTGAGGGCCTCCAGGAGAGAAGCCCAAGCAAGACGCGCCGCGAGGAGCTTCTTGCCACATGTCAGCACTCGGTCTGACTGAGCGCCTCCAGGAGAGAGGGCCAAGCAAGACGCGCCCCGAGGAGCGTCTTGCCACATGTCAACACTGGGTCTGACTGAGCGCCTCCAGGAGAGAGGCCCAAGCAAGATGTGCCCCGAGGAGCATCTTGCCACATGTCAACGAAGGGTCTGACTGAGGGCCTCCAGGAGAGAAGCCCAAGCAAAACGCGCCCCGAGTTGCTCAGTCAGACCAAGTGGTGACATGTGGCAAGACACTTCTCGGGGCGCGTCTTGCTTGGGCCTCTCTCCTGGAGGCCCTCATTCAGACCCAGTGTTGACATGTGGCAAGACACTCCTCGGGCCGCGTCTTGCTTGGGCCTCTCTCATGGAGGCCCTCTGTCAGACCCAGTGTTGACATGTGCCAAGATGCTCCTCGGGGCGCGTCTTGCTTTGGCCTCTCTCCTGGAGGCGCTCAGTCAGACCGAGTGCTGACATGTGGCAAGCCGCTCCTCGGGCCGCGAGTTGCATGGGCTTCTCTCCTGGAGGCCCTCAGTCAGACCCATTGTTGACATGTGGCAAGACGCTCCTCGGGGCGCGTCTTGCTTGGGCCTCTCTCCTGGAGGCGCTCAGTCAGACCGAGTGCTGACATGTGGCAAGACGCTCCTCGGGGCGCGTCTTGCTTGGGCTTCTCTCCTGGAGGCGCTCAGAAAGACCCAGTGTGGACATGTGACAAGACGCTCCTCGGGGCACGTCTTGCTTGGGCCTCTCTCCTGGAGGCGCTCAGTCAGAACCAGAGGTGACATGTGGCAAGACGCTCCTCGGGGCGCGTCTTGCTTGGGCCTCTCTCCTGGAGGCCCTCTGTCAGACCCAGTGTTCACATGTGGCAAGACGCTCCTCCGGGCGCATCTTGCTTGGGCCTCTCTCCTGGAGGCCCTCAGTCAGACCCATTGTTGACATGTGGTAAGACGCTCCTCGGGGCGCGTCTTGCTTGGGCCTCTCTCCTGGAGGCGGTCAGTCAGACCGAGTGCTGACATAAGGCAAGACGCTCCTCGGGGCGCGTCTTGCTGGGGCCTCTCTCCTGGAGGCGCTCAGTCAGACCCAGTGCTGACATGTGGCAAGACGCTCCTCGGGGCGCGTCTTGCTTGGGCCTCTCTCCTGGAGGCGCTCAGTCAGACTGAGTAGTGACATGTGGCCTGACGCTCCTCGGGGCGCGTCTTGCTTGGGCCTCTCTCCTGGGGGCGCTCAGTCAGACCCAGTGGTGACATGTGGCAAGACACTCCTCGGGGTTCGTCTTTCTTGGGCCTCTCTCCTGGAGGCCCTCTGTCAGACCCAGTGTTGACATGTGTCAAGACGCTCCTCGGGGCGCGTCTTGCTTGGGCTTCTCTCCTGGAGGCCCTCAGTCAGACCCATTGTTGACATGTGGCAAGACACTCCTCGGGGCGCATCTTGCTTGGGCTTCTCTCCTGGAGGCGCTCAGACAGACCCAGTGTTGACATGTGACAAGACGCTCCTCGTGGCGCGTTTTGCTTGGGCCTCTCTCCTGGAGGCGCTCAGTCAGAACCAGAGGTGACATGTGGCAAGACGCTCCTCGGGGCGCGTTTTGCTTGGGCCTCTCTCCTGGAGGCCCTCTGTCAGACCCAGTGTTGACATGTGGCAAGACGCTCCTCTGGGCGCATCTTGCTTGGGCTTCTCTCCTGGAGGCGCTCAGTCAGACCGAGTGCTGACATAAGGCAAGACGCTCCTCGGGGCGCGTCTTGCTGGGGCCTCTCTCCTGGAGGCGCTCAGTCAGACCCAGTGCTGACATGTGGCAAGACGCTCCTCGGGGCGCGTCTTGCTTGGGCCTCTCTCCTGGAGGCGCTCAGTCAGACCCAGTGTTGACATGTGGCAGGACGCTCCTCGGGGCACGTCTTGCTTGGGCCTCTCTCCTGGAGGCGCTCAGTCAGACCCAGTGTTGACATGTGGCAAGACGCTCCTCGGGGCGCGTCTTGCTTGGGACTCTCTCCTGGAGGCGCTCAGTCAGACCCAGTGTTGACATGTGGCAAGACGCTCCTCGGGGCGCGTCTTGCTTGGGCTTCTCTCCTGGAGGCCCTCAGTCAGACCCATTGTTGACATGTGGCAAGACGCTCCTCGGGGCACGTCTTGCTTGGGCCTCTCTCCTGGAGGCGCTCAAACAGACCGAGTAGTGACATGTGGCAAGACGCTCCTCGGGGCGCGTCTTGTTGGGGCTTCTCTCATGGAGGCGCTCAGTCAGACCCAGTGTTGACATGTGGCAAGACGCTCCTCGGGGCGCGTCTTGCTTGGGCTTCTCTCCTGGAGGCCCTCAGTCAGACCCATTGTTGACATGTGGCAAGACGCTCCTCGGGGCACGTCTTGCTTGGGCCTCTCTCCTGGAGGCGCTCAAACAGACCGAGTAGTGACATGTGGCAAGACGCTCCTCGGGGCGCGTCTTGTTGGGGCTTCTCTCATGGAGGCACTCAGTCAGACCCAGTGTTGACATGTGGCAAGACGCTCCTCGAGGCGCGTCTTGCTTGGACCTCTCTCCCTGAGGCGCTCAGTCAGACCCAGTGTTGATATTTGGCAAGACACTCCTCGGGGCGCGTCTTGCTTGGGCCTCTCTCATGGAGGCCCTCTGTCAGGACCAGTGTTGACATGTGTCAAGACGCTCCTCGGGGGGCGTCTTGCTTTGGCCTCTCTCCTGGAGGCGCTCAGTCAGACCGATTGCTGACATGTGGCAAGAAGCTCCTCGGGGCGCGTCTTGCTTGGGCTTCTCTCCTGGAGGCCCTCAGTAAGAACCATTGTTGACATGTGGCAAGACGCTCCTCGGGGCGTGTCTTGCTTGGGCCTCTCTCCAGAAGGCCCTCAATCAGACCCAGTGTTGACACGTGGCAAGACGCTCCTAGGGGCGTGTCTTGCTTGGGCCTCTCTCCTGGAGGCGCTCAGTCAGACCCAGTGTTGACATGTGGCGAGACGCTCCTCGGGGCGCTTCTTGCTTGGGCTTCTCTCCTGGAGGCCCTCAGTCAGACCCATTGTTGACATGTGGCAAGACGCTCCTCGGGGCACGTCTTGCTTGGGCCTCTCTCCTGGAGGCGCTCAGTCAGACCGAGTAGTGACATGTGACAAGACTCTCCTCGGGGCGCGTCTTGCTTGGGCCTCTCTCCTGGAGGCGCTCAGTCAGACCCAGTGTTGACATGTGGCAAGACGCTCCTCGGGGCGCGTCTTGCTTGGGCCTCTCTCCTGGAGGTTCTTAGTCAGACCCAGTGTTGACATGTGGCAAGATGCTCCTCGGGGCGCGTCTTGCTGGGGCTTCTCTCATGGAGGCACTCAGTCAGACCCAGTGTTGACATGTGGCAAGACGCTCCACGGGGCACGTCTTGCTTGGGCCTCTCTCCTGGAGGCGCTCAGTCAGACCCAGAGGAGACATGTGTCAAGATGCTCCTCGGGGCGCGTCTTGCTTGTGCCTCTCTCCTGGAGGCGCTCAGTCAGACCGAGTGCTGACATGTGGCAAGACGCTCCTCCGGGCGCGTCTTCCTTGGGCCTCACTCCTGGAGGCGCTCAGTGAGACCCAGTGTTGACATGTGGCAAGACGCTCCTCGGGGCGCGTCTTGCTTGGGCCTCTCTCCTGGAGGTGCTCAGTCAGACCCAGTGTTGACATGTGGCAAGACGCTCCTCGGTGCGCGTCTTGCTGGGGCTTCTCTCATGGAGGCACTCAGTCAGACCCAGTGTTGACATGTGGCAAGACGCTCCTCGGGGCGCGTCTTGCTTTGGCCTCTATCCTGGAGGCGCTCAGTCAGACCGAGTGCTGACATGTGGAAAGACGCTCCTCGGGGCGCGTCTTGCTTGGGCCTCTCTCCTGGAGGCGCTCAGTCAGACCAAGTGGTGACATGTGGCAAGACAATCCTCGGGGCGCGTCTTGCTTGGGCCTCTCTCCTGGAGGCCCTCTGTCAGACCCAGTGTTGGCATGTGGCAAGACGCTCCTCAGGGCGCGTCTTGGTTGGGCCTCTCTCCTGGAGGCGCTCAGTCAGACCCAGTGGTGACATGTGGCAAGACGCTCCTCGGGGCGCGTATTGCTTGGGCCTCTCTCCTGGATGCCCTCTGTCAGACCGAGTGTTGACATGTGGCAAGACTCTCCTCGGGGCGCGTCTTGCTTCGGCTTTTCTCATGGAGGCCCTCAGTCAGACCCAGTGTTGACATAAGTCAAGACGCTCCTCGGGGCGTGTCTTGCTTGGGCCTCTCTCCTGGAGGCGCTCAGTCAGACCCAGTGTTGACATGTGGCAAGACGCTCCTCGGGGCGCGTCTTGCTTCGGCTTCTCTCCTGGAGGCCCTCAGTCAGACCCATTGTTGACATGTGGCAAGACGCTCCTCGGGGCACTTCTTGCTTGGGCCTCTCTCCTGGAGGCGCTCAAACAGAACGAGTAGTGACATGTGGCAAGACACTCCTCGGGGCGCGTCTTGCTTGGACCTCTCTCCCTGAGGCGCTCAGTCAGACCGAGTAGTGACATGTGGCAAGACGCTCCTCGGGGCGCGTCTTGCTTGGACCTCTCTCCCTGAGGCGCTCAGTCAGACCCAGTGTTGACATTTGGCAAGACACTCCTCGGGGCGCGTCTTGCTTGGGCCTCTCTCATGGAGGCCCTCTGTCAGACCCAGTGTTGACATGTGTCAAGACGCTCCTCGGAGGGCGTCTTGCTTTGGCCTCTCTCCTGGAGTCGCTCATTCAGACTGAGTGCTGACATGTGGCAAGAAGCTCCTCGGGGCGCGTCTTGCTTGGGCTCAGTCAGACACAACGGCTTCGACCTCGCTTAGGATCTTTGGGCTCATGTACTCTTGGTAGGCCAAGACGTGTATAGTCAAGCGCGGTGACGCCCCGAACACTTGACCCGGTTTTGTTGTGGCGATATGCGTGTCCAGTAACGCGGCAAAGTCCGCGTGTCTAGCGTGTATTGATTTTACAGCTCGCTCATACCCCAACAGTACGGTCCGTAGAAGTTCGTTCACTTGTTTCCATGCGCTCGTGGAACACAGGACATCGCAACCTCTGTGATACTCAAGTAAAGCGTCACACACCATCTAATTGCACATTGGAAATACAATCGGTAGTAACTTCTTACTCCACTCTATGTTGAACTCGTATAGTATGTATATGGGCGGTTGCGGCGGTTTGCACATTTTCTATCTACCCTCCGCTAATATGACTCTGTGGTCTGTCTCCTGAGATGGTGCGGTTGGAACATGCGAGAGTGCACTATCGACAGTCGGCGTTTCCATTTCGTCAACTGTGCCATTTTCAACCGCTGGTAAACGGCCGTCGACGGTCGATGCGAGACAACAACATTACGTTAGACCGCAATCCTCATGCCAGTTTTCTGTAGTACTGGTTGTAGTTTCTGGTGCACACTCGGTACGCCATTACGATCACAATTACGTTGATTAATAAATTCAGTGTTGTAGCGACTGCAGCCAGCGCCGTCGCGCAACTCGTGTCGGTGTTATCTCTCGATACTTTCATTCGTGTCCGAGCGTATGCAGAATCTACGGATCTGGTGAAGTTGCTTGTCACTAGCTTGCGCATGTTTGATATGGCACTTTGCGCGAGACTCACACAACCTGCAGTGGCGACCGTCGCGTCAGTGCAAAGTTTTTCCGATATATCGCTCGCAACATCGTTTGTCATTTGCTGTACACTGCGCACACTGGCCGCGAGGTCGCGGAGAGGGTCTTCGTTACGAGTTCGCTACTCTGGTAGCGCCATGGTTGATGAGGATGATCATGTTTAACAATAGTTAATCTCGAAGCGCAACGATGGTGAGGGCGACGGGTTGGCCGGTTCCGCCTTCAGGCCACTCGGTTGCCGCTAAATTGCCCAATGCCACACACGCAGACGAACCCTGAACACACTCAATGACCCGTGTGCGATCGTTGATTTCTGCTAGTACGTTTGCTAGTTCTACGTGCTTCCACGGATCGGGCGTGGGCACGCGCTTGCTTTTAGAGGCGTTTTCGCGCAGCCTCTACCCTGTACGACCGCTCATGGCCGCACTAGCTATATTTATCTTTATTTGTTTCACACACACACACACACACACACACACACACACACACACACACACACACACACACACACACACACACACACGCACACACACACACACACACAGGCCCTTGCGTGCAAACCCCGGTCAGGCCTGCAGTGTACATATCAGAGACATGATGTTCTTTCACAGAACTGAGGTTGTTCATTACTAAATGACTTTTACAGGAATATTGTTATTATACTATTCAACAGGTTGATCATAATAATGTGTATTAAACCCACAACCTGGCACTGAGGACAGAGGGATTTTTTTAAATTAGTACTTAATTGAAACGATACATAATGATACATAAGAGCCATGTCATACATTCAGCCTAGGAATAGTAGCATTGTGCACTATTAAAAATATACACATCAATTGCTCGAATCCCATTGTTGCAAAGTAAAACTCTAATAAAACTCTAGTCTGACATCAACAGAGAAGACTTAGTGTATGTACTACAAATACAGCATTAGGATTTCGAGTGGACCATGCACCTTGTGAACCATCAGAGGCTTATGACGCAACATATCTTCCAGTTGCTATTAGACAAGTTATAATTCTCGACCATTTTTCGGAACTGGTTTCTTGGGTCCGTGAGTAAATGCCAAATGAGATGATAGCCCTTAAGTAAGTTCCTGGCAGATCCCATGTCACGCTTTTGCCCATCAGCCGGTGAACGCTGAGACGGAACTCGATGAGAGCGATGTATTTTTTAAGTGCTCCGAATGTACTTCTAACAACCGTGCGATTCACTTCGTGAGTAAACCGCAGCTGCAGCTGATTCAAACAGTCGAGCCAACTTTCTACATCACAATATGCGTTTTGTAGTTAGTCGAGTTACCTTTTGTGTGGCGCATGCACGGGTCGTTAGCGACCAGCTCCCAGCTTATAGAGTCCTGTATTGACACAGACGTCAATACATCTCGATGTCATGCAACACACAAAGTCTGTCGCATACAGGTGGGTTAACACATGTACGATACCTTTTGTGTGGCGCATGCACGGGTCGTTAGCGTCCAGCTCCCAGCTTATAGAGTCCTGTATTGACACAGACGTCAATACATCTCGATGTCATGCAACACTCAAAGTCTGTCTCATAGAGGTGGGTTAACACACATGTACGATGTGTGCGATGGCGCGCCCGTTTACAATGGGACACGACGATGATCATTGTTAACCAAACTCTTGTTTCTCACGACAGGTGGTAGCGTTGTCTCCTGCACCTGGTCTTCGTGCACAGAGGGTGTTGTAATGTGCTCATCATAGTCGCGATCGTTGTCACTCGAATCCGTTGTTCTCACGACAGGTGGTAGCGTTGTCTCCTGCATGTTGTCTTCTCGTGCGGCAAGCGTTGTGCTGTGCTCGTTATAATGGTTGTCTTCGTACAAAGGGGGTGTTGAATACTCCTTCGCGAGTAGTCTAGGAGGTGGTGTGATGGAACGTATCTCAGAGGCATTATGTGAGCGTACCACCATGGCCTGACCAACTGCGACTACTGAGAGTACACCCAGTACAGACAGCGAGATCATTTTTTTTTCTTGGGTGTTGTACGTGTGGGTACAGCCGCTTTAATGGCAGCGAAAGCAAGTGGGCAAATGTATTTATAGGTCACTAGCAGAAACTAAGGCACGTGGTCAGAGTGTAATCGTAACCACCTAAAGTAGCTCTTGTCATAATTTAATATACATAGAAATCAGAAACGGGCATGTCAGGATAGACATCACGAGTGATAATGCGGCCAGTATCTGTGTGCGCTTGAGAGCACCTTGTTGTTCTACTGTGGTGCCCACACCGCCGGGTCTGCAATTGTCATCGACCTTCTTTATATACGCATACGCTAAAGACCGTATATTCTCTATGGATTTGAACACGTCCTTTGTTTCGCGTAACGCTTGAGCTGTCTCGAGCGCATTGTTGTGAGTGTACGCCAGTGTTTCGCGTGCACCGAGGTCCGAAGGGGCGTGCGCTACAACTATTAACCTTGGTTTGGGAGTGTGGCGAAACGCTCGCTCCGCTGTAATGGGCGGATGGAATGTTATCAGCTGGTACGTTTCGTTAGTCGGGTCGTAACACACCAGTCCGTGACACGGACCATCACATTGTATGGGGCACAGTAAGGACAACACGCCGCCGACCATGACTTCGCACTCGACCGCGGTGGTGTTGTCGATTTGCAAAGGATCACATACGCCTCTCCAGTCGCAGTGAGGCACATTGTAGTCGACGTGACCGTCGGTCACCATAGCTTTCGTCAGCCAACACACTCGATTGCCCTTCGAAACATCGGCGATCAACGTGAGCGTAGAGGTCGCCGTCGCTTTACTGTATGCCAGGATATCCGTGTGTGAGTGCACGCTCGACGTGGATTGACAACGGGTCATGTCAGACCTGATCAGACCTTCCGAACACATGACCATTAGTTGTTGTGCGGCCGAGAGTATCGCGATCATACCGTTGAGATGTGTAGAAAGCGCGTACACGCCAGCCTTCCACGTTTCCAAAGTTTCCAGCAGTCTAGAGGGACTTGTCTTAGCGCGCACGGCTGTGCTGAATTTGCGTTGGGTAGACACAACGGCTTCGACCTCGCTTAGGATCTGTGGGCTCATGTACTCGTGGTAGGCCAAGACGTGTATAGTCGAGCGCGGTGACGCCCCGAACACTTGACCCGGTTTTGTTGTGGCGATATGCGTGTCCAGTAATGCGGCAAAGTCCGCGTGTCTAGTGTGTATTGATTTTACAGCTCGCTCATACCCCAACAGTACGGTCCGTAGAAGTTCGTTCACTTGTTTCCATGCGCTCGTGGAACACAGGACATCGCAACCTCTGTAATACTCAAGTAAAGCGTCACACACCAGCTGCTTTCACGTTGGAAATACGATCGGTAGTAACTTCTTACTCCACTCTATGTTGAACTCGTATAGTATGTATATGGGCGGTTGCGGCGGTTTGCGCATTTTCTATCTACCCTCCGCTAATATGACTCTGTGGTCTGTCTCCTGAGATGGTGCGGTTGGAACTTGCGAGAGTGCACTATCGACGGTCGGCGTTTCCATTTCGTCAACTGTGCCATTTTCAGCCGCTGGCAAACGGCCGTCAACGGTCGATGCGAGACACCAACATAACGTTAGACTGCGACCCTCATGCCAGTTTTCTGTAGTAATGGTTGTAGTTTCTGGTGCACACTCGAAACGCCATTACGATCACAATTACGTTGATTAATAAATTCAGTGTTGTAGCGACTGCAGCCAGCACCGTCGCGCAACTCGTGTCGGTGTTATCTCTCGATACTTTCATTCGCATCCGAGCATATGCAGAATCTACGGATCTGGTGAAGTTGCTTGTCACTAGCTTGCGCACGTTTGATATGGCACTTTGCGCGAGACTCACACAACCTGCAGTGGCGACCGTCGCGTCAGTGCAAAGTTTTTCCGATATATCGCTCGCAACATCGTTTGTCATTTGCTGTACACTGCGCACACTGGCCGCGAGGTCGCGGAGAGGGTCTTCGTTACGAGCTACTCTGGTAGCGCCGTGGTTGATGAGGACGATCATCTTTAGCAATAGTTCATCTCGAAGCGCAACGATGGTGAGGGCGACGGGTTGGCCGGTTCTGCCTTCAGGCCACTCGGTTGCCGCTAGATTGCCCAATGCCACACACGCAGACGAACCATGTACACACTCAATGACCCGTGTGCGATCGTTGATTTCTGCTAGTACGTTTGCTAGTTCTACGTGCTTCCACGGATCGGGCGTGGGCACGCGCTTGTTTTTAGAGGCGTTTTCGAACAGCCTCTACCCTGCACGACCGCTCGTGGCCGCACTAGCTATATTTATCTTTATTTGTTTCACACACACACACACACACACACACACACACACACACACACACACACACACACACACACACACACACACACACACACACACACACACAGGCCCTTGCGTGCAAACCCCGGTCAGGCCTGCAGTGTACACATCAGAGACATGATGTTCATTCACAGAACTTAGGTTGTTCATTACTAAATGACTTGTACAGGAATAGTGTTATTATACTATTCAACAGGTTGATCATAATAATGTGTATTAAACCCACAACCTAGCACTGAGGACAGAGGGACTTTATTTAAATTAGTACTTAATGGAAACGATACATAATGATACACAAGAGCCATGTCATACATTCAGTCTAGGAATAGTAGCATTGTGCACTATTAAAAATATACATATCAATTGCTCGAATCCCATTGTTGCAAAGTAAAACTCTAATAAAACTCTAGTCTGACATCAACAGAGAAGACTTAGTGTATTTACTACTAATACAGCATTAGGATTTCGAGTGGACCGTGCACCTTGTGAACCATCAGAGGCTTATGACGCAACATATCTTCCAGTTGCTATTAGACAAGTTATAATTCTCGACCATTTTTCGGAACTGGTTTCTTGGGTCCGTGAGTAAATGCCAAATGAGATGATAGCCCTTAAGTAAGTTCCTGGCGATCCCATGTCACGCTTTTGCCCATCAGCCGGTGAACGCTGAGACGGAAGTCGATGAGAGCGATGTATTTTTTAAGTGCTCCGAATGTACTTCTAACAACCGTATGATTCACTTCGTGAGTAAACCGCAGCTGCAGCTGATTCAAACAGTCGAGCCAACTTTCTACATCACAATATGCGTTTTGTAGTTAGTCGAGTTACCTTTTGTGTGGCGCATGCACGGGTCGTTAGCGTCCAGCTCCCAGCTTATAGAGTCCTGTATTGACACAGACGTCAATACATCTCGATGTCATGCAACACACAAAGTCTGTCGCATACAGGTGGGTTAACACATGTACGATACCTTTTGTGTGGCGCATGCACGGGTCATTAGCGTCCAGCTCCCAGCTTATAGAGTCCTGTATTGACACAGACATCAATACATCTCGATGTCATGCAACACTCAAAGTCTGTCTCATACAGGTGGGTTAACACACATGTACGATGTGTGCGATGGCGCGCCCGTTTACAATGGGACACGACGATGATCATTGTTAACCAAACTCTTGTTTCTCACGACAGGTGGTAGCGTTGTCTCCTGCACCTGGTCTTCGTGCACAGAGGGTGTTGTAATGTGCTCGTCATAGTCGCGATCGTTGTCACTCGAATCCGTTGTTCTCACGACAGGTGGTAGCGTTGTCTCCTGCATGTTGTCTTCGCGTGCGGCAAGCGTTGTGCTGTGCTCGTTATAATGGTTGTCTTCGTACAAAGGGGGTGTTGAATACTCCTTCGCGAGTAGTCTAGGAGGTGGTGTGATGGGACGTATCTCAGAGGCATTATGTGAGCGTACCACCATGGCCTAAGCAACTGTGACTACTGAGAGTACACCCAGTACAGACAGCGAGATAATTTTTTTTTCTTGGGTGTTGTACGTGTGGGTACAGCCGCTTTAATGGCAGCGAAAGCAAGTGGGCAAATGTATTTATAGGTCACTAGCAGAAACTAAGGCACGTGGTCAGAGTGTAATCGTAACCACCTAAAGTAGCTCTTGTCATAATTTAATATACATAGAAATCAGAAACGGGCATGTCAGGATAGACATCACGAGTGATAATGCGGCCAGTATCTGTGTGCGCTTGAGAGCATCTTGTTGTTCTACTGTGATGCCCACGCCGCCAGGTCTGCAAATGTCATCGACCTTCTTTATATACGCATACGCTAAAGACCGTATATTCTCTATGGATTTGAACACGTCCTTTGTTTCGCGTAATGCTTGAGCTGTCTCGAGCGCATTGTTGTGAGTGTACGCCAGTGTTTCGCGTGCACCGAGGTCCGAAAGGGCGTGCGCTACAACTATTAACCTTGGTTTGGGAGTGTGGCGAAACGCTCGCTCCACTGTAATGGGCGGATGCAATGTTATCACCTGGTACGTTTCGTTGGTCGGGTCGTAACACACCGCTCCGTGACATGGACCGTCACATTGTATGGGGCACAGTAAGGACAACACTCCGCCGACCGTGACTTCGCACTCGACCGCGGTGGTGTTGTCGATTTGCAAAGGATCACATACACCTCTCCAGTCACAATGAGGCACATTGTAGTCGACGCGACCGTCAGTCACCATAGCTTTCGTCAGCCAACACACTCGATTGCCCTTCGAAACATCGGCGATCAACGTGAGCGTAGAGGTCGCTGTCGCTTTACTGTACGCCAGGATATCCGTGTGTGACTGCACGCTCGACGTCGATTGACAACCGGTCATGTCAGACCTGATCGGACCTTCCGAACACATGACCATTAGTTGTTGTGCGGCCGAGAGTATCGCGATCATACCGTTGAGATGTGTAGAAAGCGCGTACACGCCAGCCTTCCATGTTTCCAAAGTTTCCAGCAGTCTAGAGGGACTTGTCGTAGCGCGCACGGCTGTGCTGAATTTGCGTTGGGTAGACACAACGGCTTCGACCTCGCTTAGGATCTTGTGGGCTCATGTACTCGTGGTAGGCCAAGACGTGTATAGTCGAGCGCGGTGACGCCCTGAACACTTGACCCGGTATTGTTGTGGCGATATGCGTGTCCAGTAACGCGGCAAAGTCCGCGTGTCTAGCGTGTATTGATTTTACAGCTCGCTCATACCCCAACAGTACAGTCCGTAGGAGTTCGTTCACTTGTTTCCATGCGCTCGTGGAACACAGGACATCGCAACCTCTGTGATACTCAAGTAAAGCGTCACACACCAGCTGCTTGCACGTTGGAAATACAATCGGTAGTAACTTCTTACTCCACTCTATGTTGAACTCATATAGTATGTATATGGGCGGTTGCGGCGGTTTGTGCATTTTCTATCTACCCTCCGCTAATATGACTCTGTGGTCTGTCTCCTGAGATGGTGCGGTTGGAACTTGCGAGAGTGCGCTATCGACGGTCGGCGTTTCCATTTCATCAACTGTGCCATTTTCAGCCGCTGGCAAACGGCGGTCAACGGTCGATGCGAGACACCAACATAACGTTAGACCGCGACCCTCATGCCAGTTTTCTGTAGTACTGGTTGTAGTTTCTGGTGCACACTCGAAACGCCATTACGATCACAATTACGTTGATTAATAAATCCAGTGTTGTAGCGACTGCAGCCAGCGCCGTCACTCAACTCGTGTCGGTGTTATCTCTCGATACTTTCATTCGTATCCGAGCATATGCAGAATCTACGGATCTGGTGAAGTTGCTTGTCACTAGCTTGCGCACGTTTGATATGGCACTTTGCGCGAGACTCACACAACCTGCAGTGGCGACCGTCGCGTCAGTGCAAAGTTTTTCCGATATATCGCTCGCAACATCGTTTGTCATTTGCTGTACACTGCGCACACTGGCCGCGAGGTCGTGGAGAGGGTCTTCGTTATGAGTTGTGTAATATCCGCTGACTTGCCGATTCAATTCTGGTGGCGCTGACCCAAACGAGAACGCTTTTAAGGCGCATGTCGTGGTAACTCTGGTAGCGCCGTGGTTGACGAGGACGATCATAATTAGCAATAGCTCATCTCGAAGCGCAACGATGGTGAGGGCGACGGGTTGGCCGGTTCCGCCTTCAGGCCACTCGGTTGCCGCTAGATTGCCCAATGCAACACACGCAGACGAACCCTGTACACACTCAATGACCCGTGTGCGATCGTTGATTTCTGCTAGTACGTTTGCTAGTTCTACGTGCTTCCACGGATCGGGCGTGGGCACGCGCTTGTTTTAGAGGCGTTTTCGCGCAGCCTCTACCCTGCACGACCGCTCGTGGCCGCACTAGCTATATTTATCTTTATTTGTTTCACACACACACACACACACACACACACACACACACACACACACACACACACACACAAAGGCCCTTGCGTGCAAACCCCGGTCAGGCCTGCAGTGTACACATCAGAGACATGATGTTCTTTCACAGAACTGAGGTTGTTCATTACTAAATGACTTTTACAGGAATATTGTTATTATACTATTCAACAGGTTGATCATAATAATGTGTATTAAACCCACAACCTAGCACTGAGGACAGAGGGACTTTATTTGATTTAGTACTTAATGGAAACGATACATAATGATACATAAGAGCCATGTCATACATTCAGCCTAGGAATAGTAGCATTGTGCACTATTAAAAATATACACATCAATTGCTCGAATCCCATTGTTGCAAAGTAAAACTCTAATTAAAACTCTAGTCTGACATCAACAGAGAAGACTTAGTGTATGTACTACAAATACAGCATTAGGTTTTCGAGTGGACCGTGCACCTTGTGAACCATCAGAGGCTTATGACGCAACATATCTTCCAGTTGCTATTAGACAAGTTATAATTCTCGACCATTTTTCGGAACTGGTTTCTTGGGTCCGTGAGTAAATGCCAAATGAGATGATAGTCCTTAAGTAAGTTCCTGGCGATCCCATGTCACGCTCTTGCCCATCAGCCGGTGAACGCTGAGACGGAACTCGATGAGAGCGATGTATTTTTTAAGTGCTCCGAATGTACTTCTAACAAGCGTTTAATTCACTTCGTGAGTAAACCGCAGCTGCAGCTGATTCAAACAGTCGAGCCAACTTTCTACATCAAAATATGCGTTTTGTAGTTAGTCGAGTTACCTTTTGTGTGGCGCATGCACGGGTCGTTAGCGTCCAGCTCCCAGCTTATAGAGTCCTGTATTGACACAGACGTCAATACATCTCGATGTCATGCAACACACAAAGTCTGTCGCATACGGGTGGGTTAACACATGTACGATACCTTTTGTGTGGCGCATGCACGGGTCGTTAGCGTCCAGCTCCCGGCTTATAGAGAGTCCTGTATTGACACAGATGTCAATACATCTCGATGTCATGCAACACACAAAGTCTGTCGCATACAGGTGGGTTAACACACATGTACGATGTGTGCGATGGCGCGCCCGTTTACAATGGGACACGACGATGATCATTGTTAACCAAACTCTTGTTTCTCACGACAGGTGGTAGAGTTGTCTCCTGCACCTGGTCTTCGTGCACAGAGGGTGCTGTAATGTGCTCGTCTTAGTCACGATTGTTGTCACTCGAATCCGTTGTTCTCACGACAGGTGGTAGCGTTGTCTCCTGCAGGTTGTCTTCGCGTGCGGCAAGCGTTGTGCTGTGCTCGTT